>NC_053391.1:142845303-143199303 GCF_905171765.1 Bufo bufo | reverse complement strand
AGATACCACTTTTTTGCTAATTGGAGCTGGACTTTTGTCAAGTTTGTTGAAAAGAGTGCAGCATGTACTACTTTAACCTGTTACGGACACAGGGCGTACAGGTACGCCCTGATGTCCTGGTACTTAAGGACACAGGGCGTACCTGCACGCCCTGTGTATTTCCGAAAACCGCCGCTTGGCAGGCGGTGATCGGAACCCGATGCCTGCTCAAATCATTGAGCAGGCACCTTGGCTAAATGCGAGGGGGGTCCCGTGACCCCCCCCCGTGTCGGCGATCGCCGCAAACCGCAGGTCAATTCAGACTTGCGGTTTGCGGCTTTTCAATGGTGCGGCGGGCGCAGTTGCCATCGGGTCCCCATGCGGCTGTAGTGGTGACCCGATGGCATGGAAGGCAGCGCGACGCCTTCCTGAGGCATCGCCGCTGCTTTCCTGTGACGTGCCTATGAGATCTAGCCCCCTGGATCTCACAGGCAGGAAGCTGTATGAGTAATACACACAGTATTAGGCCGAATGCACACGGCCGTGTTCCGCGGCTGAGAGTGGTCCGTGGTATGCCGGGCTGGATTCCTGTTCATAGCAGGAGCGCACGGCGTCATTGGTTGCTATGACGCCGTGCGCTTCATGCCGCCGCTGCACTTCAGTAATACACTCGTATAGTGTATTACTGTAGTGCAGCGGCGACATGAAGCGCACGGCGTCATAGCAACCAATGACGTTGTGCGCTCCTGCTCTGAACAGGAATCCAGCACGGCATACCACGGACCGCTCTCGGCCGTGGAACACGGCCGTGTGCATTCGGCCTTACTCATACAGTCAATGCATTCCAATACAGAAGTATTGGAATGCATTGTAAAAGGGATTAGACCCCCAAAAGTTGAAGTCCCAAAGTGGGACAAAAAATAAAGTAAAAAAAAAAGTTGAAAAAATTAAGTTTTCTCCGCAAAAATTAAAAGTTTCAAGTAAAAATAAACAAAAACGCCATTTTCCCCAAATAAAGTTAAAAAAAATTGGTAAAAAATAGGAAAAAAATAAAAGTAGACATATATTAGGTATCGCCGCGTCCGTATCGACTGGCTCTATGAAAATATCACATGACCTAACCCCTCAGATGAACACCATAAAAAATAAAAACTGTGCTAAATAAACAATTTTTTTGTCATCTTACATCACAAAAACTACAACAGTAAGCGATCAAAAAGGCGTATGCCCACCAAAATAGTACCAATCTAACCATCACCTCATCTCTCAAAAAATGAGACCCTACCTAAGATAATCGCCCAAAAACTGAAAAAACTATGGGTCTCCGACTATGGAGACACTAAAACATGATTTATAATTTTTTTTAAATGTGTAAAATAAAAATTATTGTGTAAAATTTACATAAATATAAAAATGTATACATATTAGGTATCGCCGCGTCCATATAGACCGGCTCTATAAAAATATCACATGACCTAACCCCTCGGGTGAACACCGTAAAAAAAAAAAAAAAAACTGTGTAAAAAAAGCCTTTTTTGTCATCTTACATCACAAAAAGTGTAATAGCAAGCGATCAAAAAGTCATATGCACCCCAAAATAGTGCCAATCAAACCGTCATCTCATCCCCAAAAAATCATACCCTACCTAAGATAATCGCCCAAAAACTGAAAAAAACTATGGCTCTCAGACTGTGGAGACACTAAAACATTATTTTTGTTGTTTCAAAAATGAAATCATTGTGTAAAACTTACATAAATAAAAAAATTGTATACATATTAGGTATCGGCGCATCCCTGACAACCTGCTTTATAAAAATACCACATGATCTAACCTGTCAGATTAATGTTGTAAATAACAAAAAAAAAGGTGCCAAAACAGCTATTTCTTGTTACCTTGCCTTACAAAAAGTGTAATATAGAGCAACCAAAAATCATATGTACCCTAAACTAGTACCAACAAAACTTCCACCCTATCCCATAGTTTCTAAAATGGGGTCACTTTTTTGGAGTTTAGGGGTGCTCTAGGGGTGCATCAGGGGGGCTTCAAATGGGATATGGTGTCAAAAAAACTGTCCAGCAAAATCTGCCTTCCAAAAACCGTATGGCATTCCTTTCCTTCTGTGACCTGCCGTGTGCCCGTACAGCAGTTTACGACCACGTATGGGGTGTATCTGTAAACTACAGAATCAGGTGCATAAATATAGAGTTTTGTTTGGCTGTTAACCCTTGCTTTGTAACTGGAAAAAAAATATTAAAATGAAAAATCTGCCAAAAAAAGTGAAATTTTGAAATTGTGTCTCTATTTTCCATTAATTCTTGTGGAACCCCTAAAGCGTTAACAAAGTTTGTAAAATCAGTTTTGAATACCTTAAGGGGTGTAGTTTCTAGAATGGGGTCATTTTTGGGTGGTTTCTTTTATGTAAGCCTCACAAAGTGACTTCAGACCTGAACTGGTCCTTAAAAAGTTGGTTTTTGAAAATTTCTGAGAAATTTCAAGATTTACTTTTAAACTTCTAAGCCTTGTAACGTCCCCCAAAAATAAAATGTCATTCCTAAAATGATCCTAACATGAAGTAGACATATGGGAAATTTGCTAATTTTTCGAAAGTTTTGGCTAATTTGGTATTTTTTTATAAATAAAAATTAATTTTTTTGACTCCATTTGACCAGTGTCATGAAGTACAATATGTGACGAGAAAATAATCTCAGAATGGCCTGGATAAGTCAAAGCGTTTTAAAGTTATCACCACTTAAAGTGACTGGTTAGATTTGCAAAAAATTACCTCATCCTTAAGGTGAAATAAGGCTGTGTCCTTAAGGAGTTAAAGGCCCTCTTCTCCCACCAGTGTAGAAATATTGATCTTTCCTGGTGCGGGTAATAATATTGTTGAATTTCCTCCATTTGTACATAATCAGTCTGACTGTGGATTGGTCCAAACTCTTTCCAGACAGTTTTGTATTTTTTTCAAGCCTGATGAGCATCAACAACTTTTCTTCTGAGGTCCGTAGAAATCTCTTTTGTTTGTACCATGATACAATTAGATAAATTTGTTGTGAACATTAGACTTTGACAGATCTCTGTTCTTTAAACAAAACAGGTCGCCCACTCATATTTGATTGTCATCCCATTGATTGAAAACACTCTAATTGCACATATGTTTTCCACTCACTGACATGTGATATTGGATCATTTTTCTGAGTTATGGTGTTATTATTTTACAAGATAAAATATTGCAACAAAGCACTACCTGGTTTGGGACCCACTTATGTTTAGGATGTGTTTTGCCCCTTGCTGGGCTGAATCCCTAGCTACTGTATGCTTCTGGTCATGTGGTGTCATTTTTCTCCACAATGGCTTTTAAGATGTATATGGGAAACACTTGGAGATTTGGGGTTTTGGTACTAGATGTAATTGCTTGCCATAATTTTCAATGCATAGAGGCAGATAGACTGTGTTAGAAATGCACAGACTGTTAGGTTTTTATTTGATATGAGCCGTACAATACAGTCCTTCTGTCCATCTATAAACAGTACACTCAGTCATAGCACACGGCAGCAAACATAGCTGCTTGATACATGCCAAAGAACACAGTAATAAAGGAATCCTCATGCCAAAAACTCTTTTTCCAACCAAGTGTTAACGAGCGAGATGTATGCCAGGATCACCACATGTCCCTTGTCTCATTTTGCTTTTCAAAACATTTCTTTAATTCTTTAAGCTTCTCATAACAGATTCCAGTTTTCTTCACAAATTCTCACTTCTTTTGTCTTTCTCGACCTTAAAAGGAAACTCCTAGCAGCAATATTCTAATCGGTATTGAATAAATGCGAATATCCAGTGATGGTTTCTCAACATTATACTTGCTAAACATTTGAAAGGACTGTTGAATGTGACTAGTAAGCATTGTTCTGGAATAGTGGTCGCTAATCAGTCGCATGACCAGCTAGTTAACAGGGACATCAAAGAGTGCAGAGGTTGCATTTACACATGGACTTTAAACCCAATGGCCCATCTGCCATATACTTGGATACCCATTTTTTATACTGTGACATCACTGTGTGCATTATTTATTAGATCTATCATCCTGCACTGATTATCTCTGAACTTCTATACTCTAATATCACTGTGTGCATTGTACTTGTATTATGATGCTGTGTTTTATGAAGTATGTGCTGTGATCAGGGGTGGATTTAGTGCATCATAGGCCCTGGGCTGTTTCCCAAACTTGGGCCCCTTTCCTCTATTTATCAATGACCCTGCGCCCCCCCATTCTGTGTTCTGCCCCATAGCTATTTCTATTTATAGTAAATATTTAAAGATAACAACACAAGATGAAATTCTTTGCAAACTTTGACCCTTTATTGAAGTTTTTATAGCAATGGTAAATGGTCATTCAAATAACAATATACAGGTGAAACTAGAAAAATTTGAATATTGTGCAAAAGTCCATTCATTTCAGTAATAGAAATTAAAAGGAATTGCATTAATGTAGCTTAAAATTAGAATTTTGTGAAAAGGTTCAGTATTCTAGGCTCAAAGTGTCACACTCTAATCAGCTAATTGATTCATATCCCCTGAGCAAAGGGTACCTCAAAATTTATACTTTGGGGTTTCATAAGCGGTAAGCCATAATCATCCAAATTATAACAAATAAAGGCTTGAAATATCTTGCTTTGCATGTAATGAGTCTATCTCATATATTAGTTTCACCTTTTAAGTTGCATTACTGAAATAAATGAACTTTGCACGATATTCAAATTTTTCGAGTTTCACCTGTATTAAATGGATTTTTTTTTTATTAGAGGGGAAGATTTATCAAAACTGGTTTAAAGGAAAAGTGACTTGGTTACTTATAGCAAACAATCAGATTTCATCTTTCATTTCCCAAAGGAGATCTGGCTACTAGGATTAATATGCGTTTTAGGGAATGCTCTAAGCAGGTCGCATACGCCAGAAGACCACCTCGTCTGGCTCCATCCTTCCAGAGGGTGGTCCTTCCTCTGGTGTCTACCCCACCTGACAAGCCCATGCAAATTGAGCGCCTTCGTCTGATTGGCCAAGAACGTCTACGTCACAAGGCGGAGAATCTATGTCTATATTGTGGAAGCAAGGGCCATTTTGTGCATAACTGCTCCCAGAGGCCGGGAAAGGCTACTGTCTAGGATCAGTTGGAGAGGTGGTCCTAGACCAGGAGAAGTACTCTCTGAAATTTTTACTTCTGGTGACTCTCTTTCACAAGGGAGTTAAGTTATCTATTCCGGCATTTATGGACTCTGGGTCAGCCGGTAACTTCATTCAACAAGTGCTGGTCCATCAGTATCGGCTTCCCACCACCCGACTGGAGAGGCCTTTGTCTGTGGCCCCTGTAAATGGACTACCCCTTCCTGAACCAGTACTCACGGTTACTGTGCCCCTTAAGTTACAAATTGGGGTTCTGCACTCGGAGCTGATCTCTTTCTATGTGCTGCCAGTCTTTGTGAATCCGATTATTCTTGGGCTACCCTGGCTACGTCTTCATTCGCCAATTGTGGACTGGCACTCCGGTCAGATTCTGCGATGGGGATCATCTTGTCGCTCCACCTGCCTAGCGGAGGTCAACCGACTTGCTCGCCTACGGTACCTGTAGACCTGCCTGGACTTCCGCAGCAATATGCCAATTACGCGGACGTCTTTAGTAAAAAAGACGCAGAGACTCTGCCTCCTCATCGTCCCTGTGACTGCCTGGTGCCACTCCTCCTCGTAGTCGAGCCTACCCACGCTCACTTCCAGAGACTCAGGTGATGACTGACTACATGAAAGAGAATCTTGAGAGGGGGTTTATTTGGAAATCCACTTCACCAGTCGGGGCCGGGTTCTTCTTCGTGCAGAAGAAAGATGGATCCTTGCGGCCCTGTATCGATTATCGAGGTCTGAATAAGATCACGCTTAAAAAACGATACTCTCTTCCGCTGATCTCTGAACTCTTTGACAGAATCCGGGGGGCTAAAGTCTTCACCAAACTCGACCTGCGTGGTGCATATAATCTGGTCTGCATTAGAAAAGGTGATGAGTGGAAGACCGCTTTCAACACTCGTGATGGACACTACGAGTATCTAGTCATGCCCTTCATTCTATGCAATGCTTCGGCAGTATTCCAATAGCTAGTTAATTATGTCTTCCGGGACCTGCTCTATACCTGCGTGATTGTGTATCTGAATGATATACTGGTCTTCTATCCAGACTTGACCACTCACCGAAGGCATGTACGACTAGTCTTACAGCGCTTGAGGGAAAATTGATTTTATGCCAAACTCGAGAAATGCACCTTTGAAAGAACGACAGTACCATTTCTTGGATACATCTTCTCAGATGCTGAATTACAGATGGATCCTGAAAAACTGAATGTGGTAAAGAACTGGCCTCGCCCACAGGGTCTGCGTGCTATACAGCGCTTCCTGGGATTCGCCAATTTCTATCGGTAGTTTATTCCGAACTCCTCCTTCCTAACGTCTCTGATATGCGCTCTTACTAAAAAAGGGGCGAATGCCAAAGACAGGCCTCCTGAGGCAGAGGCCGCTTTTGTTCAATTAAAAAGATCCTTTGCATCTGCACCTGTCCTGTAACATCCCGATGTCTCTCGACAATTCTTGTTAGATGTGGACGCCTCCTCCATAGGAGCCGGAGCGGTCCTACTACAAAAGAATTGCAAGGGCAAGAAGTTCACGTTCACCTGTGGATTCTCCTCCAAGCTCTTCTCTCCCGCCAAGGGGAATTACTGTATAGGGGACAGGGAGTTCCTGGCCATAAAACTCGCCTTGGAGGAATGGCGTTATCTATTGGAGGGAGCCCAGCATCCGGTAAAAAATTTTACTGACCAGAAGAATCTCACGTACCTGCAGACTGCTCAGCGTCTGAACCCCCGCCAAGCCAGGTGGGCACTTTTCTTCTCCTGTTTTAACTTGCTCTGTCCCAATCTTTAGATTTTTCTGACCAACAGGATGAGCTTCAATACATGATAGATCCTGCTCATTTCATCACGGTGGCTCCCCTCCTGGTAAGAGAACATTTGGCATACATTGCCAAAAGGAAACGTCGGATTCACAAAGTCGTAGGGGCACAACTCCAAACTGGCCGGTCATCCCAGGATCCGCAAGAACACAGAACTAGTGTCTCGCCACTACTGGTGGTCCACATTGTCCAGAGACATACAGTACAGTACGTGACTATTTTTTTGCTTGTACCGTACGTTCTCAAAATAAAATTTCCAGGAGCAAACCACCAGGCCTGTTGCTATCCCTACCTGTTCCTGATGTTCCATGGCAACACATTGCCATGGACTTTATTACAGATGTGTCTTCTTCAGCTGAATGTACCGTGATTTGGGTAGTGGTGGACCGCCTCTCCAAGATGGCGCACTTCGTTCCATTGCCTGGATTGCTCTCAGCTGCAGAACTTGCCAAGCTGTTCATAAAACATATATTTGACTACATGGTTTGCCTGGGCATATTGTTTCCGATCGAGGAGTCCAGTTTACATCCAAGCTCTGGAGAGCCGTCTGTCAGAAATAGACCTGGACTTCTCTTCCGGTTATCACCCCCAAACCAACGGGCAAGTATAGCGGGTCAATCAGATTTTGGAGAACTATCTTCGACATTTTGTTTCTACGCAACACGACAACTGGGTATCACTGCTACCTTGGGCAGAATTCTCCTACAACAACCACACTAGTGAGTCTACTAGATCCTCGCCATTCTTTGTCGTCTATGGTCAACACCCTCGTACTCCTCTTCCTGTTCCTGCATCTTCTGGGGTACCAGCTGCAGACTCTTCCTTTAGAGATTTTTTGAAGATTTGGAGTGACACCAAGGTCTGTATCAACAAAGCGGTGATCCGCATGAAGATCACTGCGGACAAGAGAAGAAGGAGACCACCTTGTCGTCTGGGGAGAAGGTATGGCTTTCCTCCAAAAACATCCGCTTAAGAGTCCCCAGTTTTACCTTTGCTCCTAGATTCCTTGGACCCTTTGAAGTTCTGGGCACCATGCTCATCTGTGATCGTGATCTGCGCTTCCCTGTCTCTGCTGCAGCTTTGGGTTCTGCCTTTGTGGTTAATATTACTTTTGAAGATTCCGATCCACAACTTCCATTCAACCTGAACACTGCTTGGACTCAGCTTCATTTTGTGGCAGTAAGCATCACTCCCTGGGCGGGCTGAGTTGTGTGAGGTGATCTTGTTAACCTATCCTGGCTCTCCTGCAGGTACTTTGGTAGCTCAGCCCTCTAGCCAGATGCCTGAGAGTCAAGGTCCTAATCTTATGCTAAAGAGCTTGCTTACCACTTGTGTTCCTGACTTCGTGCTTCGTTCCTGGACTTCGTTTATCTCCTATCCCAGCCTGCTTGCATCACCTCTCCTGTTGCCAACCTGGATTGTCTGTCCTTGCTCCTGTGCCGCCTGCCTTGACCCTTTGCTCGTCCTGACTACGTCTCTGCATCATCTTCCGGTTCCTGTCTTGTTGCTCCTGGTCACGACACTGTCTGGTTTACTATGTCTGTACTGTCGGTACCTTCACAGGTACCTCCTCGTCTGCCTGGACCAGCTGTCACTGACTGGTTTATGCTCCAGAGTAGTCCCTGGCAACTACCGACGGTCAAGCCTATCCTCACCATCTAAGGCTCTAGCGAAATCCGGGTAGTTGCTTAGTCACGCCCCTCTGGAGTATTGCTAGTCAGTAGCACAGTGGGTTCACTTCTGCTGTTCCGTGATACTGTATCCCACCACAGTATTGAACTGCAGAGCTGCAGCATTGGGTCTAGTCGCAAATGGCGACAAGACTAAAAAGTCTCGTCACCATTTGTAAATTCTAAGTCGCATTGGTGACCATTTTGGTCGCCATTTGGAGCACTGCTCCTCCGATGTTGATCTTCTTTGTCATCATCTTCTCCATTTGGTCCATACAATTTCTTTCAGACGTCATTGAAGAGTGTCACACACAGACATCTTAGCTTCCTCACAATTCTATCATCATCCCCCAACCTGGAACCCTCACAGTGTTATTCTGCTGCTTGCTGTGCTCCCCAATACCCCAAATACTATCCAGAAGAAAAAGGAGTGCCCCCATAGTAGTACTGCTCCCATTCCCCTCTAGAATGCTCTCATTAGTAAAACTGCCCCCTACAGTGCCCCCAACAGTGCCTCCATTAGTAATACTGTCCCCTACTGCACCCCCAACTGTGATAACGCTCCCCAAAGGTGCCCCCATTAGTAGAAGAGCCCTCCAGTATTAGTAATACCCTCACAGAGCCCCCAGTAGAAATAAGGCCCCCCTATTGTTCCTCCAGTGGTAATAAAGCTCTCTGCAGACCCCTCAGTAGTAATAAGGCCCCCATAGTGCTCTTAGTAGAAATAAGGCAGATCTATAAAACCCCCTATAGAGCCCCCAGTAATAATTAGAACGCCTATAATGTCCCCTGGATTTATAATACCCCTACAGTGCCCCCAGTATTTATACAGCCCCCTACTGTTATAATGCTCACTCTGAAGTGCCCCCAGTATTTATAATGGCCCCCGCAGTGCCCCCTGTAGTTATATTCCTCCCTCCACCATACAGTCCCATGTAAATAACATCACACCATATCTCCAGCCCCCTCCATTTTACAGTCCCATGTAAATAACATCCCTCTCTTTCTACAGCCCCTCCAAAATACAGTCCCATGTAAATAACATCACCCCCTCCCCAGCCGCCTTCAACATACAGTCCCATGTAAATAATATCACTCTCTCCCCAGCCGCCTCAAACATGCAATCCAATGTAAATATCACCCCCTCAACATTCAGTCCCATGTAAATAACACTACAACCTTCCCAGCCACCTTCAACATACAGTCCCATGTAAATAACATCACTGCCTCCCCCAGCCCTCTCCAACATACAGTCCCATGTACATAACATCACTTCCTCCCACAGCCGCCTCCAACATATAGTCCCATGTAAATAACATCACTCCCTCCCACAGCCACCATCAGCATACAGTCCCATGTAAATCACATCACAGCCTCCCCCAGCCCCCTCCGACATACAGTCCCATGTACATAACATCATTTCCACAGCCACCTAAAATATACAGTCCCATGTAAATAACATCACCCAGCCCCCTCCAACATACAGTCCCATGTAAATAAGATTATCCCCTCCCACAGCCGCCTTCAACATACAGTCCCATGTAAATAACATCACTCTCCCCCTGCCCCATCCAACATACAGTCCCATGTAAATAACATCACTCCCTCCCACAGCCACCTCCAACACACAGTTCCATGTAAATAACATCCCTCCTTTCAGCCCCAACATAATGTCCCAGTTAAATAACCACAACTCCCAGCATTGCTCTGCCTCTTCCTTCACTTACCATGTACATAACATCACTCCCTCCCACAGCCGCCTCCAACATATAGTCCCATGTAAATAACATCACTCCCTCCCACAGCCACCATCAGCATACAGTCCCATGTAAATCACATCACAGCCTCCCCCAGCCCCCTCCGACATACAGTCCCATGTACATAACATCACTCCCACAGCCACCTAAAATATACAGTCCCATGTAAATAACATCACCCAGCCCCCTCCAACATACAGTCCCATGTAAATAAGATTATCCCCTCCCACAGCCGCCTTCAACATACAGTCCCATGTAAATAACATCACTCTCCCCCTGCCCCTCCAACATACAGTCCCATGTAAATAACATCACTCCCTCCCACAGCCACCTCCAACACACAGTTCCATGTAAATAACATCCCTCCTTTCAGCCCCAACATAATGTCCCAGTTAAATAACCACAACTCCCAGCATTGCTCTGCCTCTTCCTTCACTTACCTCTCCTCATGTAGCAGAGGTCACCACAGCTTCTTCTCCTCTTCACTGCCCTCCTCTCCTGCACTGGTCACGTGACTGTGACATCATAGCAGATCCTTCTCAACCACTGTATGTTTTACTTGGTCACATGACCTCTGATGCCATCAGAGGTCCTTCAGCTCTTCCAATGCTTTAGATTCATTAGTATTGCCGTCCTGAGGATGGCAATACGGTTGTATCTAACTGGCAGGCAGGACATTCGGGGCCTGGGACAAAACATCAGGGGCCCAGGCCCCGAATGTTTTAACCTAGCAACGCCCCTGATCATCAGAGATGAAGCTGCATTAACCCCTTAAGGACCGGATGATTTTAAATTTTTGCATTTTCGTTTTTCACTCCCTGCGTTCCCATAGTCCTAACTTTTTTATTTTTCCATTCACATAGCCTTATGAGGACTTATTTTTTGCGGGACAAGTTGTACTTTCTAATGGCACCATTTACGGTTGCATACCATGTAGTGGGAAGCGGAAAAAAAATCCAAATGGGGTAGAATTGGGAAAAAACTTTATTTTTTGTACACTGTACACTATGTGGTAAAATTCATTCTCCTGGTCAGTACAGTTAAAACGATACCACACTTGTATAATTTTGCTTGCATTTTAATAGTGGAAAAAAAATGAAAACCTTTGAGGGAATTTTTTTTTTATAGCCATATTCTGACCCCTATAACTTTTTGTAGTTATATGTACGGGGCTGTGTGAGGGCTAATTTTTAGTGGGACGATCTGTACTTTTCAGTGATACCAATTTTAATTGTGTGCGAGTTTTTGATAACTTTTTATAAAAAAAATAATTATTGGGTAGTTGAAGTGACAAAAAAAGGCAAATTGGCTGTTTTTATTTTTTTCCCGTTATGCCATTTACCGTATGCCATTAATATTGTTATATTTTAATTGTATGGGCATTTTCGCACGTGGCGATGCCCATGATGTTTTTTTTTTTATTGGGTAACTGTTTTTATTTTAAGGAAATGGGGGTGATTTTAACTTTTTTTTTCTTATATATGTAAAAACTTTTTTTTTTACTTTTTTACCTTGGGTGACAATAACTGGCAATCATTAGATTGCCCATTGTGTTCATTGATGGCTATATCATTTGCACTATATCAATACAATGCTGCCTCCTAGTGGCCTGTATTGGTATATTCAACTAATAGGCTCTGAATCCTGCTAGAGGCTTCAGCCTATTAGCGCAATGTAACAGGTTCCCCGATCTCAATCAGAGAACGCTGTTACCGGAGCGGAAGCACGTGACTTCCGCTTCCGGACTGCGCAGATGCCGTGGTCACATTTGACCATGGCATCTAAAAAGGGAAAATGTATGCGATCAACCTTATTGCTAATCACATACATGTGCCGCAGGTCTCTGCTATTTAAAATTGGACGCCATGTTTGGGGACCGGACCTCCGCTGTACATGTACGACGGAGGTCCTTAAGGGGTTAAAGCGGACCTTTCCCCGCTCCTGACATGCCTGTTTTATTAGCTTAATGTGTTTCCCATGTAATAACAATTCTGGAGCATCTATTCCTATGGCTCTATGCTGTGCTATTTCTATATTATTTCTACTAGAAGTTATGATTGAATTGCTAGCAGTCTGCAGTAAGGGTACAGAGGGGTGGTAACCAGTTGGGGGTATGCGCATTCTGGAAATGGCAGCACTGATTGAATACAGTGAGTCAATGCAGGTACACACCCCCAACTGGTTTCCACCCCTCTGTACCCTTACTGCAGACTGCTAGCAATTCATTCATAACTTCTAGTAGAAATAATAAAGGAATGGCACAACACAGAGCCATAAGAATAGATATTCCAGAATTGTTAATAGATGGGGAATGTATCAAGCTATTAAAACGGGCATGTCAAGAGTGGGGAGAGGTCCTCTAACATAAAGCAATCACCTCTGCTGTATGGGGACGAGTGATCACTCCATCGGGACTTTTGGAAAAAAATAAAAATTGGGAAAAACACCATTAACAAATGCACAATATTTTTTATAAGAATATTGCTGGCAGCTTTTTACAAGGCAATTATTGGGAAGCAGTTTTTCTACTAAAACCTTTCCTTGGTAATTTGCCATAGGTCTAGTTTGCACTTCTGTGATTTGGTCATTGATTTCCATCAGTGAATTCGAGCCAAAACCATAAGTGAGGCCTACACAAAGATAAGGTACAATTAAAATATTTGCACCTATTTTGTGACTCACACCTGGTTTTGGCTCATAGTTACCAATGGAAATCATAGACCAAAAGACTGAAATATGAACTACACCTAATGATCGGTCTGTGTAAAAGGAAGTTAACATCTTAAACTTCTTATAGAACTTTCCTTCGAGACTTTCTGTAGCTGAAATCATTGATGATTTCTGATAGGTCCAAACTTCTTAATAGCTCATGTTCTATGGTCATTAAAGAGATATTCTTGAGTTTTTCTTGTCCCATTTGACTCCTTAGCTCATTTTTAATCCGTTTTAATTTTGAGAAGGATCTCTCACCTGTGCAGTTTGAAACCATCATACATAAATAGATTCTCAGAATTATCTCAGTGTTGAAAAAGGTTTGTGTGAGGCCATTTTGATGAAGAAATAAGAACATATGTAGTGTACAACAAAATAAGGACCCTTTAGATATAACACCAGGAGGGGCCAAAGAAAGGCCAAGGGCCGCCAGAAAATCTACTGCAAGAAGAAACAGGTCTCCTGGGGACAGTAATTTCATCTACTGATTTAGTGATAAAAAAGGACATAGTGATCAATCTCACCGACCATGACATGCCGCCGGGGTGTGTCTCAGTCCTTAACAAGGGTTTGGGTTACAGCCTGGTTGAGCAATTTGACCTGGCCAGTTTTGAGATTGATTTGTTTAAAGCTATACTTAAAATGTATCTTCATAAGATGTTTAAAGGTGTATCCCAAGAAGAGAGGGAGGTCAAACAGGGAGAGATTCCAGTATACAGGTGAAACTCAAAAAAATAGAATATCATGCAAAAGTCCATTTATTTCAGTAATGCAAATTAAAAGGAATTGCATTAATGCAGCTTAAAATTAGAATTTTGTGAAAAGCTTCAATATTCTAGCAAAGGGTATCTCAAAATTGAGACTTGGGGGTTTCATAAGTGGTAAGCCATAATCATCCAAATTATAACAAATAAAGGCTTGAAATATCTTGCTTTGCATGTAATGAGTCTATCTCATATATTAGTTTCACCTTTTAAGTTGTATTACTGAAATAAATTAACTTTGCACGATATTCAAATTTTTCGAGTTTCACCTGTATGTTGGTACCTTAGGTGTTAATGTCATTAGTGAGTTTGATGAAACTGAGGTTTCCTGTTTAGAACTCCTCACTAATGGACAACTCAGTGAGTTGACGGATCATGAGATTGCTCACCACAGGTTTGATGGAGGAATAAGATCCACGTATTGTCCTCCCTTGTCTGCTGGTGGATTGACATCTTTTACCATCAAGTACTTGAAGATATCAGAGCATTGTTCCCTGCTGATATCATCGAAGACAACATCAGCAGGGAAGAGAAGATAGGCTTAAACTGGATTCATTCAGGGATGTTGTGGTGAAACTGTCAAACAAGGGAGGAAACGTGGTATTGATGACCACGGAATACTATCTCAATGAATCTTTGAGACAATTGAGGGCTGGGAAAACATACGAGATGCTTTCTATGGATCCAGTGGCAGATATTCAGCATCGTCTTAGAAGTTTGCTATATACATATATGATTTAGTATTTTCTACCTAGTCGTATGATAGAAAAACTCATACCGCTGCACCCCACTAAACCATTTTGGTATTTTCTTTACCTAAGATCCATAAGTCACTGAGCCAAACCCCTGGCCGCCCCATTGTGGTGGGGATTGGCTCGGTAACTGAACCACTATCTAAATATGTAGATTGGTTATTAAGGCCACTGTAGTTGGTGCTCCTGCTTATTTACGGGATACAAACGACTTCCTTCTGGCTTTGAGGGATGTTCACTGCCAGGGCGAGGTCAGTTTGGTATCCCTAGAAGTGGAGAGCCTTTATCCTCGTGTACCACATAAGGCTGGCGTAACAGTAGTGATGGACACTTTGGGAAAAACAAACAAGAGTGGCCTCTTTTGTGAATTTATTAGAGAAGCTTTGGATTTTATTTTGACCAATAATGTGTTTAGATTTGGTGATCAGTGGTACAGAGAGAAGCATGGTACTGCCATGGGGACCCCTGTATCCTGTACATTTTCCAACATCTATCTGTCGAGGTTCGAAGACAAATATATTTTTTCCACCGGGAATCCATATTTACGTTACACTCAGTCAATGTGTTGAATTTGTGACATACTTGAACGAGACTAATGACATGAACATGAGGTTTACCTTAAATTAGGGAGGTGCTGTGTTGGAATTCCTGGATGTGACTGTCATGGTGAGTTGGTTACCAAGGGATACCGTAAACCCACGGCGACCAACTCACTACTACACTATGGCAGTTTTCATCCCCAAAAAGTGAAAAAGTCTGTCCTTTATGGACAGTTCATTAGATTAAGGAGAATTAATAGCACTGAAGAGGGTTTTAGAACACAGGCCCTGGATTTAAAAGAGACTCCTCCTTGATAGGGGTTACCCTGAGAGAATTTTGGAAGCAGCCATAGAAATAGTGGGGAGATTTTCCCAATGTGAATTGCTAAGAGGTAAAAGAAATAGAGAGAATGAAAAAGACAATCAGAAGAGATTTACCTTTTCATTTAAGTACTGTATAGCCCCATGGCAGATACAATAAGAAGGGCGATTCATAGCAATTGGGACATTTTGACAAGTGATACCGGTAGTTTGATGGCTTGTGTAAAAAATAAACCTCTAATCACTTTTAGAAGAAGCCATACCATAAAAGACTAGATTAATGAGTCGTTATGTGGAAAAAAAGAATAGTAATTGGTCACAAAAAAGGAGACCTAAGGGTAATTTTAGATGTGGCAATTGCTCCTTCTGTCAGTACAATTTACAGTACAAGGCAAGGCTCTTAGTTTTGAAGGGATTCAACACAGGGTAAGCAGTTTCTTCACATGTAAAAGTACATTTGTAGTGTTATGTCAATGAGGATGTTTTTATATTGGGAAAACAATTAGATATATGTACGAAAGATTCAGAGAACATGTTAACTCAATAAAATCAGGAAAAGGATGTCCCAGATCAATTGACCATATAAGAAATGAACATGATGGGGACTTTAGTTCCCTGAGTTTTGCAGGTATTGAGTTAGTACCGAATCCGCCACAGGGGGGAAATAGACATCGCATCATGTTACAAAGAGAAGCAACATGGATTTTATTACACGACACGGAGGCTCCTATTGCTATCTCTTTCTTTACTAAATCATATAGCAGCAAAGAACAAACGTATCAATCAAACTGATAACAATGGCAACCAACCCCTCCCCACTGTGCCAGTATAACAGTCCTTGGCTCTGTCATCTCCTCCTCTTTCTTTGCTGCTCCCCTCACAGATAAGTACTAGTTTTCTCTTTAATATCTGTGGGTGGAGATATATACTGTCAATTGTGATTGTTTTTTTTCTGTTATTTATATCTTTTGGGGTTAGCTTGTCCCTCTTGTGCTTGGGGGTTTTTCCCCTCTGCTCTGTGGGTCGTCTTTTCCCCTTTCTAGGTGTTTATCCATTTATTTTATCCGTTTTCTGTTTTGGGGGTTTTCTTCCCCGTTTTTCCTCCCATCTTTAATCTTTTTTCCCCCTTTTATTTGCCCCTGCTTGGCGTTTCCTCTCGGCCTCTGTTATTCTTACCTGGCCTGCGCTGTTCATTGCTCTACCTAGTCTCAGACGACCGAAATTTCGCGCGATCTCGGCCGCCATTTCTTCTCGTCCCCTTCTTGCTGCGGCGTCTTTCGCGCTCTCCGCGCTTGCTCTCGCCGAGATCTCGCGAGAGTTCGCGGGTGTGACGGTATCATCCATGACACCGTCTAGTATTCCCTTCTCCCCTTGAAATAGCACAGCCAAATAATCCACAGAGCAATAAATCGCTATTATCGCTGGTATCGCCGGTATCGCCAAATAAGTCTATACATTAGCCCAAGCTGAATGCTAGAAATACTTTACTGGAAGGCCTCACATTGAAAAAATATAATTGCTTTTATCCCCTGCTCCCATGCAAGGGAGACACCCACAACAAACATACATTAACCCATAACACAAAGGTTACAACCCACATAGACTCCTCCCCTCGGCCTGTGATATTTCATGGTACACCATGGTTAACATAATCAACACAGGCAGGAGAATACACATTGCCCTCTGTCCTGAGAGACAATCGAATTACAACTCGGTTGTCTCCAGGACAGAGGACAATCGCCAATACACACAGAGAGACAATGGAACAGACATCACTTACTCAAACATACAATGTCCCACCCTTCACAATACACATAGACATTTAACACATCCCAAAATGGCACGAATTAGACCAGGAATTCAAAAGTTAGTACAAGTCTCTTTGGCCTGGCTGTACTCATGGCTTTTCTGCACAAAACCGGTGCATTCAACATGGGACCATAATCACATGGTAAGAGGCTGGCAAGCAGTCCTCTCCAAGCACTCATAGCCACCTCAAAAAGGGGAGTTTGTCACAGCGGGATTTCGGACGTTTTCTTGCCATCTGTACACCGGAGCTTCCCTCTCCCTGCTCCTTCTCTCTGTCTGCCTCTGGACCCTCATTTTTTCTCTTGGGGCAGTATATAAGCCCCCTGTTTTTTTCCCCTGCACATAATCTTCCCTGGGGAGTTACTAATATTATTTGAGTGGTTTTCAGTGGCTGGCTCATTAGGCATTATGTCTAAGGACAACATGCACGGGACTAACCCTGTCCCTGAGGGTATGGATATTATACCTCATGTCCAGGAGTCAAGCACCATGTCTACTGATGTGCAGTCCTTAGCGATACAACGCTCTGTGGCTGCTGCGATTCAGGCCGCCATGGGATCCATGTCCTCGGCCATATCTAGCTCCATTTCTGAAGCACTTATGGCTGGTCCTTCCTCCTCCAAACCTTTGGGTCTTTACCACCTGTAAGTGTGTTACCAGCCTCCAGAACCAATACGACTGGTGGAGCTATAGCCACCCAAGATGGCGCGCATCGTTCGCGCAAGAGAGCCTACGCCCGCCAGGCAGAAAAGGCGAGGCACTGGAAATGCGCCAGAGCGCAGAACGAGAGTGGATCGGGTTCTGAACTCGATTCTGAGGAGGAGGCTCAGTACCGGTCTTTGGACTTTGTAGATATGGAGGAGGAGGATCCCTTGGATTCGGACCTGCCGGGTCCATCCTCGGCATCTGCTGCACCACTTACTGCGTCCATTGAGGTTCCTCTGGAATCCTCTGCAATTTTGGATCCTGCGGGTTAACCCCTCTTTGATCTGGATGCGCTCCATCATCCGAGGTCGGCGGAATGGCTCCCGTCCTCGCATGTAGCCAAATATCTAGAGGCCCGTGTGCGCCAACCCCTTTCTAAGGAGGCGTGTAATAAGCTTAAGGCTGAATGCCCCAGACCTATTATCCCCAACAAGGTCTGTGAGACGCCCGTGGTAGACCCTAAAATGTGTCTGTTTCTATCAAAGTCAGGCTGGAACCCTAGGAAGGGCCTTGAATCGGCCTTAAAGTCCTGTCAGGACAAATTATTGGACCTTTTGGGCCCACTGACAAAAAATTTTGAACTGGCAGAGTCAGCCAGAACCCAGAATACTCTGGTGGATCCGGAAGAGCTCCGGGGATGGGTACAACGTGCCGTGTGTATCACGGGCAACATCAATACTTCGCTCTCGATTGAGAGACGAAAAGCAATTCTTTTTAAAATTGAACCTAAGCTCTCCAATTTAGCCCTGACGGAGGCAGGCAAAGAGGCCCAAGGGTTGCTATTTGGAGATTCCTTCATAAAGGATCTGTCCTGGTTTGTAGGAGCCTTCACTGCCCTCGATAAGGCTCAGACATCAATGAAACGAGTATTCCAGGGACGGGTCTCTAACAAGGCCGGCAGCTCTAGGGGCCGCCTGTCCGGCCGATCGTCCTACCAAACCCGTGGTTCGGGTAGAGGCTCCTTCTCCTATCGACCCTCCAACCAGGAGTTCCGTCAGCCGCCCGCCTTCTTCCCCACCCGTGGATCTTCATGGCATTCACGTGGAGCCAGAGGTTCATCATCCAGACGTCCTTTCGGTAAGTCAAATGCCAGCGTCTTCTTTGACTCCTTGGGTGGCGGGCAGGGTCTGTATTTTTTCCCATGTCTGGTCAACCATCACTGCCGACCCGTGGGTTCTTTTTACCGTCCAAGGGTTTCACATAGAGCTGGTTTGCTCCCATGTCCAGATCCCTCCCCCGCATCCTGTAGTTCTCCCATCCTCAGAGGGTATCATAAGCAGTATGTTCCTTGTGGCCAAAAAAGGAGGCCAGATGCGACCCGTGATTAACCTCCGGGCACTAAACCCCTTCGTGCAATATCGGCACTTCAAGATGGAGGGCATCCACCTCCTCAGGGATTTGCTCCTCCATGGAGATTGGATGGTGAAATTAGAACTGAAAGATGCCTACCTGACGGTTCCGGTGGCCGAGTCATCCAGGGATCTCCTTCGTTTCCTCTGGGACTCGGAGGTATGGAGGTTCACCTGTCTACCCTTCGGGCTCTCTTCGGCCCCTTGGTGTTTCACCAAGCTTCTGAGACCAGTCATATCCTGTCTCTGCAGTCGGGGGATTCGCCTGATTATTTATCTGGACGATATCCTCCTCATGGCCCAGAGTCCTTCAGTCCTTCTTACGCATCTACAGTGGTCCAGGGATCTGTTGTCTCGGCTGGGGTTCCTTCTAAACCTGGAGAAGTCATCGCTTACTCTGGCCCAGTCTAAAGAATTTTTGGGCTTCACTATCGATTCTTCCACGGAGTCTCTCAGCCTCCCACCCGCCAAGGTTCGTGCCATCCGCAAGGAGCTTCTTCACACCCTCTCCCTTCTGCAGGTTTCCGTGCGACACCTGGCCCGCATCATAGGCCTCTTCTCCTCGTCCATCCAAGCAGTGTTTCCAGCTCCCTTGCACTATCGAGGCATGCAGCGCCTCAAGATTGCCCACCTCCAGTCGTGGGCATCTTACGCGGATTTGATTACCTTGGACGAGGACACCAGAGACGAATTGACATGGTGGATCCACAACTTGGAGGTGTGGAACGGGAAAGCGATTTTTGGCCCTCGTCCGGATTTCACGATAGACTCGGATGCCAGCATTCTGGGCTGGGGAGCTTACTGCAACGGTGTGACTACCGGGGGTCGCTGGTCAGAAGAGGAGTCTGGTCTTCACATCAACGCCTTGGAGCTGCTAGCGGTTTCATTTGCAGTTCGCAGTTTTGCAAACGGCTTGGCCAAGGCTTGCATCAGACTGCGGATGGACAACATCTCTGCGGTCCGGTATGTCAATGCCATGGGGGGCACGCATTCTACGATTCTGTCCCATTTGGCTCGAGATTTCTGGACGTTCTGGATGGCCAGAGAGATCACTGTTACGGCAGAATATTTACCGGGTCTCCACAATACCCATGCGGACTGGTGCTCGCGTTTTCTGTCGGACTCCGGCGATTGGAGATTAGACAGCACAGTTTTCTCATCCATATCTTCCCGTTGGGGTCCTTTCCGTTTAGACCTCTTCGCGTCCCGTTTGAATGCCCAACTTCCACGGTTTTACAGCTGGCGTCCGGATCCAGACGCGGAGGCGGTCTATGCGTTTCTACAGGATTGGACCGGCCACCTCTCTTATGCTTTCCCTCCATTTGCAATGATTCCCCGAGTTTTATCTCAGGTCCGCCATCAGGCCGCAGATCTCGTACTCATAGTCCCGTTCTGGACCACCCAGTCGTGGTTTCCCCAGCTTATGGAGTGCCTGATCCAATGCCCTCTACTTCTTCCGATCTTCCCGGACCTCTTATTGGATCCTGCAGGTCTGGGGCACCCTCTCGTCCTCGAAGACTCCGAATTTCAGGGAACCCTGGGACATCGCTGGAATTTCGGAATCAGCTAGACGCCTATTGGAGGAGGCTTGGGCTCCGGGGACCAGATGATCTTATCGGTCAGCCTGGAGATCTTGGGCTGATTGGTGCCTGGCTAGGCACCTGGATCCCGTTTCAGCTCCTGTAACTGATGTTCTCCAGTTTCTTACTTCACTTTTTTTTTTTTATATATAATTTTTATTGATTTTCAGCAAGGCAAGAAAATTGTACAAGGTACAGATATCAAAATAAGTCATTATCAGTTTTACATTTCGTACATTTACTTTTCCCCAATCTTTTTCAGCAGTAGTATACAATGTACAATTTACCCCCCCCCCTCCCCTCCCCCCCCCTCTCTCTACTTCTCTTATGTAACAGCATTACTTTTCAATCAACCTGGAGTCTCCCCAGAGTTTGGGTTATTTTCTTCTTCAGGTACCACTCTGAAAGGATGAATGGGGCCATTAAAGTGCGCATGTCTTTATCAGAATATACCACTCCTATGAAAGACTCCCATCTCTTGAAGAAAGAGTTTATAAACCGCTCTCCCATTTGTTCCGCCTCGATCCTCTCCATTTCCAGGCAAAGCTTGGCATGGTTAAGAACCTCCATCATTGATGGCATTTGGGGTTTGAGCCAGTGCTTAAAAATACAGCGTTTGGCTGCCAACAGTAAGATATGTATAACTGGTCGCACATTAGACCCATTTGCCTGAGCGTGGAAGAGCATCAAGTCAGGAGACAGAGGTATCGAGACTTGCAGATACCGTTTGATCTGGGATCAGACTAACCCCCAAAATTTCTGGGAAGCTGGACAGGCCCACACCCCATGACTCAGATCAGATTTGTCCAATTGACACTTAGGGCATTTAGACAATCTATCAGAGGAAGGAAGGGGTGACGAGAACTGGAACCCATAAATGGCTTTATGGATAAATCTAAAATGTGATTCTCTCCAGACTTGGTTAATTATCACTTTATTAACTGTGTTCCATCCCTGAATTATTAATGTATCTGCATCTAGTGAGGGGAATGTTTTTTTCCAGTGGGAAAATAGATTGTCTGCCAGACACTTTTGCTTGCGGTCCCGTATCTCGTAATAGAGTTCTGAAAGGGATCTTTTTCTGGACCCACCTCCCACCATTCGATCAAAGGCATTAGCAGTGAACTCCCCACTCATGTTTCTCACCCTATGTCTGAGAAAACTCATCAACTGGGCATGCGCCAGAAAGTGTTGTGGTTTAATTTGTGGAAATCTATTCTGCATTTCTGCAAATGATAGGTAGGCATTAGCTTGTCTATCCCAGAAGTCTTGGACCCTCCCTAAACCTCCTCGCTTCCATAGCTCAAAATGTTTTGTCTCGTTGCCTGCGGGAAACTCCGGGTGACCCCCAAACTGGCATAAATTTTGAAATCATGAATGGGAGTTTGAAGATTTTGCGCACCCCCTTCCAGGCCGCTATAGTGTCTGTCAACAGAGTGCTTCGTTTGGCAACAAGGGGTAGAGCAGAGAACTTTGTGTGGAGAAGTGCCCCCAAAGACTATGGTCGAGCTAGTTGGGACTCTAATAGTGAGTTAGTGTAGAAATTGGATCCAAAGATCCAGTCAATACCGTGTCTTAACAGGCTGGCTAAGTTATATGATCGTATATCAGGTAGTGCCATTCCCCCTAGCCCTTTTGGTAGTTGGAGTTTCGGAAAAGCTATGCGGGGTTTGCGCTCCCTCCAAATGAAAGCCCTGAATGCAGATTCTAGATCCAGTATATCCTTATGTTTGATCAAAATGGGGATCGTTTGGATCGGATACAGGAGCTTTGGAGTGCACATAATTTTTATTAATTGTATTCTACCCCCTAGGGACAATGGGGATTTCATCCACCTCTGCAAATCACCTTTGATCTTTTGGATAATGGGTGGGTAGTTTAAAGAATAAAGCGACTCTGGGCACCTTCCTACCTGAATACCCAGATACCTGATTGATTTGGTTGCTACTTGTAGGGGGACTCCCAGTGGCTTCTCGGATGTATTTGGATTAGTGGGGCCCAGAAATAGGATCTCAGATTTAGTGGCATTAACCCGGTAGCCTGACATAACACAGAATTCTGATAGCAACTGATACAAGTGGGGTAAATCTCTGTACGGGTTTTCCAGAAAAACTAGTAAGTCGTCTGCGAATAGGGCATGCTTAAGTTCCCTATTTCCTATTTTAATCCCCTCAATTTTGTTATCCCTTGCTAACTTCCTAGACAGGGGTTCCAAGGCCAAGTTGAATAAAAGGGGGGATAAAGGGCATCCCTGCCTAGTACCCTTGCCCAATCTAAAAGGCTGTGACAAAAATCCTGGGGTGTGGATCCTAGCCCATGGGTCTGAATATAATGCCCTTATGTACTGCCGAAAGGCTCCGTAAAACCCCATTACCTCCAGTACCTGCTCCATCCACCCCCAGTGTACGTTGTCGAAAGCTTTTTCAGCATCTACTGTAACTAATGCTGGGGATGGATGGAGATCAGGTCGGAGCTTGATTTTATCTAAGACCGTAAGTACCATACGGACATTGGTGACCACAGCCCTACCCTGCACAAAGCCCACCTGTGCCGGAGAAATCAATCTTGGTAGTATTCCTGCTAGCCTGTCCGCTAGAATTTTGGATATTATCTTCAGGTCCACGTTAATTAGGGAGATTGGGCGGTACGATGATGGATAGGCTGGGTCCTTCCCTGGCTTTGGTAAAACTTTTATATGGGCCGTATTCGTTTGAGTCGGAATTCCCTCCCCCCGCATGTAGCCCGTATACACTTGTTCTCATAGAGGTGAGACCTCTGGGGATAGGAGGCGCCTGGGGCTTTCCCCAAGGACAGGTTTTTGATAGTAGACTCGATTTCTCCTTTGGAAATGGGAGCATTAAGGATACTTTTCTCTTCCTCACTGATTTTAGGTAAAGATACTTTTCCTAGCCACTGACTATTGTTTAAAAGAGGTGTGTTTGGGGCCCTGTACAGGTCTTCATAACAGGCTCTCTTGACCGCATTTATTTCCTTGGGGTGCGTCTGTAAGTGTCCCAGGCTATTCTTAAGGGGTGGGATAACATTAGTAGGTCGCTGCCCTCTCGCTAACCCTGCCAGTAATTTCCCCGATTTATTACCATGTCTATATAGACGGGCCTCCCATTTGAATTGTGAGATCGTTTCCCATCTATGTAGTCACTGTTCATACTCTTCTTTTGCCGACTGCCAAATGTTCTTTAGGCTGGGGAGTGGGTTATTTAGAAAGTTAGTGTAGGCTGTCCTCAGTCTGCCACTTAAGTCTGTTATTTTGGCTTTGATGGTTTTCTTTTTGCTACCAACAAACGCCATTATCCTGCCTCGTAAAACCGCTTTTCCCGCGTCCCAGAGACTTTGAGGCCCTACCGTGTCCTTATTATCCTGGAGATATTCCAACCACCATCCCCTTAATCGATCTTTAAAGTCTTCATCTGTATACAGATTGGATGGAAACCTCCAGACAAAGTCAGTACCCCTCAGGACGCGGTCTCTAAGCAAGATTGAGACTGGAGAGTGATCCGAGATAATCATCTCTTCTATCTGAGGATCAGACACAAGAGAGAGACCGCTCTTGTTCACCAGTAGGTAATCCAGTCGCGACCAGGAGCAATGCGCGTTTGAAAAGTGTGTGAATTCCCTACCTTCGGGATTAAAGACCCTCCATGTGTCAGTCAGTTGAGCATCCTGGAGTAATAAAAACAGTCTAGGGTCCCGTACGTCCTGTCCTGTGCCCCTAGGTCGGCTTCTTTGTCTATCCTCCTCTGGGTTTACCACTGCGTTTAGGTCGCCCCCCAAAATCTTCAGCTCTATAGGATCACCTGTAATACGGGAACCTAGAGAGTTGAAAAACCCAATATCACGGTCGTTCGGGCCATATACGTTGTACAGGCTTAAATCTCCTGAGTGAGAAGTGAGATGAATGTGCGCAATCCTGCCCTGTGAGTCATGAAAATGTTGCGCCACAGTGTATGGGAGCCCTTTCTTTAAAAGCGTGAGTACGCCAGCCTTGTTCCCCACTGCTGGACCTCCAATCACCTCCCCCACCCACAGGCGCTTCATCCTAAAGAAGTCCTTTTGTTCTAAGTGAGTTTCTTGGAGTAAAGCGATATCTGCTTTCAGGCGTTTCAAGTGTTTTAAGACCATAATACGTTTGTGAGGAGACCGGAGACCTTTTATGTTCCAGGTTACTATCTTTAAAGTGTTAGCCATAAGGGTAACTCCATGGTGGGACCTTGAGAAGCCATGTTGAGAGAGACAACCCGTACCCCAAAACCCATCCCATCCCCCCTCTCTAACCTGCCTAACAAAACATATCCTATAACTAAGTAGTCTATTTATAGACATAAACAAAGGGTAATCACCCCTACACATAGTGTTAAAGGCTTCACTTCTTCCCAACACTCTGAGCGCGCATGCACAAACCACTATAGAATGACAATAAATCTACATCCCTCCCCTTCTTTTGCACAGCGACACATTGCATAGATCAACATATAGCCACGTTAATGATAACAAACAGAAAGCAACAATCGCCATTTGCAATGGTAATTAGAGTTCTAGCGGAACGTCCGATGCAACAGGCATATCGAACTCAATTAGTACAATTGCTCAGGACACTAACGTGTGCATATAAACCATTACTCATCTCTTCCTCGTGACGATTGTAAGTCCCTCATCCAGCTTCTTTCGGGATAGCTGTTGGAGCGCGCCATTCCCATGTAGATGAGCCTGGGGCGCCGTTCGAGGCTCTCGACGCCATGATCTCAGGTGGTTCTGATGTGCTGTCTGAGCTGCTTCGGAAGGTGATCGCTGGTAATGGGGTCCGTTCCACATAAGCAATCTTCAATCGGCGACTTGCTTCAATCGGCGAATCAAAGGTTTCCACTTTTCCATCCGGTATTTGCATCTTTAGAATTGCTGGATACAATAGAGAGAAGCGGGTCTGGGCTTTAAATAACGCGGAGCAGAGAGGAAAAAAAGCTCTTCTGCGTCTGGTGACATCCGCGGAGAAGTCCCCGAAGATAAGTACACGTTGCCCTCGCAGTTGTACACTGCCGCCTTGTTGTTTATCGGCCCGCAATATAGCGGCCTTGTCGGCATAGTCCAGATACTTAACTATGACTTGACGAGGTCTGTTGCCTCGTTCTTGGGTCGAGCGTGCTTTTCGGGACCTGGTGGTGTCGTCTGGTTGCGTTCCCTCTTTCCACCTTGCACTTGATCCCCACGCCAAGCACCTCAGGCAGTTCGAGTTCACAGATGGCGGTGAGTTCCCGCGCTGGTATGTTCTCTGAGAGGCCCACCAGAAGGAGGTTGCTCCTTCTGGAGCGATTTTCAAGATCATCTAACTTGCTCCATAGATTTGCATTCTGCGCCACCGTCTGGGTTAGTTGGTGTTTGAGCAATTCAGTGTCAGATTCTATGCCTGCCACTCTGGACTCGAGCTCTCCCAGGCGGTTCCCATGCTGAGTGACCTCTGATTGTAGTGCCGCGAAGGATTGTGACACCGTTGAAGAGAGCGCTTCTTGCAGGTCAGGCAATATTCGGCTGCCACTTCCAATGCCAACTGTTTGTAGTCCACTGAGGGGAGATCGTCTTCCTCTGCGGGGACTGAAGGCGGCTGAGGTGGTTCGACCGGCGAGGTAGGAGCCGTAGGTTTGCCTTGTCGTGTCGCCATCTTAGATTCAGTTGGCGCCTTCTCTGGTTTGGCCAGATTCTTCTTCGTTTACTCCCCATGGAGATTAAATAACGGTCCATAGACCGCCCGGTAGTCTTGGAAGTAGATTGTCCCAGCTGCCTGCGAGTATTAGGCAGTTGGTTTGACTGGGAGGTTGTTATCGTTGTGCTGCAGTGACGGAGCTTCACTCACACGCGACCAGTCATATCGGCGCCGGAACCGGAAGCCCTTACTTCACTTTTTGAGGAGGGTAAGGCTTACCGTACCATCAACTTATACCGTTCTGCCATTTCCGCTTTTCACCAGGGGTTTGGGGGGTTTCCAGCCGGTCAGCACCCTCTAGTTTGCCGGCTTCTCAGAGGTTCCCGCCTTTCTCGTCCTCCCAGACCTCGTTTCTCCTCTACATGGGATGTCTCCTCGGTGCTATCCTTGTTCTCCTCGTGGCCATCTAATGCGGACCGTTCTCTTCGCCAGCTTTCAGCCAAGTTGGTCTCTTTATTTTTCTTAATCTCTTGTAAGAGAGTATCAGATGTCCGCGCTTTGGATCATGACGCTCGTTCGTTTACTCCAGAGGGTGTCGTGTTTAACATCACTCGACGCACCAAGACCAATATTCGGACTGTTTCTTATCCCAGTTTCCCGAATGCTCCTGCTCTCTGTCCAGTGGCCTGTCTCCGGGAATATGAGGCTCGTATGGACCATCATCGCTCTCCTTCTTGTCCTGAGCTTTTTCTGTCATACCGGCACCCTTTCCGTCCTGTCACCACGGTCCCTCTGGCCCGTTGGGTGAAGTGGATTATGTCCTTGGCAGGAGTGGATACTGCAATTTTCACAGCTTATTCCGCTAGAGGGGCTTCTGCGACCTCTATGGCGGTGGCAGGAGCGCGTTTGGAGGACATTATGAGGATGGCGGATTGGTCACATGTATCTACATTTCGTGAGTTTTATTTCCGGCCTACAGTTCATGTTTTTTCCTCTGTTGTAGGTCAGCTTTAAACTCGCAATAGGAACCTCCGTGTCGTGTAATAAAATTGCATGATTTTCCTATCCTGTGACGTAAAGTCATGATTTTATTAAAGACACGGAGGCGAGTATTGCCCCTCCCTTGTTTTGCCCCCCCTAGGGTTTGGGATGTGGATTAATATTTGTCTGTATTAGATTAAGTTTGCGTTCACTTGTTATCTTACTATATGTACGCTACAATAGACTACTGAGAATTGTTAATTCATTACTAGGACGTTTTCTACCTTTTGTCTTGTTTTTATCTTCATAGGATGAATATGCCGTTTTTCAACTGCTGATTGCGTTTGAGTCTCCAGCTTCATTCTTCCGTTGAAGAGTCGTGTTCGGTTGTGGTTCCAGTTTTCGCGGCTGGAGTGTTTTTGTTCTTACATTCAGAGTTCCAGAAGTCGATCATCACCAAAGAAAGAGGAGGAGTTGACAGAGCCAAGGACTGTTATACTGGCACAGTGGGGAGGGGTTGGTTGCCATGGTTATCAGTTTGATTGATACGTTTGTTCTTTGCTGCTATATGATTTAGTAAAGAAAGAGATAGCAATACTCGCCTCCGTGTCTTTAATAAAATCATGACTTTACGTCACAGGATAGGAAAATCATGCAATTCTACGCACTGGAGCTATGGGTCCTTTAGGGCTCAATGATAAAAATGATTTAAGTGTATTTCTTTGATTGGGTTTATTTGTTAATGCATTTGCTTTTATGTTTATTGTTGGCATGTATTGAGTCAGGGGCGGGGTTATGTCCGTGAACTCCATGGCGACCCCGCGTGGTGACATATGAGTAGAGCACGTAGATGCGTGCTGACGTCAGTGGCATGAAAAAGCCTGTGCTGTGCGAAACGGCCATCACTAGTACTCCTGTATACTGTGTGTGAGCTGTCTTGCCCCGGGACGTGTTATTTTCATCCTTGGAGGAAGTAAAGGACTTAATTTACTATACAGTGTTGAGTGCCGCCTATCTATTTTTCTACATATATCACATTTATTGCCCTGAGGCTGGAGCACCACATTGACTGTTTTGGATATGCATGTGCAGAGACGCTTGGAAGGTATTTGCTTGGAACAAGAGCTGTGCTGCCTACACTTTATCTACCTATATTTTAATAACATATGTAGTTCTGGTATTTTCTCATCACAGGATGTCATTGTTTATGACTTTGAAGTAGAGAGAAAACTTGAAAATGTAATCAATTCCGTTTCAGTCACATCTGGTATTAGGTCATCTGTATATGACTGAGCCAGGTTTGCAGCAGCTCTCCGAATTTTAGAAGTGGCAAGTGTACACAGGTTGAATAAAAATCCAAACTTGGAGCAGAGATCGTTATAAGCCTCCAGTCTTTGCTGTAAACCACTATATAGGTGATCAATGACAATGATAAAAACATAAAATTTGAATTTCTCCCTGGGTATCAGTACCGTACTTTCTCCTTGCCCTTCATCATAGCGTGGATTACGTGGCCAAAAACGCTTTAGAGCAGCATTATAATCGCTGTGGCCACATAACGAGATTGCTTTCTGTTCAAAGTGGTCAACATTTTTTCTTTGGCTCTGTACAAAACTTTAAAGAGTTTGCAGTAAAGCAACTACAGTGTTTAAATTCAAGGCAGCTTCTTGCAGCGACAGGTTTGTAGTGTGAAACCTTTCTAAAATGGTGTTCCAAAAAACCAAAAGAATAGTGGAATCAAGATCAGAAAAGTTGTCCAGCAAAGAACAGGCTTCATTTTTACATGAACAATAGTCAGTGTCAGAGGACATGCACTCTAACAGACCACATATAGACTCATAACCTTTGTGAAGTGCTGATACAGCATCATGTCTTGCAGACCATCTGGTACCAGAAAGATGCTTAAAGGCAACCTGTCACTGGGATTTTGTGTATAGAGCTGAGGACATGGGTTGCTAGATGGCCGCTAGCACATCCGCAATACCCAGTCCCCATAGCTCTGTGTGCTTTTATTGTGTAAAAAAAAAAACGATTTTATACATATGCAAATTAACCTGAGATGAGTCAGAGCTTGAAAATATGACTCTTCTCTGGTCACACAAGTAAGATATTACTCTTTTATGTTAATTTGCATTAAATACGGGAAGTACAAAAATGCATAATATTTATTAAATTCGACTGCAAATGAAATTAAAAGTGTAATTTATTTAGAAATGCTCAGTAAGGGTAGCATAGTAGAGGTGACAGGTTCTCTTTAACAACTGGTAAACCTAAAGCTTTCTGTTTTTCCACAAGCTGAATGAAGATGAAGATGAAGAAAAAAAAAAAAAACATAAGGTTGTTCAAGATTGTTAAAAAAGGTGTAGACAACTTGGTTGCATTCTGCACTGTTTTTACCCACTAGATTAAGAGAAGGTGCAGCACATGGAATAATTGATACGTAACAGCATCACTCTCTTATGATAGTTTGTACACAATTGTACTTGACACTCATGTTGGCAGCGTTATCATAAGATTGACCCCAACAATTAGAGATGAGTGTTTCGAATCCCACGAAGTGGAATTCGATCCGAATTTCAGGATAAATTCGATTCGCCTAGAAGCCGAATTTCCTCGTGCTTCGTGTCAGCGAATCGATTTAACCTAAAATAGTATAAAAAAACTAAAAAATTCAAACTTACCTCCTCCATTTGATCGCGACGGGCCACCAGCCTCCATCTTGGTTAAAGATCTCGGCCGAAATCCTGTGCGTGGCGTGATGATGTAATCTCGCTCCGCACAGGATTTCGGCTGAAATCTTCAAGCAAGATGACGGCGGCAGGCCCGTAGCGAGCAAATGGAGGCAGTAAGTTTGATTTAAAAAAATGTTATTGTTAATTTTACACTCAGATCATGTATGAACGCGGCATCTGAGGGGTACAATGGCGGAAGCGGCGCTATCGCCGCTTCCTGTCATTGTATTCGCTACCTACGAAAAAAAGGGGTTCATGATGAAGTAATTAGTCACAAAGCAAATTATTTTGTGAAATTCGGCGAAACAGCCGAATCGAACTTTTAAGAAATTTACTCATCTCTACCAACAATCTCTGATATCAATTCTATGCTTATGTAGGAAATGACCAAATACTGCATCCGTGCTTTCCTTAACTTTGAATCTGCGAAAATGCTTGTACATGCCCTCATCATCTCCCGCCTAGACTACTGTAACACTCTCCTCTGTGGCCTTCCATCTAGCACTCTCGCATCCCTCCAATCTATCCTCAACTCTGCTGCCCGACTAATCCACCTCTCACCCTGTTACTCCTCTGCCTCTCCCCTCTGCCAATCCCTTCACTGGCTCCCCATTGCCCAGCGAATTCACTTCAAAGTACTAACAAATACATACAAGGCCGTCCATAACCTGTCCCCTCCCTACATCTCTGAGCTACTTTCCCGATACATCCCCACACACACTCTCCGATCCTCACAAGACCTCCTTCTCTCCTCTCATCGCCTCTTCCCACAATCGACTCCAACATTTCTCCCATGCATCCCACATACTCTGGAACTCGCTACCCCAACATATCAGACTCTCACCTACAGTGGAATCTGAAAACCCACCTCTTCAGACAAGCCTACAACCAGTGACCCTGCTGCCTCTATACCGCCATGACCAACTTCACCCGCACCTACTTTGTCCTTCTCCCATACCATGTAGATTGTGAGCCCTCTCTCCTTCTGTACCAGTTTGTAACTCGTCTTGTTCATGATTAGTGCAATTGTCTGTATTATGTATGTATACCTCTTATATGTACAGCGCTGTGGAATGAATGGCGCTTTAATAATAAATAATAATAATAATATTAATACTGGTAAAAATGTTAAAAACCTTTCAACAGGGCCTGTTGGTAAAACATATCGTACAATGAAGGTTAACTGGTCAGAGTGTGTGATATCAGGTGTAGAATCTACAGATATGGAATAAAACTTAGCTTTCTTGAACTCATCCATAATACACAGAACTTTGAACCCCAAAATTAGTATAAGTTCTTCACAGACATGGAGGAAAGATAAGATGTGTGGCCTTTTCCTTTGTTAGCATAATGCTTAATGTGCTCATTAACAAATGCATCAACATGTTCCATAACTTCTAAGATCCCTAAATAATTTCCGTTATGGGGGGAGCCAATAATTTCATCTTTGCCTCTCAGCGGAAGCTCTCTCTCAGCAAGGTGCTGAATGACAATTATACATCTCTTAAGTACCTTGTGCTAGTACAGCGTTTCAACTTCTAACTGTGAAATTATTTGACTGTCAACTCTCCAACAGCTTTGACCTCTTGCTACTAGCGCTAACACAAATTTTATTGTGAATTTCACTACTTTCTTGCAAGATGATCCAACACTGTGCATGTTTCCAGTCATTAAAGTCAACAGTGAGAGGGCCACATGTACTGGCTATCAGTTTGCAAGCAAAGCAATATAACTTTAACATAACCAACTTCTCTCTGACATTTCTTTGGTTTTTGGGCTAACATGAGTAAAGAATGATTTTTACAGCAACGATAATATCCATCACTGGAAAATACACCTATTTTTTTTAAAGTCAGCATCTATATATTGGAAAACCTTACTTCCCTTGGAAACAAAGTACTCCAAAAATTCTTTGGAGATATGTACTCCCCACATTCCTAGATCACTAGGAAATTGCACCATTTCATCATGCGCATCGAACTCCTTATGACGTTCCACAGGATCTTCTGCAACTTTGCTAATTCGCGAATATGTTGAATATAGTGCTATATATTAGCTATATCGAATATTCGTCATTTTTTAACATCTGAAAACATGATTCCTCCCTGCTTCTTTCTTGTGGGTCAATGAGTCATTGGCCCACAAGCAACTTAAGTCCTCTTTCACACTTGCGTTGTCCGGATCCGTTGTGCACTCCATTTGCCGGAGGTGCCCGCCGGATCCGTAACACCGCAAGTGAACGGAAAGCATTTGAAGACGGATCCGTCTTCAAAATGCGTTCAGTGTTACTATGGCACCCAGGACGCTATTAAAGTCCTGGCTGCCATAGTAGTAGTGGGGAGCAGTATACTTACCGTCCGTGCGGCTCCTGGGGCGCTCCAGAATGACGTCAGAGCGCCCCATGCGCATGGATGACGTGATCCATGCGACACGTCATCCATGCGCGTGGGGTGCCCTGACGTCACTCTGAAGCGCCCCGGGAGCCGCACGGACGGTAAGTATACTGCTCCCCCGCTCCCCACTACACTTTACCATGGCAAACAGGACTTGAGCGTCCTGGCAGCCATGGTAACCATTCAGAAAAAGCTAAACGTCGGATCCGGTAATGCGCCGAAACGACGTTTAGCTTAAGGCCGGATCCGGATTAATGCCTTTCAATGGGCATTAATTCTGGATCCGGCCTTGCGGCAAGTGTTCAGGATTTTTGACCGGAGCAAAAAGCGCAGCATGCTGCAGTATTTACTCCGGCCAAAAAACGTTCCGTTCCGGAACTGAAGACATCCTGATGCATCCTGAACGGATTTCTCTCCATTCAGAATGCATGGGGATAATCCTGATCAGGATTCTTCCGGCATAGAGCCCCGACGACGGAACTCTATGCCGGAACCCAACAACGCAAGTGTGAAAGAGCCCTAAGCAGGAAGGAATCATGTTTTCATATGGAAAATAAAATTACGAATATTCTAAAAAACAAATATATAGCAATATAGGGAATATATTCGTTATTTAGAATATTCACATTTTTTTTTCCAATCTGTACAGTTGTTCGCATACTCCTCCCCAACAAGCGTCCCCGTCACCATGGGAACATCTGTGGGTTAGAAAATACCATCGGATCTGAGTTTTTCCTGAGATCGTGAAAACTCAGATCCGATGGTATATTCTAACCCACAGGCGTTCCCATGGTGACGGGGACGCTTGCCGGGGAGAAGTATGCCAAAGCGGAATAACAGTACAGATTTTTTTTTTTTAAAAGACGAATATTCTAAAACACAAAGTTATAGCAATATATCGAATATTCGTGAAATACACATATAGACTGCAATTTAGCTAATATAGTGCTATAGTATATTTTTTTTAATAGTTTGACTATAAAAAAAAGATGATAGCACTATATTAGCTAAATTGCAGTCTATATGTGTATTTTACGAATATTCGCTATATTGCTATAACTTCGTTATTTAGAATATTTGTCATATTCGTAAAACAAGAATATATAGCAATATGGCAAATATTCGTAAAATACACATATTATCCATAGCCATAGCCAACCAATAGGAAAGTTGCCTTATACAGTTAAAAGAAAATCGCAATACGCGGATAATTAAATCGCATATTATTCGCGATAAATATAATAATGACGAATATTGGATTTAGATGAATATAAGACGAATATTCAATCGAATATTCGCAAAATATTGCGAAATCGAATATGGCACCTCCCACTCATCACTAGTGATAATGAGATCTGTAGAATAAATAAAACATATTATTCTAGCAGCATGTTGAAATTCTTAAAGGGTTTCTGTCATCAGAAAAATTGTTATGTAGCTGGCTGACAACTTTATGACTTATAGCTCCCTGCCTGCCGCCGATCGCGCTAAATATTGACTTTTATAATATGCAAATAAGCCTCCAGATGCTAGTGGGGCATTGCTGCAGCACCTAGAGGCTCCGTCCTCTCACAGTTTGGCACCCTCTTGTAAAGGTGATTGACATCCTCTGTCTCCTCCATGCCCCGCAAATCCTATGCCTGCGCCGTCTATTTTAGTATCAGGCGCAGTGAGTGAAGGACGGCAGCAGACGAGCGTGCTTCACTCACTGCGCCTGCGCCTCATACTAAAATGAACTTCGCAGGTGTGGGATTTGCGGGGCACAGAGGAGACCGAGGATGTCAATCACCTTTACAAGGGTGTGCCAAACGGTGAGAGGATGGAGTTTCCAGGTGCTGCAGCAACGCCCCACTAGCACCTAGAGGCTCATTTGCATATTATAAAAGTCATTATTTAGCGTGAACAGCGGCAGGCAGGGAGATATAAGTCATACAGTTATGTTCTGCTGACATTAGCACATCGCTAATGTCAGCCAGCTACATAACGATTTTTCTGATGACAGAAACCCTTTAAAGGGAATCTGTCACCAGCGACCTGCCTACCAAACTGCATAGACACAGCTTCTTACCTTGGAAATGAATGGCTTTTGATCGTCTTGTAGGACTGCCTGCCCTTGTCTTGTAGGACTGCCTGACCTTGTGTTTTTGGCTTTTGTGAGATGCTGGATTTCACAGAAGGTAATGATGGTGGAATAAATAGATCTGTAGAAAAAAATGTAACATATAAGTCAAGATGCATGTTGAAATCCTTAAACAATAGAAAAAATACAACGCTCGAATTTCTACTTTGCATTCACAACAAAGTTTTCAATAGAGGTGGGACGAATCCAATTTTTTTCAAATCCGAATCCGAAAAGGTTCTCGAATCTTTCGAATCTTTCGAATCTCGAATCCTACGAATCCTACCTTGGCATTAGGCATGTATAAAGTTATTGGTTTGAAGGGGTTAATAACTTTATACATGCCCATTGCCAAGGTGCTTCCATTAACCCCTCCAACCAATAACTTTATACATGCCTAATGCCAAGGTGCTTCCATTAACCCCTCCAAACCAATAACTTTATACATGCCCATTGGGTTTGGAGGGGTTAATGGAAGCACCTTGGCATTAGGCATGTATAAAGTTATTGGTTTGTAGGGGTTAATGAAAGCACCTTGGAGGTGCGTTCATTAACCCCTCTCTAAACCAATAACTTTATACATGCCAAGGTGGTACCTGCAGCCTCCATTAACCACTCTCTCTCCATCTGCCTTTCATTTCAATATCAATTTACAGTGACTCAGTGCCCCCGATTCCCCCCTGGCGTGCCTCAAGTGCTGTTAATTAATTACCTACTGGCACTAGTGAGGAGGGCGCAGCCGCAGACACATGGAGTCCGAGACCATCTTCATCCCAGCATGCACTGGGACCTTACGTGACGTCAGACACACATCGTTAGCTGGTGTGATGACGATGTATGAGCGCAACTGCGCATTACGCAAAGTACTGCCTCTCTGGCCTCCAGAGGACACGGAAGCGGTGAGTGAGACACTTAAATTCACTCCCGCTCCGTGATCATGTGATGTAACGATTACTCGATGCAGGGAAACTGCATTATTCGAATAATCGTTTCAGCCCTACTCGGCGGGATTCATCGGATTCGAATTACGGAAATGACGTCGGGATTCGAGTCCACGAATCCCACGAATCCAGCAAGATTCGATGGATTCGTGGATTCGACGAATCCCCCGTCCCATCTCTAGTTTTCAATGTAGCCTGTTTAGCAGCCTCATAAAACCCTGGTGTTTTACGTAAAACAAATTATCTAAATGATTTAAAGGGGTTGTCTCTCCTTAGGCACTGGGGGCATATCACTAGGATATGCCCCCAATGTCTGATAGGTACAGGTGGGAATACACCTATCTTTAGAACAGAGCCTGCAAAGGGAAGGAGGGCGCACAGTGTAAGCACAGCACCCTCGATTCATTCCTGTGGGAGCGCCCTTAGGGTGCTGCACAGCGCAATTAGGATGCAGTTCTGACGTAGTTATTAAAAAAAGACCCCTACTGGCCGCCAATCTCCTATTGATGAGCTATCATGTGGATAGCCATCAATATCAAAATCCCAGACAAACCCTTTAATGTAAAAGTAAACAGGGCACCTCAAGAATCAAGATGGTGGATTAGTAATCTCTGTATTTGAGGAACCACTCTGGAGCTTTGGCTCGGTTCTGACTGAAATGGCTGCTGCTGGCCAGTGTCTCTGTGTCACTGCTCTGTCTCTCTCCTCACAGGTGCCCAGTAGTGTTGAGTGAACTTCTGTTTTCAAGTTCGGCATATAAGGTTCGGGTTATCTAAGATTTCCGTTGTGGATTCTGCTAACACATACCATAACTTATCGTCCGTGGTAGCTGAATCCATAACGGAATTCTTTCAAAAATGCTTTATTATGTAAAACTGAAATAAACAACCAAAAAAAGTAGTCATATTTCGTGTTGTCGTGTTTGTAACAACCTGCTCTATAAAAATACCACATGATCTAACCTGTCAGATGAACATTGTAAATAACAAAAAATAAAAACGGTGCCAAAACAGCTTTTTTTTTTTTGCTATCTTGCCTCACAAAAAGTGTAATATAGAGCAACCAAAAATCATATGTACCCTAAAATGGTACCAACAAGACTGCCACCTTATCCTGTAGTTTCCAAAATTGGGTAATTTTGGGGGAGTTTCTACTCTAGGGGTGCATCAGGGGTCTTCAAATGTGACATGGTAACTTAAAATTATCCCAGCGAAATCTGCCTTCCAAAAACCAAATGGCATTCATTTCCTTCTGCGCCCTGCCGTGTGCCCGTACAGCAGTTTACGACCACTTATGGGGTGTTTCTGTAAACTACAGAATCAGGGCCATAAATATTTAGTTTTGTTTGGCTGTTAACCCTTGCTTGGTTACTGGAAAAAATTGATTAAAATGGAAAATCTGCCAAAAAAGTGAAATTCTGAAATGTCATCTACATTTTCCTTTAATTCTTGTAGAAAACCTAAAGGGTTAGCAAAGTTTGTAAAATCAGTTTTAAATACCTTGAGAGGTGTAGTTTCTAAATTGGGGCCATTTATGGGTGGTTTCTATTAGAGATGGGACGGGGGATTCGGCGAATCCACGAATCCCTCGAATCTTGCTGGATTCGTGGACTCGAATCCCGACGTAATTTACCGGATACGAATCCGACGAATCCCGGTGGTGCCCAGACTGGTGGTGGCGGCGGCAGGGCACTCTAGAAGATGAGCGCTTCGCTGCTGCAACAGGGGAGAGGCGTTTCCTTTCCCTGTTCCTCTGATAGGCTGCGATGTATCAGCAGGGAGGGACTGGGAGGAGGAGCTGGGGGCCGGTGCGTTCACTGTGCTCCGGCCCCGCCGCTCCAGTACAGTTATAAAATGTGTAATTCAATTAATAATAATTCATGCTGCCCCCTCTGTAGTATAACATTCAATATATCCTGCTCACAGGGCTACTGTTATATCGTAATGCAGGCCGGCCGGGCAGACGAGCGGCAGAGTGACTGACTGACGTCACGTGCCTGCCCGGCCTACTTTGTGAATGAAGCAGGCGGCGCAGGCACGTGACGTCAGCCAGTCACGCTGCAGCTCTTCTGCCCAGGCCGGCCTGCATTACGATATAACAGTAGCCCTGTGAGTACGATATATTGAATGTTATACTACAGAGGGGGCAGCATGAATCATTATTAATTGAATTACACATTTTATAACTGTACTGGAGCGGCAATGGGGGGTCTGTGGATGACACTGTTATGGGGGGAGATGGCACTATGATACTACTGGCATATTGGGGGGGAGGCACTATGACACTGGCACATTATGGGGGGAGATGGCACTGATACTACTGGCACATTGGGGGGGAGGCACTATGATACTGGCACATTATGAGGGGAGATGGCACTATGATACTGGCACATTATGGGGGGAGATGGCACTATGATACTGGCACATTATTGGGGGATGTGGCACTATAATACTGGCACATTATGGGGGAGATGGCACTATGATACTGGCACATTATGGGGGGAGGTGGCACTATAATACTGGCACATTATGGGGGAGATGGCACTATGATACTGGCACATTATGGGGGGGAGATGGCACTATAATACTGGCACATTGGGGGGGGGGGGGGGGGAGATGGCACTATGATACCGGCACATGGGGGGGAGGAGAGAGGCACTCTACACTTGATACTGGCACATGATTAGGGGGGCATCTATGGGGACACTTACTGGCACATTATTGGGTGGCACTGTGGGGCCACTTCTTATTGGCACATTATTGGGGGGCACTATGGGGACATCTACTGAGGCCACAAAGAAGGGGTATTTTATATGGGGGGCTCTGTGTGGTACTAGTATTATCAGGGGTATTATCTGTTTCTGCAGTATAGTATTGGGGAGCACAGTGGAACAGTATTGGTGGTGTTAGGATGATTTGTCCAGAAGATGGGAGGATGATGGAAAAGTAGTAAACTAAGATTTTTTTTTGTCAAACTGCAGAGACGAAAAATGGCAGAAAAATGGTGTCTGGTCTGAAGGTCTGAAAGGAGAAGATGAGGAAAGAGAACATCTACATCAAAGAAGACGTCACTGGATGTAAGAGGTATGTGGCGCTGTATTACCCTGTATGTTCTGTAGTGATAGGAGCAGGGGCGTAACGATCGCGGTCATATAGGGTGCGACCGTGACTGGGAGGTGGAGGGGGAGGTTCAGACAAACTGACGCGGTCTGACTTTGTTTCTTACACCGTTCACACAATTATGTACAGGATTCGTAGGATTCGAGATTCGAAAGATTCTATATATTCGAGAACCTTTTTGGATTCGGATTCGGATTTGAAAAAAATTTGATTCATCCCACCTCTAGTATATAGCCATATAACAATAATAATTTGTGGCCACTCATGTGATGGTTGCCAGTCCAGGTGATACACAAGGGGTTATCAGTGTATCATGAGGACTGGTATCAATAAGGTAGTACTGATCTGATCTGATTAGCGGTACTTGCGTTCCCTTTATAGTTGTTCAGATGAACCATCAGCAGTGTCCGGAAGCTAGGAGGCTAGAATGGCACATAGGCGCAATGGCGATGACGTGCGGCAGATGTAGCAGCGAGTTGCTGCTGGCGTTTTTACCTTTTAAAGGTTACTTCCGGGTATCGGGTGACGTGGGGCTCCCACGTGATCCTGGCGCCGTGTAGCGTCTGACGTCAGACGCCGGCACGTGACCTGGTAATTCATTGGGGATGTAGCTGCCGGAGAGCGTCTCACATCAGACGCCACCACATGACCTGTATCCCGGTCGCATGACCGCTCGTCCAAGCCATTGTAGGGAGGCGGGCCAAATGACACCTATAGCACAATGTTTTAACTACCTTAGTATTTTATAATTTAATGGGAGACAAAATCATATAAATGTAGTGTATTCCCACATGGCCAGATATAGCTATATAAGCCTGATTTATTAGGTATCCCAAGCTGATAAGTTATTATATACGTGGCCAGTTAATGAATTGGTTAAATTATTTAAAGGGTGACTGGTTAGTACATAATGCATGATTAGGATCAAATATGGAGGTGTTTACCTCCCAGTCAACAGAAGTTGTACTCTATAAATGATATATTGATCCTTAAGGATAGAGAGGACGCCTTAAATGAAACAAGCAAAGTCAATGCATTAATTTAATCCAGCAGGTGCGACAGTATTTAGCCTGAAGATCCACCTGGATTCTTTTTGTTTTAATAGTTTATCAATGTCCCCACCTCTTTTAGACATTTTTAATACCTCAATCATAAAGAAATGAATAGTTTTAGTGGACCCTGCATGGTTGGTCCATATATGTCTTGATATGGGTTTGTCCCGTCTGTTACGGATGTCCCCAATATGTTCCAGGATTCGCTTTTTGAACATCCTTTTGGTTTTACCTATATATTTGAGTCCACAGTCACACCCAGCCATATAAATAATCCCAGAGGTATTGCAGTTAGCAAAGCTACGGGTATAGAATATCCGATCTTCCAGGCTGTTCGTAAAGGTTTTTCCTGGAACTATAAATGTGCATGCTTTGCATTTCCCGCACTTGAAAGTGCCCATCTGTCTGTTGGACAACCAAGTGCTTTTTTCTGGGGACTCAAAGTGACTATGGACCAATGTGTCGCCTATATTGCGTCCACTTCTATAGGTAATAGCCGGGTTTTCGGATAGTACATGGGTCAAGTCAGGGTCTGTCTTTAATAGAGACCAGTATCGATTTAGGATGTCTCGAACTTGTTGGGATTCTGAGTCAAAAGTTCCAACAATTCTGATTGGATCCTGAAGGTTCTTTTTCTTAATTTGTGGTTGTAACAGGGCGGTACGATCCCTTGAGTTAGCCCAACCGATCAAAGAGCTTAGATGCTTCATGTGTAAAATTTATGTTTTCAGAACAATTTCTCCAAACTCTTAAAAACTGTCCCTTAGGGATACCTCTTTTTAAAGGGGTGGGATGAAAGCTATCCCAACGTAGAAGACTATTAGTGGAAGTCTTCTTCCTAAAAAGGGTCGTTTTTATGTAATTGTGTTCATCTCTTTCTAGACAAACATCCAGGAAATTGATGGTGTTACGGTGTATTTCTGAAGTAAAGAATAATCCAATATGATTAGAGTTAAGTGTGTCCATAAATTGTTGGAACTCACTGACTGTTCCTGACCAAAGAAGTAAAATATCATCTATGAACCTGAACCAGAGTGTGATGAACCTGGTCCAGGATGACATAGAATCAGAGAATACAACCGTGTCCTCCCACCAGCCCAGGAGCAGATTAGCATAAGTTGGTGCACAGGGGCTACCCATCGCGGTGCCCCTGAGCTGGTGGTAGAAGCGATCCTCAAATACAAAATAGTTGTATGTCAAGACAAAATTGAGAAGCTGAAGAATGAATTGGTTGTGTTGGTACAAGTCCATCGATCTAGAATCTAAAAAATATTTGACTGCTGACAGACCCTTGTTAGGAGGAATTGAGGTGTAGAGGGCTTCTACGTCTATTTAGGCGAACCAGCTGTCTGGTTCAATGCTGACACCTTCAACTCTTTGCAGTAGGTCTGTCGTGTCCCGTAGATATGAAGGGAGTGTGGAAACAAAGGGACGTAGAACTTTGTCGATGTATACACCGGCATGATGGGTTAGGCTCTCAATCCCCGAAACTATGGAACGTCCTTTTAGGGGACTGGTCCCCTTATGTATTTTTGGGAGCCCATAGAAAGTTGCTATTTTTGGGGTGGTGGAGAACAGATATTCATATTCTTTCCGGTCTATACATCTATTTTCTAAACCCTCCTGTAAAATCTGAGATAACTCGGCCAGGAATTTATCAGTTGGGTCTCCCCTGAGGACTACATAACTGTTTTTATCAGAAACTAAGGAGAGGCACATGTCTCTATATTGTTGTAATGAAAGAACCACAATGTTCCCCCCCTTATCGGATGACTTGATTATGATATCCCTGTTTGTACTGAGATTTCGCAATGCCGTCATTTCTGCCCGGGTGTAGTTTTTGTTAGGGGTAGTGTAACTTATTTTTTCTAGATCCCGTGTGACTGACTTTAAGAAGATGTCTATGTTTGCATCATTCAGAGTTTTTGGTGGCATTTTAACGCTTTTGTTTCTCAGGGTGGTAAACGGGTCCTGTCTACTGGGTCGTTCATTTTCCTCTAGAAGATGTACAAGAGTGTCAATGCCCTCTAGGTCCCCAATTTCTACACCTAGTTCCTGACATCTCTTTTTATCCGACGTAACAAAGATTTTATGCCAGCGTAGTTTCCTGGTGAAGAGTTGTATATCCTTGATCCAATCGAAACAATCAAATCTCGTGGTTGGTACAAAGTCCTTTTCTTAATATAGATATCTCATCCTCAGACAAGACTTTCCCTGATAAATTTATGATTAAGGTATTTTCTGTGGATGACGTGTCTATTTTTTGTTGATATGGGATTGGGTTAACTGACGGTCCCTTAGTGCGTAGGTGTTCGGTGGGGGTTGGCCTAAAAAAGCGGCAGTCGTGACAGTGGGAGGAAGAATTGAAGTTGGAGAAACATAGGAGGCAGAAGGCCCAGATGTATGTCCATCCTGTTCTGGTTGTTCCTGACTTCTTTCGGTCCTCACCCTGTCTCCTGATCCTCCCCTGTTTTGTGGGTCCCATGGTCTGGACGGATAACCACCTGTATATTGCTCGTTCCTCCAGTTGGGTCTGGAGGCTGAATATCTATTACGTCCCCTGTATCGGCCTCTCCCCCTCTAACTTGATCTTGGATTGGAATATTGTGGTCGGTAAGGGGAAGATTCTGGATCTGAGCTAGTTACTTCTGAGGCTGACGTGTCAGTGGTGGAACCCCTTTGGCTCCCCCCTGTAGGTGTATATGCCGTGTTATTTCTGAATTCGGTTAAATCCTTGGTAAATTGTCTATGTTTTCTTTTGACTAGGGATGTTCTGAATTTTTCAATATTGTTCTGCAGTTCAAGTTCTTTCTTGGAGAATTCAGTATGATCTTAAAATTTTTATGCTGTCTCTGTTAAGACTATTTTTCTCTTCTCTAGCTGTTCAATATTAGTTTTTTCCTGCTCCAACAGTAGTCGTATAAATCTAACGGAGCTTGCTGTGGCTTCAGTTTCCCATTTAACCAACAATTCAGGAGTGCTGATCCGTGCCGCTGGACGTATGTATATTCTAAGGCCACTAGGTACAATTAAATTTTTTATATAATTGTCTAGAGACTGAATCTTCCACCACGTCTTGATATATTCCTTATGAATGTCATATAAGTCTTTAAAGGTGGTTTTAATTGAGGGACTAGTTATATTGGATAAGGCTAATTCTTTATCCGAAAAGATCTCACTGGCTTCTATTAGCCATCTGTCTTCATTTGTTTGCGTGCTCAAAAAGCCGGCCATCACATAAGCGCTAAAATAGCTCTTAGATTGATATACAATATTTATTTTTACTTAAGACAATAGTTTACTCACAGATTCAACATAGTCCTGTTCAAGGGAATATATGGTAGAATGTGGTTGTTTGATGGAGATTCACAGAAATACCACCATTCTAAAACATAAGATTCCCCTGACAGTAAGACATTAGCATCTTTATCTTAATATCTGGTCAATGATCCTCTTTCCTCCCCATTGTTGTAGTATATCTACATTCGTTACTTTTACCTGTGGTGGATGTTATATATGCAATAGGTGGGCTGCATCTGCTCGCCCATGTTTTTGTTGTTATCTGTCACCGATACTGGGGCACACATCTTTTTAGCTTCATCAATAATAAAAATTATATTTTAAGGGTCCTATTTTCTCCAAGTTTAATGCACGTTGCTCAAAAGGACTTGTTTATTACCTCATAGTATTGTTTGGAAAGTGTTAACATGACACAAAATTTATACTTTCCGGTCCAGAGAGAGAATCCGCCCCCAAGGGACAGGAAACCTGCAGAATAAAAAAGGTGGGCCTCTCTCCTGGGTTAGTTTATCCAATCTTGTAATATATATATATATATATATATATATATATTATGTGGGGATCAGCTCAATAGTAGTAGGCACAGCAGTCAGAGACAGTGACACAGTGGCACAGTTCACACAGGGGTTTGCCTGTTTTTTTTATTCTCGTCCACAAACAAAATATAAGGCCTTTACATTCAGGCAAAGATACAAAATAAATTCCTGCTCGGCTGAGCACTAACTAAACATAAAATCACCCTTTCTATATGGGCGGCCTACTACCAGCCACACGACACAATTCAAAATAAACTCACAGTGTCCTTTTTGTTGTTTGCACAGACTTCAGCAGCAATGGTGAAAGCCAGTCAGTTCAACCAGTCCCCACCCAGACATGCTCATAGTGCAAACCTTTATAGCCCAGAAATGAGCTGAGCTGCATCACCTGGCTGAGAGCTCTATATGAAACCTGTTCTGGACAGGAAGGGAATGAGGAGCCCCGCTACCAACCTGCATCCCTTCCATTAAAATCCAGGCCTGACAACTCAATTTACCAAAGTCCTCGGCAAACTACGCTTGGCTAAGGCAGACCATCTTTTCCTGGATTTCTGATATCTCACCCAGGTTTCCTAGTTGAGATATCCACCTCCTGTAGCATAGTACATGGTATATGAAAGAAACCTAGGGAAAATATAACGATTCTCTACTACTTTTCCAGTCACTCTCTCACATACCCTTTGTTCGAACCTGTGGGGCCGAACACTTTTACTCACCAAACAGTGTGTTCTGGATAGGGCATCGGCATTCCCTTGCAGTTTGCCTGACCTGTGCGCAATCAAAAATTTAAAGTTTTGTAAAGTCAGAAACCACCTTGTGACTCTTGCGTTTTTCTCCTTGGCCTGACTCATCCATGTAAGGGGGGAATGATCTGTCACCAACCTGAACTGTCGACCCAACAAGTAATATCTTAGAGTCTCTAGAGCCCATTTAATTGCCAGACATTCCCGTTTGACAATACTATAATTTTTCTCCGCAGGAGTAAGTTTTCTACTCAGGTATGTCACGGGGTGTTCTTCTCCCCCAACCTCCTGTGACAGGACTGCCCCTAAACCAACATCAGAGGCATCAGTCTGTACAGTAAACACCTTTTTGAAATCTGGGGTCATCACTTTAACTCCTGAAATGCACTCTCAGCTTCTGTGCTCCATTTTACCATGGCCGACTTACTTCCCTTGGTGAGGTCTGTCAAGGGTACTGCTACACTAGCAAAGTTTGGGATAAACCTACGGTAATACCCCACAATTCCCAAAAAGGCTCTCACTTGTTTTTTTGTTATGGGCCGGGGCCAATCTTGGATGGCTTCTACCTTATTCACTTGAGGTTTTATTACACCTCTCCCAATTATATACCCTAGATAACGTGCTTCCTCAAGACCTAAAGCAGACTTCTTAGGGTTTCCTGTTAACCTGGCTGCCCGGAGGGAATCCAACACCGCCTGAACTTTTGGTAAAGGACTTTCCCAGTCATCACTAAAAATGATGATATCATCTAGATAAGCAGAGGCATATCTACGATGAGGTTTAAGGATGACATCCATTAACCTTTGGAAGGTTGCTGGTGCCCCATGTAACCAGAAGTGCATGGTGACATACTGAAAAAGGCCTTCTGGAACGACAAAAGCCGTTTTTTCTTTAGCACTGTCAGTAAGGGGCACTTGCCAGTACCCCTTGGTTAGGTCAAGGGTAGAGAAATACCTTGCATGGCCAAGTCTCTCAATTAATTCATCTACTCTTGGCATTGGGTATGCGTCAAACTTTGACACTTCATTTAATTTTCGGAAGTCATTACAGAACCTCACTGTACCATCTGGCTTTGGGATTAGTACTATGGGATTGGACCACTCACTTCGCGACTCTTCAATCACCCCAAGCTCTAACATCTTTTTTACTTCTTCAGATATAGCTTGTCTCCGAGCTTCAGGTACCCTATAAGGTTTCAAGTGAACTCGTACCTGCGGCTCAGTGACTATGTCATGTTTTATAACTGAAGTGCGCCCAGGCAAATCTGAGAACACATCAGTGTTTCTTGAGACAAATTCTTTTGTCTCCTGCATTTGAAACTTGGACAAGGACTCTGAAATATGCACACCTACAGTATTATTACAAGGGTTGTTTATCTTATTTGCCGATAACTCTGGGGCAACGCTGCCAGGGGAACTCACTGCTGACAGAGTCTCTCTGTCCTTCCAGGGTTTGAGCAAATTTATATGATACAACTGTTCAGGCTTTCTTTTACCAGGCTGGTAAACCTTATAATTTACCTCTCCCACTTTTTCTATTACCTTATATGGCCCTTGCCACTTAGCCAGGAATTTACTTTCTACAGTGGGCACTAGCACCAACACTCGGTCACCGGGGTTAAAGGTTCTAACTTTAGCTGACCGGTTGTAGACACAACTTTGTGCCTCTTGAGCCTGCTCTAAGTGTTCTTTGACGATGAGCACGACAGCAGCTATTCTGTCTTGCATGAGAGCAATATGCTCTATTACACTTCGGTAAGGGGTATGTCCCTGTTCCCAAGTTTCCTTAGCAATGTCAAGGAGAACACGTGGGTGTCTGCCATATAAGAGCTCAAATGGGGAGAAACCTGTTGAGGACTGCGGTACTTCCCGAACTGCAAACATCAAATAAGGTAATAAGCAATCCCAGTCCTTTCCATCCTTGCTAACCACTTTTTTTTAACATGCCCTTCAGTGTCTTGTTAAATCTTTCAACTAGGCCATCAGTTTGAGGGTGATACACGGAAGTGCGCAGGTGTTTAATCTTCAAGAGCTTACACATTTCTTTAGTGACTTTGGACATGAAAGGAGTCCCCTGATCCGTAAGGATCTCCTTTGGTATGCCTGTGCGAGAAAACATGTAAAAAAGCTCCTTGGCAATAAGCTTAGCAGAGGTGTTTCGTAAAGGCACTGACTCAGGATAGCGTGTGGCGTAATCTAACACTACAAGTATATGTTGATGTCACCGTGCAGACTTTACAACAGGGCCTACCAAATCCATGGCCACCCTTTCAAATGGTACTTCTATAATGGGCAAGGGTACCAAAGGACTTCTAAAACGTGACACAGGAGAGGTTAGTTGACATTCTGGGCAAGATTCACAAAACCTCTGTACCTCAGAAAAAATCCCTAGCCCAAAAAAACGCTGGAGGATGCGTTCTCTGGTCTTTTCAGACCCAAGATGGCCTCCTAGCACATGCTTGTGTGCTAGATCCAATACCAGTCTGCGATATGGTTGGGGCACCACCAGTTGCTCAACAATTACCCCACATATTTTATCTACCCAGTATAATAGATCCTGGTTAACAGCCATATGGGGAAACTCACCATCAGCACCTGGATACTGTGGTACACCATTCAACACCTTCACATTTTCCCTTGATCGTGTCAAAGTGGGATCTCTGAGCTGAGCAGTCCCAAAATTGTCACGAGACACCTCTAAATTAGGCATATCAGGAACCCCCCCACATCTTCAGTATCACCAGCTAGAACGGCTAGAGGAAAATTATCAACTTTGTCAGTGGTCACCCCTACTGCGGGAACCTCAGAATCTGGGTCATCTGGTTCAGGGGTAATCTCAGTACACACATTATCAGTCAGATTTTCTCCACAGGTTACATTTCTGCTCTGCCATAAGTCCCAGAATAGGGAAAAGTCTCTTCTCAGTATCACACTATGCATTAGTGATTTAACCACACCCAATTCATGACATGATACACCACATGGAGTTTCTATTGTGACCTGAGCAGTTGGGTACTCTCTGGTTTCTCCATGTATGCACAGTACCCCAACAGTATGTCCACTGTATGTCCCAGGGTTTACCAGAGAGCCGTGTACCAAGGTCACCAAGCTCCCAGAGTCCAACAGCGCCTCAGCTGTACAACCTCCTATGGACACGGTACACATTTGAGGTTCTAACTTAGACACAGTTTCTGCAGAATACACGGGTTGTGCAAACAGAGAAATACGTCTGGACATATTGCAATCCATTGGCTCAGTTGTGAAGGGGCAATTAGCAACCACATGTCCAAATTCATGACACCGCCAGCACTGTACACGGCACTGTTCCCCATTTTGGGACCCTGGCCTGGACCTCCAGGTCCCAGCGGAACGTGGCACAGCTGGCTCCCGTTTGAGCCATCTCCCCTTAAAGCATTTCTCATGTAGCAATTGGTACAGTCTTACCAGTAGACTTCGGTGACCTGCTGTCCCTGGGGCTGGCATACCTGGAAGATGCTTGGAGTAGGTCCTCTGTTGCACTGTACTGCTCCTCGAGACTCACCAATTGGTCAGCAGTTGTAGGTCCTCCTTGTCCAACCCAGCGCTGGATCTTGTGGGGTACTGACCTGATGAACTTATCCAGGACAACTTTCTCTACAATTTGACCTGGGGTACTTTCCTCAGGCTGCAGCCATTTCCTCACAAGATGGATCAGATCATGCATCTGTGAACGGGGTGGCAAGCTCTCAGAGAAAGTCCAGTTGTGCACACGGCCTGCACGCACATGCATGTTTACTCCAAGTCGAGCAAGTATCTCACCCTTAAGTTTTGCATAATTTTTCGCATCAGGCTCACCCAAATCGTAGTAGGCCTACTGCGGTTCCCCAGATAAGAAAGGCGCCACCACATCCGCCCACTGGTCGACTGGTAACTTTTCACGCTCTGCTACTCTCTCAAAGACCATGAGATAGGCTTCGACATCATCTGTGGGCGTCATCTTTTGGAGTGAACTTTGGCGATTCATCTGATCCTGCCTGGCCTGTGCCTGGTGCTGTCGTTTGTCAGCCTGTGCAAAGGTTTGCTGCTGCTGCTGCAAAATCAGCTGTTGCTGTTGAAGAATGGCTTGTCCAAACTGTTTGCCAAAGTCCTCCATTACACCAGCCGTGAAGTAAACTGGCAGGTCTGTGCAACAAACTTTTTAGGTGTCTGTCTCTTTGTCTGCATTTTTGGATCCAAGTGCCCGCATCCGACACCATATGTGGGGATCAGCTCAATAGTATTAGGCACAGCAGTCAGAGACAGTGACACAGTGGCACAGTTCACACAGGGGTTTGCCTGTTTTCTTTATTCTCGTCCACAAACAAAATATAAGGCCTTTACATTCAGGCAAAGATACAAAATAAATTCCTGCTCGGCTGAGCACTAACTAAACATAAAATCACCCTTTCTATATGGGCGGCCTACTACCAGCCACACAAACTCACAGTGTCCTTTTTGTTGCTTGCACAGACTTCAGTGGCAATGGTGAAAGCCAGTCAGTTCCCACCCAGACATGCTCATAGTGCAAACCTTTATAGCCCAGAAATGAGCTGAGCTGCATCACCTGGCTGAGAGCTCTATATGAAACCTGTTCTGGACAGGAAGGGAATGAGGAGCCCCGCTACCAACCTGCATCCTCATTCCATTAAAATCCAGGCCCGACAACACAATTTACCAAAGTCCTCAGCAAACTATGCTCTGCTAAGGCAGACCATCTTTTCCTGGATTTCTGATATCTCACCCAGGTTTCCTAGTTGAGATATCCACCTCCTGTAGCATAGTACATGGTATATGAAAGAAACCTAGGGGAAATATAACGATTCTCTACTACATTTCCAGTCACTCTCTCACAATATATATATATATATATATATATATATATATATAAAAAAAAAGGGAAAAGGCGGCGGCACTGGAAACAAGCAAAAATGGGTGCTATGTCCAGGGATATTGCTGCTTACCCCAGATGAACAAACACGAAGAAAGGACAGCACTCCAAGTAAAAATATGATGGTCTTTAATCACCCATGTAGATGGCAACGTTTCAGCTCCAAACAAGAGCCGCTTGAGAAAGGCTCTTGTTTGGAGCTGAAACGTTGCCATCTACATGGGTGATTAAAGACCATCATATTTTTACTTGGAGTGCTGTCCTTTCTTCGTGTTTATATATATATATATATATATATATAATACAAAGAGAGGGCAGCAGCACTTGTAGAGGTCAAAATAGTTGTAGATATCTCAAAGAAGAGGCAGCACTCCAAGACACAGTGAAAAACGACCCGCTTTATTTCCCCTGTGCAACGTTTCAACTGCTCATTGCAGTCTTTCTCAAGCATAACAATTGGTGTCACAACATCTACATTTATACCCACAATGCTTAGTGAGTTAATTAACAGAGTGATTAGCAATAACATGATCAATAGTGTATAAAAACATTAAAATTTTCATAGTTACATGCAGGGCTTTTTTTCTGGCGGAACGCACCGGAACGGCGTTCCGCCACCTTTTGACATCGCAAGCTGCGATGTATCAGCGGGGAGGGACTGGGAGGAGGAGCTGGGGGCCGGTGTGTTCACTGTGCTCCGGCCCCGCAGCTCCAGTAGAGACTTATACAATGTTTAATTAAATGAATAATGATTCCTGCTGCCCCTCAGTAGTATAACATTCAATGTATTTGTACTCACAGCCGTCTACTGACATCGTAATCCAGGCCGGCCGGGTAGACGAGCGGCAGCGTCACTGACTGACGTCACCTGCCTGGGCCGCCTGCTTCATTCATAAAGTAGGCGGCGCACTCACGTGACGTCAGTCAGTGACGCTGCCGCTCCTCTGCCCGGCCTGCCTGGATTACGATGTCAGTAGCCGGCTGTGAGTACAAATACATTGAATGTTATACTACTGAGGGGCAGCAGGAATCATTATTCATTTCATTACACATTGTATAACTATACTGGAGCGGCAATGGGGGGTCTGTGGATGACACTGTTATGGGGTGGGGGGGGTATATGGATGGCACTGTTATGGGGTGGGGGGGTCTGTGAATGGCACTGTTATGGGGTGGGGGGGTCTATGGATGGCACTGTTATGGCGTGGGGGGGTCTGTGGATGGCACTGTTATGGGGTGGGGGTGTCTGTGGATGACACTGTTATGGGGTGGGGGGGTTTGTGGATGGCACTGTTATGGGGTGGGGGGGTCTCTGGATGGCACTGTTATGGGGTGGGGGGGTCTCTGGATGGCACTGTTATGGGGTGGGGGGGTCTGTGCATGGCACTGTTATGGGGTGGGGGGGTTTGTGGATGGCACTGTTATGGGGTGGGGGGGTCTCTGGATGGCACTGTTATGGGGTGGGAGGGTCTGTAGATGGCACTGTTATGGGGTGGGGGGTCTGTGGATGGCACTGTTATGGGGTGGGGGTGTCTGTGGATGGCACTGTTATGGGGTGGGGGGGTTTGTGGATGGCACTGTTATGGGGTGGGGGGGTCTCTGGATGGCACTGTTATGGGGTGGGGGTGTCTGTGGATGGCACTGTTATGGGGTGGGGGGGTCTCTGGATGGCACTGTTATGGGGTGGGGGGGTCTGTGGATGGCACTGTTATGGGGTGGGGGGGTTTGTGGATGGCACTGTTATGGGGTGGGGGGGTTTGTGGATGGCACTGTTATGGGGTGGGGGGGTGTGGATGGCACTGTTATGGGGTGTGGGGGGGGTGTGTGGATGGCACTGTTATGGGGTGGGGGGGGTCTGTGGATGGCACTGTTATGGGGTGGGGGGTCTGTGGATGGCACTGTTATGGGGTGGGGGGGTCTGTGGATGGCACTGTTATAGGATGGGGGGGGTCTGTGGATGGCACTGTTATAGGATGGGGGATCTGTGGATGCCATCCCCAGATCCTCCACCCCATAACAGTGCCATCCTCAGATCCCCCCATTAACAGTGCCATCCCCAGATCCAGTGCCATCCCCATCTGGGGGGTTTCTTTGCTGGGCTGGACTTTTATAGCCCCCCCCCCCCCCCCAAATTTTACTTGCGGTCCTAGGGTTGGGTAGAGGGGGCGGTCCTAGGGGTGGGTAGGGGGCGGTCTTAGGGGCGGGGAGGGGGGTGGTCCTAGGGTTGGGTAGGGGCGTGGCCAGGGGAGGGGGGGTGAGTTCCACCACCTTTTCTCTGAGAAAAAAAGCCCTGGTTACATGTGAATTCATTACATATATCATGTGTCCAAATCACGGTTTTACATACATAGTGAGATCTCATAGACAATTTTCAAAAATCGCAAATAAACATTGCCCAATTCATAAAGTGCCTCGTGCTTTAGTTACAGTGATCATTTGAATGTGCTAATTAGGCGGTCAATAGGGCGCGTGATTTAAAAAACTTACTACCTCACAAAGTGGAGTGTCGTGATGGCAGCCGTCCTGGCGTCCCTAGGATCTCACTGCGCATGCTCGGTATCCTGGATATCGGTGTACGCTATCAAAGACCGCGCCCAAAAGTGACGCCGGTCATGATGCACACACCAGCCACCTGGCACCTCCCCCGAAGCATGACGATACGGAGGGAGGCGTCTCCCTGTCCGGCCTCCCGGTCACATGACAAAGTCACGTGGACCGTTGCCTGGCAACTAGGAAGCGCTTACCCTCAACGCATCGCAATCTCCAGGATCAGTCAGAGCACGGCAATGAGGCCTATACAGGGAAAAGAAACAGATAGAGAATGATCGGGTTGTAAACACTACTTGCTAGATTATTGCAAACAATTATAATAAATAAATCAGGATATCAAATCGTAAATATCGGAGGATTATAGTCCTTAAAAGGGACATAACATATATTGAATGGAGAAAGGGGGTGCGGTATATAAGGATGCATCACACAAGTGATCACCCCTACACACCTATAGGGCCATAGGGTACAGAGTGTTGTCCACACCCCGCATCCCCACATTCCACATCCACCCCCTATACATCTCCTGTAGCCATAACTTCCTCCATTCACGACTTATCCATTTTTCTTTTAAGTGTGAAGCCATGATTCCAACCCCATTCTCTTGTTCTGGAACTAAACCGCCAAGACGATTGCCATCATTCTCCTCCACTGTGATAATAACTTGAAAAATAGATGAATCCTTTTCGGATCCCAAAGGTTCTAAAAATGAAAAAAGATAATTAGAATAATAGACACCAAAGGTGATCACACAACCAAATTGGTATACGAGGAAAACAAGCCTCCAGGAAGGTAAGAGAAACCCCAACATTCTACATAATGTTCCACTTAAAGTCCACATTCAGATCCTGAGGTTTGAGTGACTGTAGGCGATGTATTCACCGCAGTTCCCGTTGTTTAAGGGTCACTGTACGATCGCCACCTCATCTACCCCTTTGGACCTGATCTATAATCATACATTTAAGGTCTTTCTCAGTATGACCAGATTCCCCAAAATGTTTAGGGACCGGTAGGTCTAATCTTTTATGTCTTATAGAAAACCAGTGGTTGTTCAAACGTGTTTTCATGTCACATGTGGTCTCCCCCACATAGAGGAGACCACATGGACATTTCAACACGTATATGACAAACGTGCTGTCACACGTCATTTTTCATTTTTAGAACCTTTGGGATCCGAAAAGGATTCATCTATTTTTCAAGTTATTATCACGGTGGAGGAGAATGATGTCAATCGTCTTGGCGGTTTAGTTCCAGAACAAGAGAATGGGGTTGGAATCATGGCTTCACACTTAAAAGAAAAATGTATAAGTCGTGAATGGAGGAAGTTATGGCTACAGGAGATGTATAGGGGGTGGATGTGGAATGTGGGGATGCGGGGTGTGGACAACACTCTGTACCCTATGGCCCTATAGGTGTGTAGGGGTGATTACTTGTGTGATGCATCCTTATATACCGCACCCCCTTTCTCCATTCAATATATGTTATGTCCCTTTTAAGGACTATAATCCTCCGATATTTACGATTTGATATCCTGATTTATTTATTATAATTGTTTGCAATAATCTAGCAAGTAGTGTTTACAACCCGATCATTCTCTATCTGTTTTTTTTTCCCTGTATAGGCCTCATTGCCGTGCTCTGACTGATCCTGGAGATTGCGATGCGTTGAGGGTAAGCGCTTCCTAGTTGCCAGGCAACGGTCCACGTGACTTTGTCATGTGACCGGGAGGCCGGACAGGGAGACGCCGCCCTCCGTATCATCATGCTTCGGGGGAGGTGCCAGGTGGCTGGTGTGTGCATCATGACCGGCGTCACTTTTGGGCGCGGTCTTTGATAGTGTACAATGGGAACCAGGACACCGAGCATGCGCAGTGAGATCCTAGGGACGCCAGGACGGCTGCCATCACAACACTCCACTTTGTAAGGTAGTCAGTTTTTAAATCACGCGGCCTATTGACCGCCTAATTAGCACATTCAGGTGATCACTGTAACTAAAGCACGAGGCACTTTATGAATTGGGCAATGTTTATTTGCGATTTTTGAAAATTGTCTATGAGATCTCACTATGTATGTAAAACCGTGATTTGGACACATGATATATGTAATGAATTCACATGTAACTATGAAAATTTTTATGTTTTTATACACTATTGATCATGTTATTGCTAATCACTCTGTTAATTAACTCACTAAGCATTGTGGGTATAAATGTAGATGTTGTGACACCAATTGTTATGCTTGAGAAAGACTGCAATGAGCAGTTGAAACGTTGCACAGGGGAAATAAAGCGGGTCGTTTTTCACTGTGTCTTGGAGTGCTGCCTCTTCTTTGAGATATCTATATATATATATATATATATATATAGCATCATAGAAAGAGTTAGGCAGCACTCCTTTTTCTCTGTTATACGGTGCCCGCGGTAGTCCCTCGACCAGGGCAGATAAACAAATAAAGAAAGTCCGCAGCACTCCTTGAAGTAAAAAAATGTGCAATTTATTCACACATGTCAGAAAAATGACAACGTTTCAGTTCTCTCACAGAACCTTTCTCAAGTCAAGTGAACATAAAGTGCATACGTGCATGTTTAAATACATTTTCACATTGAGTCCAATTAATTCATTAACTAATACAACTGCTGTGCACTCCCCTCATAGGATAAGCTACATTCCACCTAATTGACTCCACATGTTCCCATGGGTGCCGGTGAATCTATATATATATAACCTAAAGGGTTAAATGTCGAATTTAGGGTGACAGGAGGAATGGTCAGCTGATATCTGTCCATGAGATCTGTAGTCTGATGTATGTTCCGTTAGCTGTATGAGGTGGACCCAATGAATGCTACAGGGTTGTATCCACGTCAAAATGTGATATGTTTGTATACATGTATTATCTGAATAGTTAGTTAGATTTTTATCTGCCCTTGCTGATGGGGTTATGTAACGGAGACTATAGGGAGGAATAGAGATGGAATATATTGTCCGGATGAGTACCCGAATGCAAAATGGTGAAATAGACTGGTGATGTGGCGGTGACGTCTGGTGTAGTGCGCTGGCGCATGTATGACGTGCGCTTTGGGTGCTGACCCGGATGATCGCGCGTCACTACGCTGGGTCTCCGCCTAGTCTAGACGTAAGGTAGATATGTACTGCGTCACAGAGGGGGAAGGACTGACACATGCGCACTGAGGAGGAGGAGACGCGGAAGAATAGCGTGCTTCCACACAAGCTTAGACGTCCTCTCCTGATATATCTCCGTGGAAAAACCCTCAGCAAGGTATCAGAGAAGTTGTTTTAAGTTGATTTAGCACACTTTGCACTTTATTATATGCATTTGCATATACTTATCACGATAATAAATGCTCACTAATGAATGTATCAGTATATATATATAGATTCACCGGCACCCATGGGAACATGTGGAGTCAATTATGTGGAATGTAGCTTATCCTATGAGGGGAGTGCACAGCAATTGTATTAGTTTACAATGAATTAATTGGACTCAATGTGAAAATGTATTTAAACATGCACGTATGCACTTTATGTTCACTTGACTTGAGAAAGGTTCTGTGAGAGAACTGAAACGTTGTCATTTTTCTGACATGTGTGAATAAATTGCACATTTTTTTTACTTCAAGGAGTGCTGCGGACTTTCTTTATTTATATATATATATATAGATAGATAGATATACAGTACAGACCAAAAGTTTGGAGACACCTTTTCATTCAAAGAGTTTTCTTTATTTTCATGACTATGAAAATTGTAGATTCACACTGAAGGCATCAAAACCATGAATTAACACATGTGGAATTATATACATAACAAACAAGTGTGAAACAACTGAAAATATGTCATATTCTAGGTTCTTCAAAGTAGCCACCTTTTGCTTTGATTAATGCTTTGCACAGTCTTGGCGTTCTCTTGATGAGCTTCAAGAGGTAGTCCCCTGAAATGGTTTTCACTTCACAGGTGTGCCCTGTCAGGTTTAATAAGTGGGATTTCTTGCCTTATAAATGGGGTTGGGACCATCAGTGGCGTTGAGGAGAAGTCAGGTGGATACACAGCTGATAGTCCTACTGAATAGACTGTTAGAATTTGTACTATGGCAAGAAAAAAGCAGCTAAGTAAAGAAAAACGAGTGGCCATCATTACTTTAAGAAATGGAGGTCAGTCAGTCAGCCGAAAAATTGGGAAAACTTTGAAAGTAAGAGCTATTTGACCATGAAGGAGAGTGATGAGGTGCTGCGCCAGATGACCTGGCCTCCACAGTCACCGGACCTGAACCCAATCAAGATGGTTTGGGGTGAGCTGGACCGCAGAGTGAAGGCAAAAGGGCCAACAAGTGCTAAGCATCTCTGGGAACTCCTTCAAGACTGTTGGAAGACCATTTCAGGGGACCTCCTCTTGAAGCTCATCAAGAGAACGCCAAGAGTGTGCAAAGCAGTAATCATAGCAAAAGGTGGCTACTTTGAAGAACCTAGAATATGACATATTTTCAGTTGTTTCACACTTGTTTGTTATGTATATAATTCCACATGTGTTAATTCATAGTTTTGATGCCTTCATAGTCATGAAAATAAAGAAAATTCTTGAATGAGAAGGTGTGTCCAAACTTTTGGTCTGTACTGTATATATTATTTTTATTAATTTTTTACACCCTGTGCAACCTAACCAAGAACCGCGAACACCAGGGAGGGAATAAGGAAAGGTGTTGTCGTGGGGTCTGGAAAATCTGGGTACTGGTGAGTGTAATCACCATTTTTCCCTTCCCCCACAACAGCACCACAGAGAAATTACAGAGAAAACCCCCTTCCTTAAGGGTGGGTAGCTACTTCTAGACTTTTTTTCCCAAATAGAAGATCAGAGACAGGATTTAGTTGAAGCCAATAGCAACAGTAGAAGGTAGAAGGAGAAGACCAAATGGCAACCTTACAGATTTGTTCAATAGAAACATTAGCCCTTTCTGCCGAAGTGGTAGAGACTGCACGAGTAGCATGTGCTCTCAGGAAAACTTTCATAAGGGATGTAAGCCAGGGAAATAACTGTCCCAATCCATCTGGCTAGTGAACTCTTTGAGGCCACCTTACTTTTATTTATGCCAAAAGCGCAGAGGACTTACTTCAATCCTAGGTTACCCCTACGTCACGTATAAGGCATCTCCTGACATACAGGCTGTCATGGTCTTACCTGCTTGCTGCTCTCCTTCGTTTGACATGTGCTGGCGGCCATCTTGGGTTCTGGGTTTCTTGTAGCCTTCCACCCTGCGGCTCCTCCTTCCCCTGGGAGGAGCTGGATGCCTAGCTCATATATATAGGAGGTCTGTGGCTTCAGTTCCTTGCTTGGTCCTCCTGTGTTCACATGCTTCTAGACTGCTGCTGCTTCTGGTTCCTGATCCTGGCTTCGTCTGACTACCCTGCTGGTTCCTGATCCTGGCTTCGTCTGACTACCCTGCTGGTTCCTGATCCTGGCTTCGTCTGACTACCCTGCTGGTTCCTGATCCTGGCTTCGTCTGACTACCCTGCTGGTTCCTGATCCTGGCTTCGTCTGACTACCCTTCTGGTTCCTGACCTCTGGCTTCGCAAAGACTCTGCTCGGTTTCACCATCCGTTTGGACTTTTGCTTTACAGCTTTATTTTCAATAAAGCCTTCTATTTTCACTTATCTCTTGTTGTACGTCTGGTTCATGGTTCCGTGACATTAGGACCAAGCCATGAATTCTGACGGTACAGGGCCATCCTCGCTACCCACGCTGGTTGCCAGACTTGATCAGCAGGATCACCTGTTGGGTCGGTTCGCTGTGGCGTTGCAAACCCTGCTTGAACGCACGGCTCATTTCGCTCCCGTTGCCGATGGGTCGGTTGTCGCTCCTGGGCTCGCTCCTACTGCCGCTCCGGTTGTTGCGCCAGAGTCTACCCCGACACCTGTTGTTGCGCCTGCGGTGTTTCGGGGTATGATCGGTTCTGCCCCTCTTCCACAACGCTTTGGGGGAGAGCCAACTCAGTGCCGAGGTTTCCTTAACCAGGTGGGCATTTATTTTGAGTTGCTGCCACATGCCTTTCCTACTGAAAGATCAAAGGTGGGCTTCTTGATCTCGCTGCTCTCGGACAAGGCCTTGGCCTGGGCCAGCCCTTTATGGGAGAACAACAATCCGGTGGTTGCCGAGTTTTCCGGTTTTGTTGCTTCTCTTCGGAAGGTATTCGATGTGCCGGCTCGTGCTGCCTCTGCTGCGAAGCTCCTTATGTCCATCAGACAGGGTTCACGATCCGTAGCTGAATACGCCATTGAGTTTCGTACCCTGGCAGCAGAGGTGGGCTGGAATAATGAGGCTCTGGTCGCTGCTTTCTCTCATGGTCTCTCGGATGCCTTGAAGGATGAGGTTGCAGCTAAGGACCTACCAGTTGAGCTCGAGTCTCTTATTTCTTTCCTGATTTTGATTGACACCAGACTCAGGGAGAGACCTTCCTTTAAGGAGAACCTGCGGAGGTCTTCTAACAGATTGGTGCCTACGTTTGCTGTCCCACCCGTGCCTCCCTCTCCTCCCACGCCTCCTGGGGCTGACTTGTCTGGGGGTGAACCCATGCAGCTGGGGTTTGCTCGCCTGTCCGAGGGGGAGAGGGCACTCCGGAGACGCGAGGGCCGATGCATGTACTGTGGTCTCGGTGGGCATTTTCGGTTGGCATGTCCGAACCGTCCGGGGAACGCTCGTACCCTGAGATCCTGTCGGGGGCAGATCTTGGGTGGAGTCTCCTCGTCCCCGGTTTCCCGTGTTGACAAACCACTGATCACTGTTGTCCTCTCCTGGGTCGGGGGCTCGGTGACGACCCAGGCGTTGGTGGACTCTGGTGCTGGTGGTTTGTTCATTGATAGTGTGTTCGCTGCCGCCAATTCCATTCCTCTGCAGGCTCGAGGTTCCCCACTGGCTCTTGAGGCGATAGACGGCAGACCCCTTCTGCCGCCACACGTGACTCATGAGACCCTTCCAGTGGGGATAGCCATTGGTGCCGTTCACAGAGAGTCGGTCTGCCTCCAGGTTATTTCGTCTCCACACTACTCGGTGGTCTTGGGGTACCCCTGGCTCCAGAAGCATAATCCGATTTTCGATTGGAGATCGGTCGAGATCCTCTCGTGGTCACCGCAGTGTGGGGCTAGTTGCATTCATGGGTCTGTCAAGTTGCTGTGTACTTCCTCGGACTCTCTGTTGCCTCCTGAATACGAGGAGTACCGGGATGTATTCGATAAGGTGCGCGCGGTTGCCCTACCTCCGCACCGCCCATACGATTGTGCCATAGAGTTACAATCTGGTGCCGTTCCTCCTCGTGGCAAAGTCTATCCACTGTCGGTAGCGGAGAATGAGGCCATGGAGGAGTACGTGAGGGAGGCGCTTTCACGCGGACACATTCGCAAGTCTTCGTCCCCGGCAGGGGCTGGATTTTTCTTTGTGAAAAAGAAGGGCGGTGAGTTGAGGCCTTGCATCGATTACAGGGGTCTCAATCGCATCACGATCAAGAACGCTTACCCGATACCCTTGATTTCCGAGCTGTTCGATCGCCTTAAAGGGGCCACGGTCTTTACCAAACTCGACCTGAGGGCGGCATATAACCTGGTAAGGATCAAGGCGGGCGATGAGTGGAAGACCGCGTTTAACACCAGGACCGGTCATTACGAATCCTTGGTTATGCCCTTTGGGTTGTGCAATGCGCCCGCAGTCTTTCAGGAATTCATCAACGATGTTTTCCGTGACCTGTTGCAGCAGTGTGTGGTAGTCTATTTGGATGACATCTTGGTATATTCTGAATCCATGGAGGCCCACATTCTGGATGTCAGACGAGTGTTGCAACGGTTACGAGAGAACAAGCTGTTCGGTAAGCTTGAGAAATGCGAATTTCACCGATCCCAGGTAACCTTCTTAGGTTACATCATTTCCGCTGAGGGGTTCTCCATGGATCCTGAGAAGGTTTCGGCTGTCTTACAGTGGCCCCAGCCCAGTGGTCTTCGTTCCCTGCAGCGCTTTTTGGGCTTCGCCAATTATTATCGGAAGTTCATCAGGGACTTTTCCATGCTGGCCAAGCCTCTCACGGATCTGACCAGGAAGGGCAGTAATTCCCAGGTCTGGCCGCTCGAGGCCATCCGAGCTTTTGAGGCCCTAAAGTCCGCCTTTGTGTCGGCTCCGATTCTGTCGCATCCCAACCCTGGGCTGCCCTTTGTCCTCGAGGTGGACGCGTCTGAGACTGGAGTAGGCGCCCTTCTGTCTCAGCGTAGAACACCAGAGGGTCCTCTGCTTCCTTGTGGGTTTTACTCCCGGAAACTGTCTTCCGCGGAGTGCAACTATCAGATTGGTGACAGGGAGTTATTGGCCATCGTGCAGGCCCTTAAAGAATGGAGGCACTTGCTCGAGGGTTCGGTGGTTCCGGTTCTCATCCTGACGGACCACAAGAATCTGACCTACCTTTCTGAGGCCAAGAGATTGACACCACGTCAGGCCAGATGGGCTCTGTTCTTGTCACGTTTTAATTACGTGGTCTCCTACCTACCCGGTTCCAAGAACATCAGGGCGGATGCCTTATCACGGCAGTACTCCGAGCTGTCCAGGGAGGAGTCGATTCCGACTTCGGTCATACCTCCGAATCAGATCCTGGCCGCCATTCGCACCAGCCTGACCTCTCCCCTGGGTGAGCAGATTTTGGCGGCTCAATCTGGTGCTCCCTCTGGGAGACCAAACGGCAGATGTTTTGTGCCTGAGGAGTTGCGCACTCGGTTGTTGCGAACCTACCATAACTCCAAGACCGCGGGGCATCCTGGAAAGAATCAGCTGTCCTGGGCTGTTTCACGTCTGTTCTGGTGGCCTTCCCTACGTTCCGACATCGCCGCATATGTAGCGGCATGCTCCGTTTGTGCCCAGAGTAAGTCCCCTCGGCACCTTCCGTTGGGCCTTCTGCAACCCATAGCCACCGGGGAGCGCCCATGGTCACACCTGGGGATGGATTTCATTGTGGACCTCCCTGCATCCCGAGGCCATACGGTCATTCTCATGATTGTGGATCGGTTTTCCAAAATGTGCCACTGTGTTCCTCTCAAGAAGTTACCCTCTGCACAAGAGTTGGCCACGATTTTTGCCAGGGAGGTCTTCCGGTTGCACGGTTTGCCTAAGGAGATTGTGTCGGATCGGGGGAGTCAGTTTGTGTCCAGGTTCTGGCGCGCCTTTTGCTCCCAGTTGGGGATTCATCTCTCCTTCTCCTCGGCCTACCACCCTCAGTCCAATGGGGCCGCAGAACGATCCAATCAGGCCTTGGAGCAATTCCTTCGTTGCTATGTCTCCGATCACCAAGACAATTGGGTTGACCTCCTGCCTTGGGCTGAGTTTGCCAGGAACACGGCGGTGAACTCTTCCTCTGGGACGTCTCCCTTCATGGCCAATTATGGGTTCCAACCTGCCGTGTTACCGGAGGTATTCTCTCCCCAGGATATTCCGGCTGTGGAGGATCACCTTTCCGTCCTACGTGCTTCTTGGGTACAGATCCAGAAGTCCCTTGAGGTCTCTGCGCAGCGCCAGAGACTCCAGGCTGATCGCAGACGAGCGCCTGCTCCTTCCTACCAGGTCGGAGACCGTGTATGGTTGTCCACCCGCAACCTCAACCTTCGAGTGCCCACTCCCAAGCTGGCGCCTCGCTTTGTTGGTCCCTTCCGAGTGCTTCGCAGGGTAAACCCGGTAGCCTATGCCCTTGCGCTTCCTCCTGGCATGCGGATCTCCAACGTGTTTCATGTCTCCCTGTTGAAGCCACTGGTGTGTAATCGTTTCACTTCCTCGGTTCCTCGGCCTCGTCCGGTCCAAGTGGGCAATCGTGAGGAATATGAGGTGAGCAATATCCTGGACTCACGCCTGGTCCGCGGTCGGTTGCAGTTTTTGGTCCATTGGCGTGGTTATGGTCCAGAGGAGCGTTCCTGGGTTCCCTCCGCAGATGTCCATGCTCCTGCCTTGCTCCGAGCCTTCCACGCACGCTTCCCTCAGAAACCGTTTTGTGCTCCGCGGAGGAGGGGCCCTTGAGGGGGAGGTACTGTCATGGTCTTACCTGCTTGCTGCTCTCCTTCGTTTGACATGTGCTGGCGGCCATCTTGGGTTCTGGGTTTCTTGTAGCCTTCCACCCTGCGGCTCCTCCTTCCCCTGGGAGGAGCTGGATGCCTAGCTCATATATATAGGAGGTCTGTGGCTTCAGTTCCTTGCTTGGTCCTCCTGTGTTCACATGCTTCTAGACTGCTGCTGCTTCTGGTTCCTGATCCTGGCTTCGTCTGACTACCCTGCTGGTTCCTGATCCTGGCTTCGTCTGACTACCCTGCTGGTTCCTGATCCTGGCTTCGTCTGACTACCCTGCTGGTTCCTGATCCTGGCTTCGTCTGACTACCCTGCTGGTTCCTGATCCTGGCTTCGTCTGACTACCCTTCTGGTTCCTGACCTCTGGCTTCGCAAAGACTCTGCTCGGTTTCACCATCCGTTTGGACTTTTGCTTTACAGCTTTATTTTCAATAAAGCCTTCTATTTTCACTTATCTCTTGTTGTACGTCTGGTTCATGGTTCCGTGACACAGGCAGCGGCAAAACTCTTTCCTTCTGATCTCCGGGCTTATCAAAAGAGATTGAAAGGTAATCTTAAACTAAGAATACCCAGATGGAAGCATAAGGAACCCCCAAACTTAGGAAATTTTTATACTGGACACTACAGTATTTTTATTATGGAGACTACTTAGTATATGCGATGACTATTGTAGGCTAGGCAATGCTCCTCTTGGTTATTTGGGAAATATATGCAAAGTAGTATGTCTAACAGCTGGCATCAGAAAGAATTACTTTACCTTTTTTATGAGGAAAAATATTCAAACTAGCTTTTCTGACAAAAAGGATAAGAAAGATAATTATTTCTGATGTCAATTAATGTTAAACATACTAATTTGCATATATATTTTCTCAGAAACCAAGAGTGGTATTGCCTAGCCTACTATAGTCATCACATATTATATTAAAATGCCTCTCTCTCTCTCTCTCTCTCTCTCACTCACTCACTCACTCACACTCTCTCTCTCACTCTTACTTTTAGAGTAAATATTTTTTATTGGCATTTTAGTAAAGCATAGAAAATAAGTCATACTTCACAGCTTTTGACTTAAATTGCATCTGTAAATGCCTATACAATAGGCTTGCTCGTAGAACAACATAATATGAAGGTGGATTGCATAGTAATAATGAAGTACAATACGGTCTGTAAGAAATAGACCTTAACAATCAATGGGAATGGGGGGGGGAGGGAAAATGGGGGAAGGAAAGGAAGGGCCTTAAGTAATAATTGTTATTATCCAACAAAGTTGAGTAGTATATTTCTATCCTGATATTCAGGGTGAGTAATTAGAGTTGTGGAGCCAGGGGCCCCAAGTAAGTTGCCTGGATTTAAGGGAAATAGTCGTGTACGGCAATGAATGTTCATACCTACAAGTCGTATTTACCTCTTGTATGACCTCAGCTAAGGTCGGTGGGGCTAATTGTTTCCAATGACGTGTAATAACTAGCTTAGCACTAAGTAAGATATGTCCTGTAATATTCCTACATACTGGGGGGATAGTGTGAATACCCAGGAACAAGAGAGCCAGCTCTGGGAGAGGGTCTATACCCTGGGCTGCTATCCCTGAAATCAAGTCGAAAACACTGTGCCAATAGGGGGTGAGCATTGGGCAATTCCACAAAATATGAAGTAGGGAGCCTTTTGCGCCGCATCCTCGCCAACAATGAGGGGAGGATGAGGGATAGCTTATGTTTAATCTCTGTGGAGTAAAATACCACTGTAAGAGGGTCTTAAGCCCTGCTTCGTAATGGGTGATACATTTAAAGTTAGAAACCAGAAATCTAATAGCTAGAGTCCAGTCATCGTCTAGGAAGGTCTTCCCCAGCTCCCTTTCCCATTTTTTTATGGGTAAGGTCTTGGTAAACGTGGCTTTGTCTCCTAACTCGTCGTATACATATCGTGTGGTATGTCTTTTGAAGAGGGATGGAAATTGAAATAGTCTTAGTATGCAAGAGTTTGTTGAAGGTGGAGACTGGGTAATTTTTGCAATAAAATGTTGAATTCGCAGATAGTTATAGAATGCGGCAATGTGAATAGACTGTGAAGTGAGTCAAAGGGGAGGAGGCGGCCCTCTGGCATTATTTGGGATACGAAAGTAATCCCTTTTTCACGCCAATTTGTCAGGTTAATGTCAGTGATGCTGAGTTCCAATGTGCTTATTGCAGCCTGAGGTAAAAGGGTGGAATTGGAGTCTTTCTGTGTTCTGTGAATTGTGGACCATAGATTGCTAACGTGTTGTATTGTTAGTAATTCATTATGCGATTGGGAAGGGTTCCATAACAAATGGATCAGGTAGTCTTTCAAAGTGGCTTGTTTGATTGTGTGGGACTCAATCTGGATCCAGGCTTTGGTATTATCGGGGATCCACCATTCCCGAGCAAATGAGAGTGTTATGGCTCAGAAGTAGTCCTTAATATCAGGAAGGCCTAGTCCTCCAACATGTTTTTTCTTGGTCAATAATGCTCGAGCTACTCTAGGTTTGGTTGGACCCCAGACATACTTGCCCAAAATCGACTGTGCTTTTTTGAAAAATGATGCAGGGATCGGGATTGGGAGGGCACGAAATACATATATAAGCTTGGGGAGGGTCATCATTTGGAAGGATGCTACTCTACCCACCAAGGACAAGGCCTTCAAAGCAAAGCTAGTCAAATCATGTGACAAGGTGGCAAGAAGGGGGTGATAGTTCCTATTATAAAGAAAGGAGCAAGGTGAAATAATCTTTACTCCTAGATATGGGATTTCAGACGTTTGCCAGTCTAGTTCATGAAAAGATTTTAGTGAGGCCTTTTCCTTCAGTGGTATGTTGATGGGTAAAGCCTGGGATTTAGTGTTATTGATCTTGTAGTAAGAAAGGGAGCCGTAGTGCGAGATCATTTTAAGGGCAGCATCTAATGAGTTGATGGGGTCAGTGAGTGTGAGAATGATGTCATCTGCATAAAGTGTGATTTTATGGGATCTTCCCCCTATCTCCACTCCAGCTATTAAAGATAGCCACTTGCTCCTGATAAAGGGGAAATCTTGATCCCCGAAACGCGTTAAGCCACAGATCTTCCAATAACGGTGATTTGATCAGAAGCACACTGCCTTGCTGCCATCATTCACTGAGACTCTACACACGATCCTGGCCAGGGGGGAATCGTCACTGGTGTTTTATGCTTATCCTGCTGACGACCCCCCAGTGAAGTAAGTGCCTCACTGGATGTTTTCTCATCCATTTTATTCCTTGTTTTTAACCTTGGCTTTTAACCTTTGCCTTCAACCTTCTGTGTAAACCACAGCAGGGACCTTATTTTATTTCAACTTTTATTTCAACTGTTTAAAAAGTTTTTTATAAAAAAAGTTTTTTTTACCTATATGGTATGCTAGTACTATAGCACCATGATACCAAAATCTTGACATTTTCTAGTGCATTTTTGCTCGGTCTGGCGCCTTTTGTACCTTCCCCTCACCCTTACTTTTATCTTTTCAAAATTTATATTGAGTGCCCTCCGTGGACACTTTTCGGCTGCCACCCTTGTGCTAGTTAGTCTCTTAGTTACCACTACTTTCGGCGCCTACTTTCAGACACTTGGGGGATTTCCTTTCCAAATCCTTGAGTGTTTGAATAAACTTCCTCCTTTTTTTCCTTTCTCTTCCCAGCTATTAAAGGTGAGTTTCTTATAGTCTGTGCTAGGGGTTCTAATGCTAAGACAAATAATAGAGGTGACAGGGGGCATCCCTGTCTAGATCCATTGGTGATCCCAAATGAATCTGATAGTACTCCATTGACCCATACTTTCGCGGAGGGAAAGGAATATAGGCAGTGGATGGCTTGTAGTATTCGTCCTGAAAAGCCCATGTGACGGAGTGCCGAAAATGCGTAATCCCAATGTAGACGATCAAACGCTTTTTCCGCATCTAATGTGATTGCGAGCATTGGGAGATCATGCACCTCAACATACAGGGAGTGCAGAATTATTAGGCAAGTTGTATTTTTGAGGATTAATTTTATTATTGAACAACAACCATGTTCTCAATGAACCCAAAAAACTCATTAATATCAAAGCTGAATATTTTTGGAAGTAGTTTTTAGTTTGTTTTTAGTTTTAGCTATTTTAGGGGGATATCTGTGTGTGCAGGTGACTATTACTGTGCATAATTATTAGGCAACTTAACAAAAAACAAATATATACCCATTTCAATTATTTATTTTTACCAGTGAAACCAATATAACATCTCAACATTCACAAATATACATTTCTGACATTCAAAAACAAAACAAAAACAAATCAGTGACCAATATAGCCACCTTTCTTTGCAAGGACACTCAAAAGCCTGCCATCCATGGATTCTGTCAGTGTTTTGATCTGTTCACCATCAACATTGCGTGCAGCAGCAACCACAGCCTCCCAGACACTGTTCAGAGAAGTGTACTGTTTTCCCTCCTTGTAAATCTCACATTTGATGATGGACCACAGGTTCTCAATGGGGTTCAGATCAGGTGAACAAGGAGGCCATGTCATTAGATTTTCTTCTTTTATACCCTTTCTTGCCAGCCACGTTGTGGAGTACTTGGACGCGTGTGATGGAGCATTGTCCTGCATGAAAATCATGTTTTTCTTGAAGGATGCAGACTTTTTCCTGTACCACTGCTTGAAGAAGGTGTCTTCCAGAAACTGGCAGTAGGACTGGGAGTTGAGCTTGACTCCATCCTCAACCCGAAAAGGCCCCACAAGCTCATCTTTGATGATACCAGCCCAAACCAGTACTCCACCTCCACCTTGCTGGCGTCTGAGTCGGACTGGAGCTCTCTGCCCTTTACCAATCCAGCCACGGGCCCATCCATCTGGCCCATCAAGACTCACTCTCATTTCATCAGTCCATAAAACCTTGGAAAAATCAGTCTTGAGATATTTCTTGGCCCAGTCTTGACGTTTCAGCTTGTGTGTCTTGTTCAGTGGTGGTCGTCTTTCAGCCTTTCTTACCTTGGCCATGTCTCTGAGTATTGCACACCTTGTGCTTTTGGGCACTCCAGTGATGTTGCAGCTCTGAAATATGGCCAAACTGGTGGCAAGTGGCATCTTGGCAGCTGCACGCTTGACTTTTCTCAGTTCATGGGCAGTTATTTTGCGCCTTGGTTTTTCCACACGCTTCTTGCGACCCTGTTGACTATTTTGAATGAAACGCTTGATTGTTCGATGATCACGCTTCAGAAGCTTTGCAATTTTAAGAGTGCTGCATCCCTCTGCAAGATATCTCACTATTTTTGACTTTTCTGAGCCTGTCAAGTCCTTCTTTTGACCCATTTTGCCAAAGGAAAGGATTATATTATGCACACCTAATATAGGGTGTTGATGTCATTAGACCACACCCCTTCTCATTACAGAGATGCACATCACCTAATATGCTTAATTGGTAGTAGGCTTTCAAGCCTATACAGCTTGGAGTAAGACAACATGCATAAAGAGGATGATGTGGTCAAAATACTCATTTGCCTAATAATTCTGCACGCAGTGTAGTTAAACAAGTCCACGATTCGCCTGGTATTGTCAGAAGCCTGTCGGCCAGTCACAAACCCGGTTTAGTCAGGGTGAATCAGTGATGGGAAGAGTGGAGCTACTCTATTAGCTATGACTTTGGCAAAGATTTTTATGTCAGAGTTAAGCAGTGAGATAGGCCGGAAGTTCTGGGGTATATCAGGTGTCTTGCCGGGTTTTGGGATAGTGACAATTAATGCCTCTAACATGTCTGGGGGGTAGGATTGTCCCTCCTGTACTGTGTTAAACATTTCTAACATGTAAGGAGCTAGAATATGTTGGAAGTGGTGAAAGTATTCGTTAGAAAGCCCGTCGGAGCCTGGGGATTTGCCTAATGGGAGTGATGTAATTACTTTTTTGATTTCTGTGATTGAAAATGGTGCATTTAATGACTGTAATTGTGACTGGGAAAGAGTAGGAAGGGACGCTTGTGAGAGGAACTCCTCTACTAAGGTAGAGTAGTCTTCAGGTAGTGGAGTGTCATCTTTTAGGTTGTAGAGTGCTTGATAGTATATTTTAAATTGGTTAGCAATGTCTCTGGGATCTATTAGTTTCGTCTTAGTTGTAGGGTGTACTAGATGTGATATTTTAGACTTTGACTGTTGGGCTTTTAGCTGTTGCGCCAAAAGTCTGCCCGCTTTGTTTCCTTGCGAGTAGAATTTGGATTGGAGCCTTAGAAGGGATTTGTGGTAGTTTTGGAGTAGTAGGCTACTAAGTTTATTCCGTGCAAGTCCAAGTTCGTTAGACCCCTGGAGGGTTGGGGAGGGTTTATTTATTGCTTCTAGGTTAGCAATATGTTCTAAGGTTTGTGTTCTATCACGCTCCCTGAGTTTCTTTACTGTAGAATTCAGCTTAATCATAGATCCCCGTATAAACGCTTTGTGGGCTTGCCACAAGATAAACTGATTTGAAACTGATCCTCTGTTAAAATGAAAGTACTCATTTCAGTGTGTGTAAAGTTCCAAAACATGCTTATGGTTATTCTACAGAAATGCATTATTCCTCCAAACAGGGGCTCTTGGAGATTGATACCGTTCCTCGAGGGTGATAGTGATCGGGGCGTGGTCTGACCACTTGATGAGACCAATATCAGTGGAGAGTGTGTGGAGTAGGGAGGGGTGGTCCACCATAAACATGTCTATTCTTGAGTATGTCATATGTATTGGGGAGAAAAAGGTATAGTCCCTCTCCAGGCTATGTTGATCCCTCCATATGTCCGTTAGGCCTTCGGAACACAAAAAGGAGGCAACCCCTTTATCTAGTCTCCTCGTAGAGGATGTGGAGTCTATGTCAGGCTGTAAAGCGGTGTTAAAATCTCCGCAAAGGATTACTTTCCCCTGTTTTAGCTTATTCACATTGCGCATCAGTTTATGTAGAAAGGCCAATTGTCGGGAGTTGGGGGGCGTACAAGTTAACTAGTGTATATGTAATGTTATTGATGGAGCAAACTAGAATAATGTAGCGACCTTTTGGGTCAATTTTGGTCTTAATGGGAGTATAGGCAACAGTGTTTCTGACAGCGATCAGGGTACCTCTCTTTTTCCTGTCCCAGTGGGAATGCAGAATACTAGGAAACAGGCGATGACGTACTCTATCGGCGTCTGCTTGCAGTAGGTGAGTTTCCTGTATACACAAAACATCAACATTAGATGTTAAAGCTTCTTTCCACATGTATGATCTTTTCTGGGGACAATTAAGGCCCTTAACATTAAGGGACATAATCTTGAGACCCATGATGTTAAAGGAATACAATTATCGTAGCCTCTACAAAGGTGAAGAGAACACAGAAAAAGTATACTATATCAATATGTCAAGATTACAATTACCAAGGCACTATTGCGGGTAAAAAGGGGAGGAAAGAGGGAGGCAGGATAAACAACAAACAAGACAAATAAGACGGAGATAGCCGTCTAAATCTCAGTAGGCAATGAACGCGACGGTGGTAACCGTCTAAGTGTAGGTAAGGCGGGAGTTCGGTGCTAGAATCGAAATAAACTCAACAGGTGTGAGGTATTAGAGAGCCTGCACCAGATCATCTCAATGCTTTTAAGACGCCCAAGTAGGATGTCCCAGAAAAACCTAGGGGAAAATAATAATCAGAGTTTCATCCCAGTGGCAGTACTGATTTATAAGATGTCATCTGTTGGAAAGGCACCCAGGGTATCAGCCCTCCACTGCCGGGGTAGCACCAGAGGTCATGGAGGCAGGATCAGTGTCTGCTTTATTTGAAGGCAGCGGAATTTGCCACAGCTGAAGCAGATGTTTCCCTTCTTCCAGGGTCTTGATGGCGTGGGTCTGTCCATTTTTCCGGACAAGAATTTTCAGGGGGTAACCCCATTTGTAGGGGAAATCATTGTCCCGGAAGGCCATCGTGATGGGTAGCAGTGCTTTGTGCCGGCGAAGGGTGATCATGGAGAGATCTGTGAAAAGTTTAATTTTCTGGTAAGGAGCAGGTAGTGGGTTCTTGTTGCGTGCCGCAGCCATAAGTGCTTCTTTAGTGTGGAAGAAGTGAATACGCGCCAAAGTGTCACGCGGGACGTTAGGACCCAGGTGTGGAGGTTTAGGAAGCCTATGGGCTCTATCAATAATCATGTCTGGCGTCGGAATCTGTGGTAGGAGTGCTTTTATCAATCCCTTTAAGTAGGTTTGAAGCTCTTGGGGGGCAACTTCCTCAGGAATACCCCTAAATTTCACATTATTACATCTGGAGCGGTCTTCTAGGTCTGCCATTTTTAACTTGACAGCTTCCAACTCGTCAGCCAGAGTATTGTGGGCATCAATAATAGTATTCTGAGATAAGGCAAAATCGCCCATTTTTTCGTTTCCACATGTTGGATTTTATCTTCTGCTGTTTGCAGTCTAGCAGAGAGAGGGTTAATCAACCCTGCAATATCCGTCTGCAGAGAGGATTTTAAAGCTAGCAGCATGTTCTTTAGGGAGTCCTCAGTGACCGGCTTGTCAGAAGTGGGGAGCGGTTGGAAGGTATTCGGGGTGACACTATTACATGAGGTGTACTCACTCAGCTGGGTTCTGCTCCCGGAGTGCCCCAGGATCAGTTGAGGGTGAGGGAATCTAGGCAGCTGGTCTCGGTGAGCAGGAGGACGGGCGCCATCTTGGATCCTGTGGTGAGCTTGTCCTGCAGCCCTGGCCTCTTCCAGTGTCGGTGGAAAGGACGGAGGCGATTAATGTAAGAGGTCAGTGCTTACTGAGATGTCCGGTGGGGAGGGCCACCGAGCAGTATGTGCCGGAGACATCTCGCTTATAGGTGATCTTAGTGCCGCTCTGTCTGCTTCATCGGCGCCATCTTTAAGCTTTCCCCAGTCAAAATAGCTCTCCAGGTTGCCGTCCTGCAGCTTTTGTAGATGCTTCCTTGTTTTCCCCATGATGTCGCTGGGGATGTTGTGCATCTGTGGGAGCAGTTAGGTGGCTCTACAGCTTGATTTAAGACGGGCAGGCAGGATTATAGTCGCTGAGGTGCAGGAGCTCTTCACTCAGGCGGCCATCTTGTTCAGCAGCCTAGCCACGCCCCCTCTCACTCTTACTTTTAACAAACCTTGGAACATGAATCTGGAAAATATGTGAAAGGGTCTTTCTCTGGTAGATACCTCTTTACTGTACCTCACCTTAGGCTACTTTCACACTAGCGTTCGGGTGTCCGCTCGTGCGCACCGTTTGAAGGGGCTCACGAGCGGCCCCGAACGCATCCGTCTGGCCCCAATGCATTCTCAGTGGAGGCGGATCCACTGAGAATGCATCCGCCTGCCAGCGTTCAGCCTCCGCTCCGCTCAGTGAGCGGACACCTGAACGCTGCTTGCAGCGTTCGGGTGTCCGCCTGGCCGTGCGGAGGCGAGCGGATCCGTCCACACTTACAATGTAAGTCAATGGGGACGGATCCGCTTGAAGATGACACAATATGGCTCAATCTTCAAGCGGATCCGTTCCCCATTGACTTTCAATGTAAAGTCTGAACGGATCCGCTCAGACAACTTTCACACTTAGAAAATTTTCGAAGTTTTAATGCAGACGCATCCGTTCTGAACGGATGCGAACGCCTGCATTATCGGAGCGGATCCGTCTGATGAAACATCAGACGGATCCGCTCCGAACGCTAGTGTGAAAGTAGCCTAAGCTGCATCCATAGCATCCTGCTCAGCTAGAATCCTGCTCCATGCTGATGAAGGCCAAACCCAATGAAAAAGCTTGGCTTGGCTATTTTTCTTTGTCATGTTCCAATGCTTGTTAAAAAGTCATACAATGAGGCATAGGGAGGCACAACCAGAAGGTGGTACTATTGAGATGGGTCTTTCTCTAGCAAATACCTCTTTGCAGTGTCAGTATTAAAAATATTCAAGGTGCAGGAAGAAATGTACAGGAACTAGAAATATCATGCTGTTGCTGTACAAAGTAGGTATGCACAAAAAAAAAATCTACATTGTATGCTCAGTAATCCACAAGGATCCTTAAGCTTCATACAGGTCATCTTGATTTCCTCCATATTTCTCTGTTCTATTCTCTGTTTTGTGGGTATTAAAAGATGATTTGACTACTTCCTAAAATCCTGGAAAAATTATACCTAGTCTATGCATAACTCATCTTCTGGCTTATCTCAGAACTGTTTACTTAGAAATACATGATGGACATTTGTTCTTTAAAGCATTCGTCAGGCTGCTTTCCAAGTTCTTATTACTGTAAAAGAGTTAATGTTCTACTCCAGCAGTTTTTAAAGCTTATACTATAAAATAAATATAGACATAGGCAGGAAGCCACTCAGAAAATTAACTAATTACTGAAATATCTGTTCTAATAGAGTATCCACAATATTTCTATGGTGTACCCATTTGTGGTGACTGCTCTCTGTCTTAGCACCTAGTTAAAATAATTACTTGGGATTTGTGACTCACGTAACACTTTCTGTTTTCTGCCTTACTAAGCTTATGTTGCCTAAAATGTGGATTGCTTTTTTTGTTTTTTTTGTCTAGTAATGTGTACTGTAAATAGATATTTAGATAAAAAGGCCTAATTTATATCACTCATAAATGATGTTGATACTGTATGTCTATTGTGTTACCCTATATCTAAAAAAAAGTAGTGTGATGGGTTTAGACAGGCCGAGGAACAGCTGATTATTTGGAGGGAAGCGTTCCTTCCTGACAACCGACTGCTCATTATGTTGGGGTGAAGCTCTGTATTTACATGCAGCGATCACCTCCACAGTATGAGAATGAGCAATCTCTATTGTGATCACTCATTCTCGTACAGCTGCTGTCAAGTCCCTCAGGTGACTGATGTCAGGAAATCAAGGAGATTGGCTGAGCGTGGAGGAATCTAACAGCCTCCTTGATTTATCTTGATTCAGTGTTGATAGGGTTAATGACCACTTCCCTTTTCTCAGCTGTTGCTCAGTGGTCATCACTTCTACCCTTTATAGTCTGACCCCACCCTTCTGACTATGCGGTAGATAGCTTCATTTGGGTTTGGCTGAGCTGGTGTGAGTTTGTCTTTGGTGTTCCTGCTCGTCCGTCTCTACAGAACTTAAGTGCTGCGTTTGTTTGTGTTTGTTATATTTCCTGTTGTTTGTATCTGGGCCTGAGACAGAGACTTCCATTCAGCCATCTGAGGAGGAATGGGTTGTCTCTGGTCCTAACCTTTTCCAGGGCCTTATAGGGATATAAAGGCCTAAGTATCCTGCATATGAATATTCCTACCTTCAAGGTCTATTCATATTGATAGATAGTTAGGGCCCAGATTAGGGTTGTCTAGGAGGTGACCTGTTTCTTCCCTAGTTTTCCAGGCCCAGTTACTGTTCCCCTTCCCTACTGTGTTCAGTGTTTACACAGGACGATCTGCTGCCCAGAAACGATAATTTACTTGCTTACAGGAACAACAGTTTCTGGTAGGGTGATTGGCTGCAGCTTTAGACGGGCAGATTGTTGGGAACAAGCTTTCACAGGAACATACGGCCCTGATAATCTGCTCAATAGTGTTGGGTGTGAATATTCGAATCACGAATATTAATCGCGAAAATGGGCACTTCGAGAATTCGCGAATATTTACAATATACAGGGTGGGCCATTTATATGGATACATCTTAATAACATGGGAATGGTTGGTGATATTAACTTCCTGTTTGTGGCACATTAGTATATGTGAGGGGGGAAACTTTTCAAGATGGGTGGTGACCATGGCGGCCATTTTGAAGTCGGCCATTTTGAATCCAACTTTTGTTTTTTCAATAGGAAGAGGGTCATGTGACACATCAAACTTATTGGGAATTTCACAAGAAAAACAATGGTGTCCTTGGTTTTAACGTAACTTTATTCTTTCATGAGTTATTTACAAGTTTCTCTTTGTTTACAGCCATTGACATGTCGCCGAGGTTAACACGTGAGGAGCGGATAGAAATTGTGTTGATGTCTGGTGAATGCAGTAACCGGGTCATTGCAGCAGATTTCAATGCAAGACACCCTACGAGACCACCCATCTCCCATGCTACAGTTAGCAAACTGCTTGCTAAGTTTCGTGAAACTGGTTCAGTGTTGGATTTGCCAAAATGTGGACGCATGAAATCTGTCTCTAATGAAGAAACATCAGTGGCTGTCCTAGCTTCATTCAGCAAAAATCCACAGTGTGGCACTCGCCGCATGTCACTGGAGAGTGAAATTAGCCGAACATCCCTTCGGCGGATATTAGCTACTCACAAATGGCACCCTTACAAACTCCAGCTACTGCAGCATCTCAACGAGGATGACCCAGATTGGCGCACTGAATTTGCAGAATGGGCAAAACAAAAATTGGAACAGGACCCTCAGTTTACGCAGAAGATTTTGTTCAGTGATGAGGCAAACTTTTATGTGAATGGTGAAGTTAACAAACAAAACCACCGCTATTGATAGATCCCTCCAAGACTGTTGGAACAAAAAAATTTATGGTATGGTGTGGTATATGGGGTACAAAGATAGTGGGGCCATTCTTCATCAATGGAGACCTCAAGGCCACTGGATATGCGAAATTGCTACATGATGATGTGTTTCCCTCTTTATGCACTGAAGCTGGCACGTTCCCTGAGTTTTTCCAGCAAGATGGGTGTCAGGTCCGAGCATTCCTAGATGAACAGTTTCCTGGAAAGTGGATTGATCGTCGTGGGCCAGTTGAATGGCCCCCAAGGTCTCCCGATCTGACCCCCTTAGACTTTTAGGGGTCATCTGAAGGCAATTGTCTATGCTGTGAAGATGCGAGATGTGCAGCACCTGAAACTACGAATACTGGCAGCCTGTGCTAGCATTTCTCCTGCGATGTTGCTATCAGTGTGTGAAGAGTGGGAGAAGAGGGTTGCATTGACAATCCAACACAATGGGCAGCACATTGAACACATTTTATAAGTGGTCAGAAACTTGTAAATAACTCATGAAAGAATAAAGTTACGTTAAAACCAAGCACACCATTGTTTTTCTTGTGAAATTCCCAATAAGTTTGATGTGTCACATGAGCCTCTTCCTATTAAAAAAACAAAAGTTGGATTCAAAATGGCCAACTTCAAAATGGCCGCCATGGTCACCACCCATCTTGAAAAGTTTCCCCCCTCACATATACTAATGTGCCACAAACAGGAAGTTAATATCACCAACCATTCCCATTTTATTAAGGTGTATCCATATAAATAGCCCACCCTGTAGTGATATATATTCGTATTTTCGAATATTCTAGATTTTTTTTTCATCTGAACCCGTGATCCCTCTCTGCTTCTTGCTTGTGGGCCAATGAGAAGGCTGCAATGTCTTTGTCTAAGCTTAGCAACATGCCTAGCAACCAATAGGAAAGTTGCCTATCCTTTACTATATAAGAACCTCCCCAGCAGCCATTTTCTACAGTTTTTTAAAGTTCTGAGAGAGACAGCAGTGTAATTGCTGTGCTCTGTGCTTTCCACTCATTGCATTAGATAGATAGTTAGATAGCTTATATATATATAATACAGATAGTTAGTGGGAGATAGTCAGTGTAGGTTATATCCTGATATAGTGTAGCTGATAGGTTCCAGTGCATGGTGTTAGGTAGTGTGTTAGGTTCTGCAGTCCATACATACATGCTACAGACATAGTGCTGTGATGTCACATCAATACATAATGCACCAATCAATAATATGTAGTCAGACCTGCTAACATGTGAAGTTTCTCGTATTGCGCCAAAATATTTGCATCATTAGTGCCGATTTGCGCAATCGCAAATATATTGGAGCACTCTATCTGCATACAAAGCCATTTTTAATGTTCTGCCGTGCCAACCATTTTCTCTAGTCTCAGGAAACTCAACTTGGAAAATGCAGCAAAATTGACCCACGCCTGTATTGCTCGCGCATTACGCGAATATTACATTGCCGATTTTTGCAATCAAGAAAATAATCGCGAATTCTCGAATTCCCGAATATATGACAAATATTCTACAAAATTTTCATGAAATATCGCGAATTCGAATATTGCCCCTGCCGCTCATCACTACTGCCCAACTATTTGGCCGTGTAAATCAAGCATTATACGTTTTCCACACTACAGGATTTAATTCACACCTCTTAAAGGGAACCTGTCATCAACTTTATACTGACCTCATTGAGGGCAGCATAAAATAATGACAGAAATGTTGATTCAGTGACTCGTCACACATGAGCTAAAAGTAAGTGGTTGCTGACAAACCGGCATCATAATGATTGCAGCCCAGGCCTTGAAAGGAGTCAAATGTACATGAAAAAAGTCATGGTTATTCAAAATCTCCTGCTCTCTCGCCCATCTGCTGATGATTGGCAGTTCTCTCCTAGAGAAAATGGGAGAAAACTAGGTAGAAGACAAGGAGAGCAGGAATTTATGAATAACCATGACTCTTCTCAGGTGGCCGTGACTCTTTTCCAGGCCCAGTCTGCAATGATTGTGATGTTGGTTCTCGGCAAACACTTACTTTTAACTTTTAAATGACAGACCGCTGAAATCAACTCACCTGTCTCTACTTTATTCTGCTGTTAGCATGAACAGCATAAAGTTGATGACAGGTTCCCTTTAAAATCTGCAATTAACTGGTTACATTACATACTTAAACTGAATAACAAAGTATGCGGTGATCTCTACTAGATTACATTTAGCCTACTTCTGTTTCACATTGGCCAATGTATACAATTAAGAAGCCGCAATGCTCGCACAAGGATCCATTAAGCTTAGCAGTTTACTGTATATAGAGGTGAGCAAATTTATTCTAAATTAATCAAATTTGTTACGAATTTCCCTAAAATTTTAGTTTCCAACAAATGCTAATTTTTGGGGATTCCTCCCACATGGTTTTACAGGTTAGAAGACAGAGAAGAAGGCATCTTCAACTAAAAAGTCATATATGTCACTGTCACTTTATTATTATTAATGCTCTATTAGTGTTGAAGACTTGAAATGGTTGAATACAGTCCTAGGAGCTAGGGTTGCACCAGGTATCAAATTATCTATACTCAATCGATAACTTTGAATCAGTATCGATGCAATACCGGGATTTGCCTTTTACCGATACTAGGCTGCGCTACTGGCAGCCTAGTATCAGAGTATATGCCATGTTCGCTCAGCAGCACAGGGGAGAAGGAAGCAGTCTCTCCCTCCCCCTGTGTGACTGCCACCAATGAGAAGACAGAGGGGAAGAGGAGGAGAGGGGCTATGGCCACTGCACCACCAATGAAGATAACTCACACATAAATTCAAATACAGGAGGCGGGTGCCAGTTGCAGAATCATATAGGCACCTGAGGGGTTAACTGCCGCGGATCACAGCTCCCTGTCATAGAGGTCGGGTGTCGGTGGAAAAATCACATAGCAGACACCTGACCTCCTGTATTTGAATTAATGGGTAAGTTATCTTCATTGGTGGCACAGCGTGCCCCCCTTCCCAACCCAGGACACTGCTGAAGCCCTGGCTGCCATGGTAAGCTCCCTGCTGCCGTGTTAACAAAGCACAGGGCTGCAGGGAGAGTGTGAAGTCCTATTCAAACTTATAGAGCTCTATTAGGGTAAATAAAGACAAGGGATTAAAACATCCCAGGTTCTAGTCCCTAAGGCTACTTTCACACTAGCGTTCGGAGCGGATCGGTCTGATGTTTCATCAGACGGATCCGCTCCGATAATGCAGACGTTTGCATCCGTTCAGAACGGATCCGTCTGCATTATTACTTAGAAAATTTTCTAAGTCTGAAAGTAGCCTGAGCGGATCCGTTCAGACTTTACATTGAAAGTCAATGGGGAACAGATCCGCTTGAAGATTGAGCCATATAGTGTCATCTTCAAGCGGATCCGTCCCCATTGACTTACATTGTAAGTGTGGATGGATCCGCTCGCCTCCGCACGGCCAGGCGGACACCCGAACGCTGCAAGCAGCGTTCAGGTGTCCGCTCACTGAGCGGAGCGGAGGCTGAACGCTGTCAGGCGGATGCATTCTCAGTGGATCCGCCTCCACTGAGAATGCTTTGGGGCCAGACGGATGCGTTCGGGGCCACTCGTGAGCCCCTTCAAACGGTGCGCACGAGCGGACACCCGAACGCTAGTGTGAAAGTAGCCTAAGGGTTAATAGTTAGTAAATAAAAAGTATAAAAATAGTTTAAAAAAACACAAACACCAAAATATTAAGTATAAATCACCTCGTTTCCCAATTTGACATATAAAATATCTAAACAATAAATAAATAAACATATTACATATTGCCACGTCCAAAAAGTCCAAACTATTAAAATATTTAAAAATACCTCCTATGCAGTGAACGCCGTAACAGAAAAAAAGAAAAATGCACAATTCGCAATTTTTTTTGTCACCTTGTCCCCCCTAAAAATAGGATAGGACTGTTCTATTATGGGCCGGACGTTCCATAAAATGCGGAATGCGTGCGGCTTTTTTGGTGTCTTTCTTTTTTTTTTTTTTATTTGATTGGTATCGAGTGTCGCAATACTTTTTTTATGGTATCGAAACCGAATCAAAATTTTAGTATCGTGACAACTTTACTAGGAGCAGTGGCATACATAGCGAAGTAAGGGCCCCATAGCAAGGATCAAACCAGGCCCCCCACACAGGAAAGAAAGGTTTCAGCCTAAACCCTTTTCAATGACCCATGGGCCATTATTCCACTGTCTAAATTGCTAAAAGTTTTTGCTTTAGACTAGAGGGTGGAGTCCTGACCAAGTTTTCACCTCCAGTAGAAAAGGAGATAATCCCAACTAAGACTGGGCCCCCTCTTGCCCTGGGCCCCAAAGCAGTTGCATGGTCTGCCGCTATGGTAGTTACTCTTCTGCCTAGGAGACTTCAGTGTGTTATGCGCAACATTTCATGGCAATTGAGGCACTTTCTATTTAGAGTAAATCAAATCGAATGGGCTATTTTCAACCAAATTGAACATGATACAGATTTTTAGTAAATTCACTCATTTTTACCTGCATACTTTTCTACTACTGAGTTCAATGCAGAAACGGTATTTAGTAAGCTTCTAGCAAGAAATGGTAAGTTTGCAGCATCTTGATGTAAGCAAGCGAATATCTTAATGTCCCAGAATGCTGGCCAAAAATTTGAATATGTGGCGTGTGACAGATTTATTATAACTTGTAGGCATTTTTCCACTTTCCTTCACATTTGCAAAGTGTCTAGAAAAAGGTGTGTAGCCAGGAGAAGTAAACACGAGACAAATGTATTAACACTTTGCAATATTCTTTGGGCACAAAGAAGAGCAGGGAGGCTCAACCTGTGGCCATCCAGGTGTTGCAAAACTACAGCTCCCAGCATGCCCTAATAGCTGTAGGCTGTCCAGGCATGCTGGGAATTGTAGTTTTGCAACAATTGGAGGGCCACAGGTTGGGCATCCCTGAGGTAGAGTATCTTGGGGTTGTGTAACACCCCAGAGTGACATTACCACCTCCTTTTCTTACCCCCACTATCTACATTGTGTGATCCTGTGTCATCTCAGATATTTATTTCCATTTCCTGCTATGTGTGTATGCATTTCCTTGTAAAACAATGCTAAAGTGTAATCTGCCTGCTTCACCAGCAGGTGGCAGCAACATTGGCAGTGTGCTAGTATTCCTGGAGAGGAACCTTCTAGTTCCATTCCAGCCCTCTCTAGAGAGGGAGGAGTTTAGTTAGCTAGTATTTGTCAATCTAGGTACGGTCTGCTCTGCTAGGCCCAGAGGCCCAGCCTCTGAAGTCTACATGGTTGCTTGTCTCCTCCTGGGCTTGCATTGCCTTAAACTCCAAGCTAAGTATGCTTGAAGCCAGGAAGAAGTTCCTAGGATTAAAGTAAGACACAGACTACAGACCACTAAGCTAAGTTCCAGCAGAAGAGGAAAAGTTCCTATTTAGTCCAGCTACAGATATAGCAGAGTTGAGAAAGCTATCACATAGCAGTGCTGAGATTGTTGCAGAAGTGTTTGCCTGCCAGAGTTAAGCCAATACCTGCTGATGACCAAGATATGGTTTGGAAACTGTTTGGATTACCGTTTTATGCCAAGTAAAGTTGTGTTCTGCGTTAATACAAAGTCTGGACTCCATTTATTCTATTTATTCTTCACCCAAGTTCAACAACCCCTTTTTGCACTTGCTTCGGACTACACCATGTCTGGGATCCAAGGATATCCAGTTAGGAGCACAGTGACACGTACATACAACATCTACAGAGATATTGTAGGCCACTTTACACCACTCTGGCAATCCTATACCTGGGTACCAACACTACCATCTACAAAGGGGACTCCATGTCCTCGTTGCTTCAATCCAACTGGCATCACGACTACTTGCTCTGTAAGAGCAACATATATCGTAAAAACCTACTAAGGGGCAAGGGATACCCCAGGCGTGGGCACCAGGGCGTTGCAGTCGTATAAGGAAAAGGGAACTGTCTAACATGTTTAGCAGGCCGCACACAATGTACAGTATCATGCATTATTTTGGTAGTGTTGGTGCAGTTTGTGCCATTTTTGTTATATCATACAGTAATGCATTTTGCAACATTATTAATACATCTCATTGTACTTGGATGTCTAGCAGGTCAGTAAGGGTATGGCTACGCGGAACGGTTGTGATGCGGTTATGATGCAGCTAGGAACTGCAGCATCTCACTTTCCAATAGAAGTCAATAGTAAAAAAGTTTTCTGAGATAGACCTGGCACTTTCAAAGTTGCGATGACTGCAACTGATTGACCGCATATAAGACATGTCCTGCTGCTTGTTGCTGCTGACTGCATGAGATACCACATTACAAGAGATATTACTTGAAGTTAAACAGAATGCTAAAGAACCAGCAAAATTTACAGTTCAAATAACAGTGGCAGACAAAAAAAACGCATCCTAAACGCATAATTATGCATGCGGTAACCGACCACATGTGTTTCCTACAATAACATTATCTTCAGGGGAGTAAACAGGTCTCATAGGGACCCAGAGCAAAACTTAGTATGGGCCCCCTGCAGCTAATTTCCCAGTGTACTTGCGTCAATCACTCCCAGGCAATGCAGAACATGCACAACGCCCCACATTTCGGAGGAATTTAGGTGTTTTTTTTTTATATAATAAAGTGGAAGAAATTTTAATTAAATACAAATTGTAATAAAAAAGTTAACTAAAAGTATATTCTATGACGCTTCAGATTTCCAGGGTTGGACAGGTTTTGAGAAGATGCCCACACGTGGTCCCGGAATTTGGTCCTGTCTATGAAGAAGCAGAGGGAGGAGCTGGCAAAGGAAGCAGGAGGAACAAGGGTGCACAGACTGGCTTGGGTCTGCCCTTAAAGGGGTTTTCTCACGTCAGCAAATAGCATTTTTTCATGTAGAGAAAGATAATACAGGGCACTTACTAATGTATTGTGATTGTCCATATTGCCTCCTTTGCTGGCTTTTTTCCATCACATCATACACTGCTCGTTTCCATGGTTACAATCACCCTGCAATCCTTCAGTGGTGGTCGTGCTGGCACACTACATAAAACAGTGCTGGATTATGAGCACTCCCGCAGTTCCAGCAACCAGAGAGACCTGCGCTTTTTCCTATAGTGTGCAAGCACGGCCACCGCTACTAGATTACAATGTGGTCATAACCATGGAAACGAGCTATGTATAATGTGATGGAAAAACGAGTCTAGCTAGCCCCAGAGAACCCCTTTAAGGGCAGAGTTCAGGAAAACTACTGCAATCTGCGTATATATATAGAAATTTCCATTTCCACAAAATTAGTAATAATAATTGTAATGCAAAGGCATCAGCTATTTTGAATACACAAAATACCCAGTACAAACCAATGTAGAGGTCCCTTTGTGTGTTGCCCAATTGGCCTACTTTCGTAAACCCTGGTGGAATCCACCCCCCTCCCTATGCTTGGCACAGGAACTGCTTGGCAAAGGAGTCACTAATAAAGGACCTCCTTGTGCTTGCTAGCCCCAACATCACGCTGTAGATTTCTGTACAGAGCTTCGATGTGGACGCAGAATGCAGTAGGAGCCGCTGTGCACAGAAGCTGGTGAGCACCTCCCCACTTTTGGTCTAGTACCGACCACAGCACACTGTATATCCCTGTACTGCACTTCTATGTGGGCGCTGAATGCAGCAGGAGCGGCCGGGCCACAGGTTGGTGAAGCAGGAGCAGCTGAGCCAAACTAGCAGGTTATTGTAGCAGGAGCTGCTCACCACTACACTACGGGGCACAGTGGAGTGAGTCTGAATAGGATGTCTTCATACTCCCTTCCTCCCACTTGGTACTGGCCACATCATGCTGTGCAGTAATGTACAGCAATTCGATGTGGATTCTGTCTGTGAGTGTAGCAGGAGCTACTCATCATTAGGGTCCATTTACACGTCTGCAAATGGGTCTGCATCCGTTCCGCAATATCGGGAACAGGTGCTACCCCTTCATTCACTATGGGGCCAGAAGAGATGCGGAGAGCACACTATGTGCTCTCCGCATCCGCATTTCCGGAGAGTGGCCCCGAACTTCCGGGCCGCGGCTCCGCAAAAAAATAGAACATGTCCAATTGCGGACAAAAATAGGCAGTTCTATGGGGGGGTGCCGGCCGGGTGTATTGCGGATCCGCAATACACTACAGACGTGTGAATGGACCCTTACACTGGTTAGTGAGTGGTGCAGCATTGTTCTCCCTCAACCCATACCCCCTCGCTGATGAGTTTGGGCAACAGTGTCCTCTATGGTATATAGCTGATCGCACTTGGGACAAAGAGGCTTCATCATCATTGGCAGAAGAGGGTGGCAGCTTGGCCGTTAGACAGCGGCAGAGCCAGCAAGTCTCTAGCGTGGCCAGCAGTCAGCAGGGTGGCAGCAGTGGGAGGTCGGGAGCCAAACGTGCCCGGGGTAGACTACCCGCTTTGCAGGAGCCTACCTGCCCAGGAAGTAGTGGTGCGCGGGTTCACGGACGCAGCGGCGGTAGCAGTCAGTCAGTGCATAGTGTTGGAGGTAAAATCACCTACTCTCGCGGTGTGGCAGTTTTTTGTTAAGCCACCGGAGGAGGTAAACATGGCCATATGTAGAATCTGTGGGCAGAAGGTGAAGCATGGCCAGGGTGTCAATGTTGGCCCTGCGTCAACATATGCAGCGTCACCATAAAGTGGCCTGGGAGAACCGTGGCTCCGATGTGGTGGTCCAGCCTCCTGCATCAACCGCTGTATCAACCAGTGGCACGCACCCGGTTTCAGGCAGTCAAGGCTCCACCACTTCAGCCGAAGGAAGCTGTCTGTCCATCCCATCATCTGCTGGTCCTGATGCTCCTGCTCTTCGCCCTCCTACTCCTTGTCAGTCATTCCGCCAGCAATTGGTGACCGAAGCGATTGCCAAGAGACAACAGTATGCATCAATTCATCCAACGGCACAGAAGCTGAACGTGTTCCTGTCCAAGTTGCTGGTGTTGTAGTCCCTCCCTTTCCAAGTGGTGAACTCTGCACCTTTCAGAGAACTGATGGCTTGTGCCGAGCTGAGGTGGAGAGTCCAAAGCCGTCATTTCTTTGTCAAAAAGGCAGTTCCAGCCCTGCACACACATGTAGAACAGAAGGTGGGCCAGTCCTTAAGCCTGTCGGTGTCTGCCAAAGTGCACGGCAGCGTCGACGTGTGGAGCTGTAACTACGGTCAGGGATAATACATGTTGTTTACGGCCCACTGGGTGAATGTGGTTCCTCCACAGCCATACAAGCAACTTGGCCAGGTGACGCCGCAGTCTTCCACCCATCTGCAAGACATCCTAAAAATGGCCAAGAAACTTTGCATGCGCTTCAGCCACTCGTACACCACAAAGAACATGGCACAACAGCAAACCTACCAAGAGACAGCCTCCAACCAAAACTCACGGACCGGGCAAGGAGGGCATTAATCAGAGAGGCAGCATAGAGACCTAAGGTAACCCTGGAGGAGCTGCAGAGTTCCACAGCAGAGACTGGAGTATCTGTACATAGGACGACAATAAGTCGTACACTCCATAGAGTTGGGCTTTATGGCAGAGTGGCCAAATAGCTATTACTTTCAGCTAAAAACAAAAAAGGCAAGTGGGAGACTCCCAAAATGTATGGAGGAAGGTGCTCTGGTCTGATGAGACTAAAATTGAACTTTTCGGCTATTAAAGAAAACGCTATGTCTGGCACAAACCCAACACATCACATCACTTAAAGAACACCATCCCCACAGTGAGACATGGTGGTGGCAGCATAATGCTGTGGGGATGTTTTTCAGCACCCGGGACTGGGAAACTGGTCAGAGTTGAGGGAAAGATGGATGGTGCTAAATACAGGAATATTCTTGAGCAAAACCTGTACCATTCTGTCAATGATTTGAGGCTAGGAACGAGGTTCACCTTCCAGCAGGACAATGACCCCAAACACACTGCTAAAGAAACCCTTGAGTGGTCTAAGGGTAAACATGTAAATGTGTTGGAATGGCCTAGTCAAAGCCCAGATCTGAATCCAATAGACTTAAAGATTGCTGTTTACAAGCGCAAACCATCCAACTTGAAGGACCTGGAGCAGTTCTGCAAGGAGGAATGGGCAAAAATCCCAGTGGTAAGATGTGGCAAGCTCATAGAGACTTATCCAAAGTGACTTGGAGCTGTGATTGCCTCAAAAGGTGGCTCTACAAAGTGAATAGTTATGCACATTGACTTTTTCTGTTATTTTGTCCTATTTGTTGTTTGCTTCACAATAAAAAAAAAAAAAAACATCTTCATAGTTGTGGGCATGTTCTGTAGTTTAAATGATGCAAATCCTCAAACAATCCATGTTAATTCCAGGTTGTGAGGCAACAAAATACGAAAAAAGTCAAGGGGGGAGAATACTTTTGCAAGGTACTGTGCATAGCTCCAAAGCTGGTTACTGCAATGTGGTCCTAATGAAGTGAATGCTAAAAATCCCAGAAAACCACCTTAAGGGTAAAGAAAACTGGAGACTTAGCAGATATAAATTGTGTTATCATTAATCTGTCTAGTAACATTTGAGGCTGTTATATATATTAAAAGCAAATACATTATTCATGAACTTTTTGTATTACAGATCTGTTTGAACATATGTGCCCATGATGAAAATGAAAATGATCTACCTGAATAGTTCTATATAAAGCGAATGAGTAATTCTCAGCTGGCACCTTGTGACTTCTCGTTCTATCACGTAATGTGTAATAGATGAATGACATCTTTACAAGGTGTTAAAAATACATTTCTAAATCCAATCCTCTTCATTCTGATGCTTATGTAATGCCACATGGGGAATCAGTCACATAAGCGACTGTGTGCTGACAATTTATCTAACATCTGTAACCATTCATAGTCATATTTTCTTATTTGATACTGTAACAGATCTTCTGTACCACACAGCAAATACCAGGGATAGGAAAAGTCACTTGCATTGGCCCATATGATGGAACAGAGATATAAAAAAAAGATCTACATCTAAGAAAACAGTATCCCATTTACTACTTTTCTACCATATATTTTAACCTTTTATTAGAGAATAGTGATGAGCGGCATAGGCAATATTTGTTTGTTTTTTGCGATATTTGTTTTTTGCGATATTTCATGAATTTTTTGCATAATATTCGCAATAAATTTGTAAATTCTAGAATTCGTGATCTCCGGTCATTGTTTTGCGCAAATCGGCACTAATTGCGCAAATCGGCACTAATGATGTGCATATTTTTTGCGCAATACATGCAACTTCACATTTTATCAGATCTGAGTAGATATTACTGATTGGTGCACTAAGTATTGTGACAACACAGCACTATGTCTGTAGCATGTATCTATGGATTGGTCAGCAGAGAAACAGTAATTCCTATCACACTACCTAACACAAAGCAAATACCAGGGATAGGAAAAGTCACATGCATTGGCCCATATGATGGAACAGAGATAAAAAAAAGATCTACATCCAAGAAAGCAGTATCCCATTTACTACTTTTTAACCTTTTATTAGAGAATAGTGATGAGCGGCATAGACAATATTCGTTTTCGCGATGTTTCGTGAGGTGGAACCTATCAGCTACACTATATCTCTATCTAACCTACACTGACTATCTCCCACTAACTATCTGAAATATATATGTTGGTAAGGCTGATTAGTCAGCCTGCATTTGTGGGAGGGGCGAAGGCTCTTCATATACGAGCCACAGCCTCACTCCCAGGCGTGGGTTCTCAGGTGCACAGCTGCCGCTGGGTGTCATTAGCAAACTAGCTTCTCTGGTGGTAGGAGTCTTTCTTTGCAGCATGGAGCCAGAATAGAGCTTGTTATTTTGCTCTCTGCTACCGTAGCATGCACGCGCCATACTATGTAAGTAGGTTGGGCCGGGGCCGTCTCTCCTGGCCGGTCGGAACCGACTTTGCTAGCAAACGGGAGGCTTCGCCTCAGAATCTGCTACCTCAGGTTTGCTCGTTGGGGCTAAATACTTCTATTTCTTTTCAACTTTGTTTGTTGGTAATAGGAGTTAGTTCCTATAAATCTTACAAGTTTTACTTTGCTTTGTTCATCTCGTATGAAAAGTTACTTCAGCCGGTTTGCTGTAAAGGAAGAGTTACCCGGGCTGCACGTGACGTCATGTTTGGAGATCGGACGCAGCGATTATTGTTTAGGCCTCTTGCTGTAGCTGTTCCTTGCCACGTGTCTCCCCCTCCCCCCGCTACCACCATCCTTAGACTTCACGTATTTCACTGCTCCATGTACTTAAAAACCCTGCCGCACTTTTATGCTCTGCTGTTATCCTGAGCGGCATTTACACTTTCGGCTTCTATTTCATGTCTTTATGCTGCATCCGCACGTCCTTACTGTCCTGCACTTTTCTACTCTTGGTTCGTATTCACTCAGATTGGTCTCACATTCAAGCTGCGGTTACCTGTTGGCTGTTACATCTCATTCCGTACCCAGCCGACAGCCGGATCCGTATTACACGCCTGTTATTACATGTTGTATACTCGGCTTACAGCTGCTACTGTTACTCCATTTTTTTCTCGGGACGCACCACCCTGGTGTTCACACCTTGCTCCACTCACAACCAGAGCTGCGTTCATGCGTCGACTGATATACTATGTTTGCTTTGCTCACTGTGAGAGCTGTGTTTACACGTCCGCTGTGACAACATGTTCATACTAGGCTTGTTTCAGAGCTGCATTCACTTTCACTGTTACATCATGTCTATGCTCCACTCACATTTAGAGCTTCTGTTCTACCAATTTCATTCTCGGCCACACCCAGAGGTGCATTCACACTACGCTGTCAAATCATTTTTTGCACTCCACCCTCGACCAGAGTTGCATTCATCCGTCTATCGATATATCAGGTTTACTCTACTCGCACCCAGAGCTGCGTTCACACGTCCTATGCTACTACAGGTTCTTTCCATGTCTGCTGTCACATCAAGGTAATAATCCGTTCACACCCAAAGCTGCGTCCGCATGTCTGCTTTTACATCTTGTCCTATACTCCATTCCCATACTCAGAGCTGCGCCCCCATACCATGTTTTTTAGGTACCACTCACATCCAAAGCCCCATTTGTTGTTACATCATGTGTTGTACTCTGCTTCCACTCAAAGCTGCATTCTCCTGTTCTTTGCTACGTCATGGTTTTACTCAATAATCTCACCGGGGCAGTCTGCACCCACCGCTCTGGTACCTCTCTCCCGACAAACATAACTGTGTTCCTTTTAGGCTTACGTTCCTTTCCTCGGTGGTCTGTTCCATTCCATAGGCCTACTTTTCTGTTCACCTCAGGGAGAATTTTTTATTTTTTTTTGGTCTTCTTTAATCCTGGTTCATATTCACTCAGACTCGTCTCCTTTAAAAAAAAAAAAAAACTTGCTTTCACTACTGCAGTCCAAGTCGTCCGCCGCTTGTACACCGTCTGTACGCGTCTCCAGGACGGGTAAGCTACTTCCCTCAGTCCATCCCCTCCACAGGGCTCCTCCGATCAGCACTCATGTGTTTCCCTGTTACAGGTCGCGGGGTCGGCGTGCGTTCCAGCGTGGAACGCATGTTGAGAACCACTGCCGGACTTGAATTACAGGTGGTGTCCTGGTTAGTACTGTGTCATTGCTGCCCAAACTTACCGGTGCTCGCTCCTCCCGGTTCCTCTATGCTTCCTACAGCGGCATTTTGCAGATCAGGTTCACACACACTGACATTGCTCTTGATAGTGTCTTGCAGCTAAACCAGCTCCTTTATTCTTTGTTGTGGTTGCTAGGAGCTGGTCATACAGTGCAAAATCCTCACGTTGGAGCGCATGCTGGGCTGTGTTTTACATGAATACGACTCCCCTGGGTTGGAAATACACAGCTTCAGCCTAGACACTATGCACAGTCACTGCACGCTGACCATTTGCCTGCCGTCATCTGTACTGATATGTAGTGGTAGCAGGGCCGTTTTGTATGTGTATGTTCATTTATTCATATGCTATGTTTTTTCCTGTTTCCCACTGGATCGCCCAGGCTCATACCTTCCTCTGTCTCATGGATCGCCCAGGCTCATACCTTCCTCTGTCTCATGGATCGCCCAGGCTCATACCTTCCTCTGTCTCCTGGATCGCCCAGGCTCATACCTTCCTCTGTCTCCTGGATCGCCCAGGCTCATACCTTCCTCTGTCTCCTGGATCGCCCAGGCTCATACCTTCCTCTGTCTCCTGGATCGCCCAGGCTCATACCTTCCTCTGTCTCCTGGATCGCCCAGGCTCATACCTACCTCTGTCTCCTGGATCGCCCAGGCTCATACCTACCTCTGTCTCCTGGATCGCCCAGGCTCATACCTGCCTCTGTCTCCTGGATCGCCCAGGCTCATACCTGCCTCTGTCTCCTGGATCGCCCAGGCTCATACCTGCCTGTGTCTCCTGGATCGCCCAGGCTCATACCTGCCTCTGTCTCCTGGATCGCCCAGGCTCATACCTGCCTCTGTCTCCTGGATCGCCCAGGCTCATACCTGCCTCTGTCTCCTGGATCGCCCAGGCTCATACCTGCCTCTGTCTCCTGGATCGCCCAGGCTCATACCTGCCTCTGTCTCCTGGATCGCCCAGGCTCATACCTGCCTCTGTCTCCTGGATCGCCCAGGCTCATACCTGCCTCTGTCTCCTGGATCGCCCAGGCTCATACCTGCCTCTGTCTCCTGGATCGCCCAGGCTCATACCTGCCTCTGTCTCCTGGATCGCCCAGGCTCATACCTGCCTCTGTCTCCTGGATCGCCCAGGCTCATACCTACCTCTGTCTCCTGGATCGCCCAGGCTCATACCTACCTCTGTCTGCTGGATCGGCCAGGCTGTCATCTCGTCAGTTATTCCTCCTTCTGACTCGACTAGATTTTGTTCTCCTGGGAACGGGTACGTTTGGTTTATTTTTTATGTATCATTACCCCGGGTCCGTCCAGGCCCTGTTCTTCCTTCTCTGCCTGGTATGTTCAGGTCTGGTCTCCCTGCATGTCTACTATTCCGGGTTTTTTCCAGGGTCTCCCACTGTCGGCGGATCTGTCCAGGCTTAGCCTCCTATCCATTACGATACTTCATATAGAAGAAACCGCAGCACTCTCTTGTCTTCAATTCTGTGGAATTTATTTCACTAGCAAAAAATGCGACGTTTCGACCGTAATGGTCTATCTCATGCAACATACAAAGTGAATAGTAACAGACATATATACACATCCAACACCTCCCAGTAAGTCACATGTCCCAATTAAACATGCAAATGAAGTGAAAAATACACCAATTTTGTGGATCCTCTATCATCCACCCACCTGTGATTTAATCCAATAATACATTCCCCATCTCTATCAACACAGTGACATAATTGTATACCATTAAAATGGTGCTTACTCACCAAAAAATCATTTCAAAGTCTGGCTGGCACATCATGGCGGGGACTTGCCTCATCTTCCTGTGTAGTGTGAAAAGGGCGCGCATCCCAGCGTCTCCATGGCAGAGGTGCGCATGCGCCATGAACACGTGCAGGCTCCTGGAGGACGCGAACTGTCTAGCGCTCCTGCATGGTTAGTGCGCCTGCGCATCGAGTACAGAGCCGGACTCCCTATTCTGACGTGTTCCTCCTGCTGCTATGGTGACGCCTCTATGCAAATCAGGCAGGCATGCCACAGCGAGACTCCGGAGCAGCGATTCAGCACCTCTAGGTGTATCCAGTGCTGCCTATGTGTAGCGATTGTCTCTGCCATGTAGAAAGTGCTTCAGCATTAACCCTGTCAAGTCTACCTATTGGAATTTTAACCCCTACTGGTTGTCTGTGTTGTACTGGGCATTCCTTGGCCTCAATTTCTACCACAGAGTGTGTCCATTTATATGGCCATGTTAGTTAGGCTCCATAAATACCATTCTACTGCAAATATGCAAAATCACTCTAATTGTGGTTTATTGCCAAAAGGGGCTCCACAGTGGTGAACATAAAGACAGAATTCAGCAGCATGTGTTCCACCGCTATTTCTGTATCCATATTGCCAGGGTTACGCAACAGTCCTCTCTCATCAAACGGCAGGATTATAGGTCTAGTTATAATGCCACGTTTGAGGGCTCAGTCAGCCATTTGGGAGTCCCCATACCCACAATCTTTTTTAAGAAAGAAGGGTTTATGTTGGGTTCGTCCCTTTAAAACACTTATGCTCAAGGTCTCCGTGTGGGATACACTCCCCCAGATACCATGTGGGGGAGGTTTCCACCCTCTCAGGACCCTCGGCGTTCCTTGGGCCGGAGGCACATCCCCCATAAATGTGGAAGAGTCGCCATCACCCACAACACAGTCTCTTGATTCACTCAATAGGACTAGGGGGTCATCTGTTCCCAAATTCACCCCTCTTAATTCGGGTGTAATGTCTCTATTGAGGTCATCCCATTCATGCCATCCCATTGTTCAACTGTGGATAACATGGACCCTACAGTATTAAGTTAACAAGGGCCATTTATCAAGAGAAGGCTATCCATCACATGGCAGAGGTACGAAAGAGGCAGTGAAAAAACGCACTGTGAAAATCATCTAGGCCACCATTGGCTCCCCCCTGACCCTGAACCGTGAAAACATGTAGGCATATAAACACACACACTACAAAGTAGCAGAGGGGTATACGTTACTTAGATGCTTTCAACGTGGTAGTCCGCTGCCTGTATTCTCCCGGAGCAGAGGTCCCCTTGCTGATTGTGCCCCCAGACTTCACCAATTGTGCAAATATCCGTGAAAATAAAGTTGAAGTTAAAAGAATGTATAAATCAGAAATTCATACATACATCACAACCAACTGTGGTTGGGTACATCACTTCAATAAAACAAATACTAGGATTATGTATAATAGTCCTATCTCAGTGTGGAGGAAAAACAAGTCTCTGTTCAGTTTAGTATAGTGTGCCTATTTTGAATTCCCTGCTAAGGCCTTTGGGTTCAAGTGTTTGTAGTTCAAATATCCACCTTAGTTCCAACTTTTTCAATAGTCTCTCTCTATCACCTCCTCTTCTTTGTGGTAATATCCCATCAATCACCCGGAACCGAAGTTGGGAAACATTGTGTCTATGTTTTAGGAAATGTTCTGGTACTGGCTGTTTTTCAGGGTGTCCTCCTGTCTCTCTCCTGAGAGTAGTTTACGTATAAGGTAGCGATGTTGGTTAACCCTATTCCTGATCTCCTGTGTAGTCTCTCCTACATAGAGCAGTCCACAGGGACACTGTAGTGTATAAATTACGTATTCTGACCTGCATGTATAATAGCCATTTATCTGGTATACCTTGCCTGTTCTAGGGTGTGTAAAGCTGCTAGCTTTTAGCATATTATTGCAGTTGCAACAGCTCAAACAGGGGAAACAACCTCTCTTCTTCACTTTGGGTGATACAGAGGGTTTTATGTCGGCATGTATCAGTCTGTCCCCTAGATTATGCGACCTTTTGTACGAAAGGAGGGGAGTGTTGCGGAATTCTTCTATTCCAGGAAATGTCTGTGACAATATGTGCCAATTCTTTTTGAGGACCTGTGCTATTTGTGTACTTTGTGCCGTGTACGTGGAGACAAAGGGAATCCTTCTGTTTTCTTTTTTAGGTTTATTCTCATTGAGTAGTTCTTCACGTTTTAGAGTTGTTCACCCTATGTTTATGCCTCTGTACCATGTCCTTTGGGTAGCCTCTCTGCTCGAATTTGTTGCACATTTCTTCCAGTCTGGTTTCCAGTTTATCTTCCTCTGATACTGTAACGGACCGATTCAGCAGACAAGGGGTTAAAATCCGTTTAGGCGATATGCCCCTTTCTGAGAGACAGGCACAGCTACTTGCAGAACACCAAACTCCCGAACTGGATACAAAATAGCACTCCAAACTGGAACCTCACGAATAGCTGCTAGCAGACAAACAGGAATCAGCTTACACTTCTGGCAATCGGTCTTCTAACAGCATACAGTGAATCGCCCCAATAACGAGACAAGGCTCTGTGTTGAGGGTCAAGCAGTGGTCTGACTGTACTTCAGGTACAGCCTCTTTTATTCATAAACCACAAACATAGTACTGCCCACAGGGGTTTGAAATATATCCAATCAGTAATTTACAACACATACAATGATACAACATATCCCCACAATGCATCATGGTTTCCTCCCCTCTGTCCCGGAGACAACCGAGGGGCAATCCAATTATCTCTCAAGACAAAGAGAAGTCACCAATACACATGCGCAGACAACAGAACAGACATCACCCTTTAAACACACAATGGGACAATGGCACAATAGAAACACACCCAGCATTTTCTCCCCAAGCTGACAAGTTACACTTATTATAAATTGTTACAACTTTGTGAGTTTACATTGGCCATACATATAACTTACATCAATTTAAACAGTATAACTTGGGGACAAACCTATCCAAAATTCACTTGAATAGGTTCAGGGGTTTAAAAGTTAGTATATGGCCCATAATCCTGGGGCAAGAGGCCATTAAACAGGCCTCTCCAAAACCCAGTGGCGAGGTTGGTTTCGCCACACATCTCCCCCCCCAGGGAAGACTAACCAGATACCTGACCTCACGCCGGTCGGTACCTGAGTTAGTCTGGCAGCCCACCCACAACCAAATACTGGACCTGTTGAATTTAGTAGCCTGTCTCTGTCCAGTGAGTCCACCAAGATGATATTGGTAGCTGGTACTCCCGGTCTCTGTGTTGCTCCCTGGCTTGGAGTGGAGGTTGCTTTGTGGGCAGGTATCAGCGGTACTCTGTCCTGGAGCCAGTGTTACCATAGAAGAAGCCTGGTTGGAGCCTGGTTGTTGGAGGGGGAGACCGACTGTCTCTACCCCCTGTGCTGTAAGCTGCCGCTGGGGAGAGGGGGTAACAAGCTCCTCTCCCATACATACTTCCAGCCGCTGGGGAGGGCGACAGACCGTCTCCGCTCCCAATACAGTGTCCTGCTGCTGGGGAAAGGAGACTGGGCTCTCTATTCCCTGCTGGACACTCTGCCGCTGGGGGACAGGACCGACTGTCTCTTCCCCCTGTAACTCCGCCTGCCGCTGGGGAATGGAGACTGGGCTCCCAATTCCCGGCACATCACTCGGCCGCTGGGGAATGGAGACTGGGCTCCCAATTCCCAAAAAATCATGCTGCTGCTGGGCGGCAGGAACAACTACCTCTGCCCCCTGTAACTCAGCCTGCCGCTGGGGAGGGAGGACGCTGCTCTCCTCTCCCTGCATTTCACACTGCCTTCCCGGCATATTACTCTGCTGCTGGGGGGCAGGAACAACTACCTCTGCCCCTGTAACTCAGCCTGCCGCTGGGGAGGGAGGACACTGCTCTCCTCTCCCTGCACTTCACACTGCCGCTGGGGAATGGAGACTGGGCTCCCAATTCCCTGCAGGACCGGTGGAGAGACCTCGGTCCCATCTCTACCGGCCACCTGGGGTCCTTCCCAGTAACACTCTACAATATCTGCCCAGCTGAATGGGTCTGGATCTGGGTCTGTCACCTTACTGTCCTGCTGAGCCTTCCCAATGGAGTGGAAGAGATCTCGGTACTCCTGCTCCAGTTCCCACTCCAGGGTTGCTAGGTGAGCCAGTTCTTGCTCTACTTCATGGGGGTCATCCCACTCATGCCTAGCCTCCCTCTCATAGAAAATGTCCTGAAGTCTGGACTGTGCAGGGCTCCCGAAGTCAGGCTCTGCAAAGGACTCCCATAACAAGCCAGGACCATCAAACTCCTCTCCCTCTGGCTTGTCATGTTCGGCTGTCCAGGGTATATACTGTGCCATATACCACCAAAGCGCCTGGTAGGCATCCTCCAGCCATAGCTCCTGCCATACCCGGTGCTCTAGTTCCTTCACCCATTCCTCCAGGGGCTGCTCTCCCAGGAAGGGCATCCGCAGGGCCACTTGCTTCTGCAACCGCTGCTCTTCACTGGGGAGACTCTCACCCCGCTGATATTGTACCTTATCCAGGGCCTGGTACCAGATGCCTTTCCTTAATGCATCTCAGCCATCCAGGTCTTCCTCATCGTATGCCACTGCTGGTTCCATCCTGGTGCTTTTAGGGTCGCTGTACTGGGACATGCGTTGCCCTTAAATTGTAGAATCCACAGAAATGGTGTCTCCTGTAGCTGTCCTTCTGGCTGTAGGAACGATCCCGCTGCTTGCCACCAATGTAACGGACCGTTTCAGCAGACAAGGGGTTAAAATCCGTTTAGGCGATATGCCCCTTTTCTGAGAGACAGGCCCAGCTACTGCAGATCACCAACCTCCCGAACTGGATACAAAGTAGCACTCCAAACTGGAACCTCACGAATAGCTGCTAGCAGACGAACAGGAATCAGCTTACACTTCTGGCAATCGGTCTTCTAACAGCATACAGTGAATCACCCCAATAACGAGACAAGGCTCCGTGTTGAGGGTCAAGCAGTGGTCTGACTGTACTTCACGTACAGCCTCTTTTATTCATAAACCACAAACATAGTACTGCCCACAGGGGTTTGAAATATATCCAATCAGTAATTTACAACACATACAATGATACAACATATCCCCACAATGCATCATGGTTTCCTCCCCTCTGTCCCGGAGACAACCGAGGGGCAATCCAATTATCTCTCAAGACAAAGAGAAGTCACCAATACACATGCGCAGACAACAGAACAGACATCACCCTTTAAACACACAATGGGACAATGGCACAATAGAAACACACCCAGCATTTTCCTCCCAAGCTGACAAGTTACACTTATTATAAATTGTTACAACTTTGTGAGTTTACATTGGCCATACATATAACTTACATCAATTTAAACAGTATAACTTGGGGACAAACCTATCCAAAATTCACTTGAATAGGTTCAGGGGTTTAAAAGTTAGTATATGGCCCATAATCCTGGGGCAAGAGGCCATTAAACAGGCCTCTCCAAAACCCAGTGGCGAGGTTGGTTTCGCCACAGATACTATTCGTTTTACCCTCAGTAGTTGACTGTAAGGCAATGACTCCTTCATAAACTTAGGGTGGTCACTTTTAAATAGGAGCATGTTGTTCCTATCCGTGGGCTTTACAAAAAGGTCAGTCCGTAGTGTGCCTTCGCTACCATATACCATAGTGTCCAGGAATTGTAATCCTGTCTGTGTATGTACAGATGTGAATTGTAACTCATCATATATGGAGTTAACATAGTGTCTGAACTCAAGGAATCCCTCCAGTGTACCCGTCCATATGAAGAAAATGTCATCTATATACCTCATCCCGCCCTTCACCGAGGTGAAGTGGCTGGATGGGTATATGAAAGTCTCCTCAAACTTGCTCATATAGACATTAGCGTAAGTTGGGGCCACATTAGATCCCATTGCGGTCCCCCGCTGCTGGACATAGAATGTATCCTCAAACAAGAAATAGTTGCAGGTGAGTACTATTTCCAGAAGGGAAAGGATGAATAGTGCTTGTTCTTTTTCAACTTTGGGCCGGGGGATGCGCCCGCGGCCAAATGAACGCCGAGGGTCCTGAGAGGGTGGAGACCTCCCCCACATGGTATCTGTGGGAGTGTATCCCACACGGAGACCTTGAGCATAAGTGTTTTAAAGCGAACCTTTCACCTGGATTTCACTTAATAAACTATCAAAAGTACCTTATAGATCATCCTCATTGTGTTAGCACACGGTCTTGTCCCGCTTTTCTGTCATGTATATGCATGGAAAAATCGTTTTATAAAGTACTCTTCTCCAGCTCCACAAGTCACAGTAGAAGTCAAGGGGGTAGCCCTTCCCTCACTCCAGGCTGTAACTCCCCTGCCCTAACCCCGCCTCTATGCAGTCTAATTGACCCCCGGCTCAGTCGCCGGGACCGTGCTTGTACAGACGGCGCATGTGCCGTCGGACTCAAGCGCGATCCTGTAACTGAATCGCACATGCGCCGTCCCCGATGCCTGCCTGTCTTCTCTTCCTCACGCCCGATTCAGTTACAGGATCGCGCTTGAGTCCGACTGCGCATGCGCCACCTGTACAAGCGCGGTCCCGGCGACTGAGCTGGGTGTCAATTAGACTGCATAGAGGCGGGGTTAGGGCAGGGGAGTTACAGCCTGGAGTGAGGGAAGGGCTACCCCCTTGACTTCTACCGTGACTTGTGGAGCTGGAGAAGAGTACTTTATAAAGCGATTTTTCCATGCATATACATGGCAGAAAAGCGGGACAAGACCGTGTGCTAACACAATGAGGATAATCTATAAGGTACTTTTGATAGTTTATTAAGTGAAATCCAGGTGAAAGGTTCGCTTTAAAGGGACGACCCCAACATAAACCCTTCTTTCTTAAAAAAGATTGGGGGTATGGGGACTCCCAAATGGCTGACTGAGCCCTCAAAAGTGGCATTATAACTAGACCTATAATCCTGCCGTTTGATGAGAGAGGACTGTTGCGTAACCCTGGCAACATGGATACAGAAATAGCGGTGGAACACATGCTGCTGAATTCTGTCTTTATGTTCACCACTGTGGAGCCCCTTTTGGCAATAAACCACAATTAGAGTGATTTTGCATATTTGCAGTAGAATGGTATTTATGGAGCCTAACTAACATGGCCATATAAATAGACACACTCTGTGGTAGAAATTGAGGCCAAGAAATGCCCAGTACAACACAGACAACCAGTAGGGGTTAAAACTCCAATAGGTAGACTTGACAGGGTTAATGCTGAAGCACTTTCTACATGGCAGAGACAATCGCTACACATAGGCAGCACTGGATACACCTAGAGGTGCTGAATCGCTGCTCCGGAGTCTCGCTGTGGCATGCCTGCCAGATTTGCATAGAGGCGTCACCATAGCAGCAGGAGGAACACGTCAGAATAGAGAGTCCGGCTCTGTACTCGATGTGCAGGCGCACTAACCATGCAGGAGCGCTAGACAGTTCGCGTCCTCCAGGAGCCTGCACGTGTTCATGGCGCATGCGCACCTCTGCCATGGAGACGCTGGGATGCGCACCCTTTTCACACTACACAGGAAGATGAGGCAAGTCCCCGCCATGATGTGCCAGCCAGACTTTGCAATGATTTTTTGGTGAGTAAGCACCATTTTAATGGTATACAATTATGTCACTGTGTTGATAGAGATGGGGAATGTATTATTGGATTAAATCACAGGTGGGTGGATGATAGAGGATCCACAATATTGGTGTATTTTTCACTTCATTTGCATGTTTAATTGGGACATGTGACTTACTGGGAGGGGTTGGATGTGTATATATGTCTGTTACTATTCACTTTGTATGTTGCTTGAGAAAGACCATTACGGTCGAAACATCGCATTTTTTGCTGATGAAATAAATTCCACAGAATTGAAGACAAGAGAGTGCTACGGTTTCTTCTATATGATGCATCCAAGGGGGAACTTCTGACTGGCTCCCAACACGGCTGGCACCACCACAAGATAAGGCTTTAATTTTTCGTTGTGCTGCTATACGCATTTTTTTCATTACGATACTTCCCCATGATCCGCACAGGCCCACCTATCTTTCACACTCGTCTCACCCATGCCTGTCCCTTCCTGGTTTACTTTTTCCTGGCACTGCCAGGTCGGTCCTTTACCGGGCTACGTGGTGCGGTATTTCTGGGTCACCCCCTTTTTTTCCAGGTGATGCCAGAAGCAGATCCCGCGGGGTCCCCTCTCCCAACCTTCAATTCCTGGGTGATGGATTAGAGTCCCTCCTTTCTCACACCAGGAACCTGGTACAACATTCCCTCTCCTCCAACATGGCCAGGAATTATGAAGCCGGCTATAAAATATATAAAGAATCCTCGGCCCCATGGCTTCGGGGGCCCGATGACGGCTTTGGCCCCATGGCTTCGGGGGCCCGATGACGGCTTCGGCCCCATGGCTTCGGGGGCCCAATGATGGCTTTGGCCCCATGGCTTGGGGGGCCCGATGATGGCTTTGGGGGCCCGATGACTGCTTCGGCCCCATGGCTTCGGGGGCCCGATGACTGTTTTCAGTTCTGCTGGGCTGATTGCCTGGTTGGTTGTCCATCTGTGCATCTGGGCTGATTTGACCCGTATGTATCACATACATACCTGCTTACCTAATTTCCTAATAATCCATGTTGATCGCTCACTTTATGTTTTGACCGCAAACTGGTCCGGTTCGCCCTACAGCATCATTGTCATGTCTTATGCAGATATTTTGTCTTGCTTTAATTGTTCATGCTTTCGTTCAGGTCCTGCCAGAGGAGGAACAAGTAGGGTAATTCCCTCTAGCATTTCAGTCTCTGATCGTAGTCGATCATATCTTGCCAACCAGGTCCCTGCGCAAAGTCTTTGCCTTTTTACCACGACCAGGAATTCATTTTCGCCGGTAGCTTCATTGCAATTGCATTCCCTCACTCATGGGAGGGCATAGATAGAATCTTGTATATTATGGATTCATAGCTTCTTTCCGCACTAACCTCAGACTCCCTACAACCATGTTGAATCGGGTTTTGGACAAAGTTCAGCATTTCCTCATGGTAGAAGATTCAGATAGTAGGTCGGTCTTCTCATCTCAAGCGTTAAAACAATTCTCAGGGGCACACAGTAGAACAACGCGCGGACCACGGCTAGCAGATAGCTGTTGTTTGGGGAACTATTCAAGGATTCTCTTCCTATCTACATAGTTCTTTTTGGCCCTCATTCCTGCATAGTCTAGGCAGTTAGGTTACAGTCCCACGATCTCCTGAGGCTAGGGCATTGCCAGTACTCCGTAGAACCAAAACTTTACAAGGTTCAGTTGGTTTTCATGTTCCATTTCACAATGTATTCCCGATCCTCCATTCCGCTTTGGGGCAGTATCCGCAATATTGAGCATCATGTCTCTGGCCTTGTCATCCACAAGATGGGTTGTAGGTCTCCTTCTGGCCTTGCCTCATACACCCCGAATTTTTCGCTCTAGATCCCTGACGCCTTGCAGTTGGCTTGGGGATTAGTTTGCACATGCCATTCGAGTTCCTTTATTACCCTACTTGGCTTGGTTTTTGCCCACTTACAGGCCTACCCACGATCATGGCTTAGGGCACACAACAAGCCATTTAGTCAGGTTAGCTAAGACACACCTGGGTTAGGTTGTTCCCGTTGTTTCTCTCCCTAGGGTTCTTCGGATATCTCTTGGCCGTAGCCATGACCACAAGTTGGTAAGGCTGATTAGTCAGCCTGCATTTGTGGGAGGGGCGGAGGCTCTTCATATACGAGCCACAGCCTCACTCACAGGCGTGGGTTCTCAGGTGCCCCACCCTCCCTCCCTTATCTTCTCATTTCCACAGAGTATGCCAACTTACAGGCCTACCCACGATCATGGCTTAGGGCACACAACAATCCATTTAGTCAGGTTAGCTAAGACACGCCTAGCTGGGTTAGGTTGTTCCCGTTGTTTCTCTCCCTAGGGTTCTTCGGATATCTCTTAGCCATGAGCACAAATATATATATATGCTAACTAACTATCTAATGTAATTGGATAAGGAATAGGATCGAGATGAAAGCACAGAGCACAGCAATGTCACTGCTCTCTCTTTCAAAACTGCAGAAAATGGCTGCTGGGGAGTTTCTTATATAGTAAGGGGTAGGCAACGTTCTGATTGGTTGCTAGGGATGTTGCTAAGCTCTGACAAAGATATTGCAGTCTTCTCATTGGCCCAAAAGCAAGAAGGGAGGTTACCGATGGAAAAAAAAAAATCTAGAATATTCGCGATTACTAATATATAGCACTATATTCTACATCTTCACGAATTCTCGAAGTGCCGATATTTGTGATAAAAATTCGCAATAAGAATATTCGCAACACTATTAGAGAATGAGCTGGTGTGTGCAATGTAGTCATGTTTTGTTATAAAAAAAGCTTGCCCTGTGCCAGTGAAGGACAACCAGTAAACTGTGACATCAGCATGCCAAAAGCTTATTGATGTCTATGGGGATCAACGAATAGCCTGCCTGGTCTGATCCCACAGAAGATCAACTGTTGAAAAACAAAACGATGACTATGATAGTAAGATGTCAGTACACTCAGTGCATGGCATCTTGCTGTGTAGCTATAGACCAGTTAGAGAGCTCATGCTGATCCCTGTCTACTACTGCAAGCACCTCTAGCGGGTATATGAGCATCAGAACAGCACCATGAAATGTGAAGTAGGTGGCTTGGACTGCTAGGTCCTGTTTCCTTTTTCATTATGTGATGTGTACATCACTTACCTGGTAAGAGATGACATCGGGATGCATTATGGGAAGAAGGCATGCTTGTGGAAGGAGTGTGATGCTCTTGGTAATGCTCTGCTGGGAAAATGTGGGTCCTATCATTCATGTGGATTAGGGCTGCACGATATATCGCAAAAGTAATCGAATCGCGATAATCGGCAAATGCGATTTGGCGATTCGGCCGACCCGAAAATGCCGCGATTATATATGAAGGGGCCCCTATTGATAAAAAGTCCTCTGTCCTATTGATAACAGGTCAAGCCTCTGTACTTACTTTCACGATGAATGCACTGCAGCGACGAGAGGGAGCGAGCGAGGCAGCCGGCCGGAACGTGACTGACGTCACTTAGTCACGCTCCTGCTTCCTGAATTAAGTGGGAGGAGCGTGACAGTGACGTCAGTCACGCGCCGGCCGGCTCGCTCTCTGCCGCTCTCTGCACTGCAGTGCATTCATAGTGAAAGTACAGAGGCTGGCCATTTTATGATAGAGTGGCGCCCAGGGATCTAAGTGCACTTACTATTATTCCTGGGCGCCGCTCCGTTCGTCCGCTGTGGCCCCCGGTATTTTCAACATTCAGAGCAAAGAGGAGGAGACGCCAGTGTCTCTCCTTCTCCCTGACAGCAACGATGTCCAATCACAGCGCAGAGCTCAGAGCCAGGGAGAAAAAAAACTCCCTGGCTCTGAGCTGTGATTGGACAGCGCTGCTGTCAGGGAGACAGAGAGACACTGGCGTCCCCTCCTCCTTGCTCTGAATGTTGAAAATACCGGGGGCCACAGTGGACGAACGGAGCGGCGCCCAGGAATAATTGTAAGTGCACTTAGATCCCTGGGCGCCGCTCTATGCATCCTGCTACTAAGTTCATATTCTTTGGACCTATGAAAGGTCCTCTTTAATTACATTCATTGGTGGCGCAGTGCGCCCCCCCAAAGCCTCCCCCCCCATTATCACTGGCCACAAGTCCCCCCCCCCCCCCCCATTGTTTTATGGTGGCCACAGCGTCCCATCCCCTCCAGTGGTGGCAGTGGCAGATTACACTGCTGGGGCTCAGATCGTTACCATGGCAGCCAGGACACTACTGAAGCCCTGGCTGCCATGTTCAGCTCCCTGCTGCTGTGTGCACAAAGCCCAGGGCAGCAGGGAGACATGTGACATCCTATTCACCCTGATAGAGATCTATCAGGGTGAATAGCACAAGGGTGTAAAAAGATCCAGGTTCTAGTCCCTAAGGGAAGAAATGGTTATTAAATAAAAAGTTTAAAAAAACACCAAAATACTAAAAGTTTAAATGGCCCCCTTCCCAGTTTTACATAAAAAATTTACAAACAATAAAGAATAAGCATATTACATATAGCCACGTCCGAAAAAGTGTGAGCTATTAATATTACAAAATATTTCCGCTTGGTGAAGGCAGTAACAGAAAAAAAAACTCTAAACCACGCAATTCGCCATTTTTAGTCACCTTGTCCCCCAGAAGATGTCCCTGGATGTGAGAGGTATGTGGTGCTGTATTCTCCTATATGTAGACCTGGCTCACTACTGGGACCTGCGTCTCATCTTCTCAAAGTCCTTTTTTTAAAATTATCACTATATTACTATTTTCAATTTGGCGACTAAAAAATGTAATTTGGCTCCTAAATTTTTTAGTTTAGGAGCCAATGGCTCCTGGTCATTTTTTTTTTTTTGTCTGGAGCACTGGTTATGTGCGCAGTTTAGGACACATGAAGGGACACATAGGGCCATGAGGGGGACCAGCATAAGATGCTATATGTGTGTCTTATGCTGGCCCCCCTCGTGGCCCCATGTGTCATAGCACACATCCCCCATAACAGTTCCCTCCGCAGGTCCCCCATAACAGTTCCCTCCGCAGGTCCCCCATAACAGTGTCCTCCGCAGGTCCCCCATAACAGTGTCCTCCGCAGGTCCCCCATAACAGTGTCCTCCGCAGGTCCCCCATAACAGTGTCCTCCGCAGGTCCCCCATAACAGTGTCCTCCGCAGGTCCCCCATAACAGTGTCCTCCGCAGGTCCACCACATAACAGCGTCCTCCGCAGATCCCCCACATAACAGCGTCCTCCACAGATCCCCCACATAACAGCGTCCTCCACAGATCCCCCACATAACAGCGTCATCCACAGATCCCCCACATAACAGCGCCATCCACAGATCCCCCACATAACAGCGCCATCCACAGATCCCCCATAACTATGTCATACCCAGCCGCGTCAGCGACTCATATGGGAAAATCCAAGCAAATAGACCTCTAGCACAATTCCCTTTAAAATATCGCATCTCACATCGTTATCGCAATTTTTAGGGCCCTAATCGCAATCGCACAAAATTCCCATATCGTGCAGCCCTAATGTGGATGTTACTTGCCACCTATCTAAACCTTGTTGTAGACCATGTACACCTCTTCATGACCCCTTTCAGTAGGATAATTCTCCCATACCACATTGCAAACATTGTTCAGAAATGGTTTGAGGAACATGACAAACACATCAAGGTTATGATTTGGGCTCCAAATTTTCAAATCTCAACCTTATCAAGCATCTGTAGGATACGCTGAAAAAAGAAGCCCACTTCGTAGGAAATCTTTAGCACAGAGGTCTTATGAATTCCATGCCTTGTTGGGACCGAGATGTTTTGGTGGTGCTAGGGGGACTTACACATTATTAGACAATAATTGTTATGGCTGACTGGCGTATATTAACAATATAACAACTTAACAATGTAACTACTTTATTACGTCTTTTATATGAAGTTTATTTGGTTTTTGTACTAATTTCTTTCCACGACTTTGCTTTCTGGGCTGTATCCCTGTCCTTATCTTAATGTTAAATGAAAAATGACACCTGATAATTTTGTCATCTATATCCCAGCCACACTTACTGAATTCATTTATCATTTCCCCTAGCAGACAAGTACAGTATAAAGATACACACCAGAGAGATACAATGTGATAAATGAATTCTGCATGCACAACTGAATGCTCTATTCATTCATAATAAAGCAAAGCTGGAAGTATTGGCCTTCATTTTCAGAATCTAGGCTTTTTGTCTCATGGTATCTCGGTAATAAAAATTCTTCTATTCCCATCATACACTGCATTGTCTGGATCATGTTCCATCAGTGAGAGATCTTAAGAGCTCTTGTTTCCCAGGTTCAGAAGCAGCTCTATGCATAGCAGCATATCTTTAATCCTGATCAAAGCAATTTGTATCATTTCCACTGCAACGCAGGCATAAAAATAGACTTCAACTTATCTTTCCACAATAAGCACAAAAAGCCTTGATTATAGGAGATATCCTGCCAATTCTTATGATCAGTCATTGTGAAATAAAGGAGAAATAGAAAAAAGGCCCTTCTTTCATCATGAGGGTTTTACGTGAAGGATCCCATATTCTCTGCGATTCATATAATGGCCTTATTTATTATAATATAAAAAATTGGATTTTGCACTTTTTTTTTCATACACCGATCTAAGTGCACACAATCTCTCTTGTACATCCAGACTGGAATTCATTGGTCATCATGGCCATCAAAGTCAGAGATGGCTCCCAGCCTTGCTGATGGTAAGCTGTAATGCAACAGCAGCAACTAGAGGGTGGGTAGTAGAGTCATATAATATATCTTCTGCACTTAGCAGAACATAGTAAGGTAGATGTCACACAGCTCATTGTGGCAGTTTTTGATGCAGTTTTTGAGCCAAAGCTCAAGAAGTGAGTTAGAAGGAAACAAGAAATATAAAGAAAGGACTTAGGCCTCTTTTACTCGAGCGTTATGGATTCTCTCATGGTCTGTTCAGGAAAAAAAATGATAGTTTTGCACTCAAGTTCAGTCAGTTTTGTCTTCACACGGGTGCAATTAGTTTTCGATCCGTTTTTCACGCACATGGAAAAACCTGAAGAATAACAATCTACATCTCCTAGCAACCATCAGTGAAAAACGCATTGCATCTGGATTTGAAAAACACTTCAGAAGTGACAGGTTATTTATTAGAGATAATTCTAAATTAAAGTCGTATTATACCTAATATACATGAAAAAAATAGAAGCTTATTGCCACATTTTTGACCAAACATGTGTCGGACCCATCTACTGTACCGGGCGTCAAGGTGGCTTCTGCAGATGGGTACCTTACACTAACAGAACTGCCTCTCCTGGGCTTGACCTAAGCCTACAATGTTCAGGGCTGTGTAGGAACCAGCTACATATATACTCTGCTCAGAAGCCCTGGACAGATGGCCGAGGAGTGCTCAATCTAAAAGAGGCAGCTACCCTCAATATATACTACAAGAAAATCGGACAAGCACATTCATAGTTGCAGGTGCACATCTATAAAGCTAGCACGCAGGAAGCAAAAAAAAAAAGGATGGAAGCACAACATTACACATACAAACAATAAAACTTGGGAATATGGATTCTTCTGAATTAAAGTAGTATTATACCTACTATACATAAAAAATAGAAAAAATTACAAGAAATGTGCTTGTCTAAATTGTCTTGTAGTATATATTGAGGGTAGCTGCCTCTTTTAGATTTAGCTGCCTCTTTTAGATTGAGCACTCCTCGCCCATCTGTCCAGGGCTTCTGAGCAAAGTATAAATCTAGCTGGTTCCTACACTGCCCTGAACATTGTAGGCTTAGGTCAAGCCCAGGAGTGGCAGTTCTGTTAGTGTTAAGTACCCATATTCAGAAGCCACCTTGACGCCTGGTAGATGGGCCCGACACGTTTGATCAAAAATGTGCGCATAGCTTCTATTTTTTTAATGTATAGTAGGTATTATACCACTATAATTCAGAATAATCCCTATTCCCCAGTTTTATTGTTTGTATGAGTAATGTTGTGCTGCCATACTTTTTTTGTTTGCTTTCTGCATGTGCAGTGACCAGGAACGGGTTTGCTGACGCCACTTTTAGTGCAGTGGCCAGGTTTGGTGGATAATATATCCTGTATTTGTCGTGACGCCCATTGCAGCGTGCGCAGGGTACTATCCCAGGGCCCTTCCAAGGTGTAGTAACGCACGTCCCAGATTAGGAATGCCAGAGTGGTGTAATGGCCTATAATGTCTCTATAGTTTTGTGGTAGTTGTGTCACGGTGTCTCCTACCTGGGTACGGCCGGACTCCTGGCTCACTTGCAATAAATTTTAATGTAGTGATAGTAGGAGTAATAGAGGAATTTTGCAGAAGAAATGATGTCCAGAACTTTAGATGAAGTTCAAACGTTTGTTTGCTTGAAATAACTTTCATCCAAGCGGTATACAGCTTTGGTCTCCTGGTCCCAGCAGGTTTTGGCAATCATTGGCAGGAATGAATACTTCTGCTTTAAATGTGGATCTTGCAGGATAAAAACGTCTGCTTGGTAGCTCTGTAATTGTGACAGGGTTAGCTTCTGCAGTTATCTGGTACCTTCTGCTGTGTGGGGACAGACTAGCTGAGGAGGAATAGGCTTCTCCTAGGCACTGGACTTATCTTACAGATGGATTCTCAGGGGATGCTTTCTTCCCTGAATTCTGGAGGTTGTCTGTAGTTTCTGCTTTCCTCATCCAGCAGAGCGGAAGGTGCTCATGTAGTATACGGGAGTTGTAATACCCGTTACTACCAAAGGTCACTTGGTGTGCTGTCGTCCCTCCTAATTATGGGGAAGTTGTTATATGTCAGTTTTATAAAATGTCATGTAATGTAATGCATGTATTTCCCTGTTGCTATGAAACTTGCAAGTACAGGCCGGCTAGGGGTGTCATTCCAGCTCTTAGGCATTAGAGGGAGCTAGGGAGCCCTAGTTTATATAAGGGCCAGACAAGGAAGGGAAAGTCAGTGTAACCTGATCTAGTGTGGAGTGCAGAAGTCAGTCTAGACCACAGCTCAGAAGTTTCTAGAGCCTGAGGAAGTGTCCAGAAGCTGAGAGAGACAGAAGCAAAGATCAGGAAAGCAAGAGGTACTCAGAAAGACAGAGGAGGTACTGATTAAAGCTATAGCCAAGGATATAAAGCCAGAACTAGGTTAATGGGCCTTGGTGAAGATATGCTATATTCCAGGATCAGACAGAATTAGAGTGCAAGCTCCTGTGCTGCAAGTCCTGTGTTCAACACTCTGTAATTACCCTGCTATAACTGAATTGCCTGCATCGACCGAATTGCAAAATCGACTGTATGCTAAGGAACTGCATTTCCATTATTGTCTCTGCTTGAAAAACTACTAAAGTTGGAGTTCTGTTTTAATGCTACGTTTCCTCAATTTATTCCTGCATCCGCAAACGGCGTGCCACCGTTTACTTGGCACTGGCGTCACGAACTATCTTTACCTATACCTGCCCTTGCAGAGAGTCAGCTGTACCAGGTTAGTGTATATTGCACTACATCACCCAGAAACACCTACTACACACAACTTGAGTACGCTGCACTTCTCTTTTGGCGTTCCACGAACAGGATACGCACGCTTTCTAGTGCAAGAAGCGTGAACTTTGTGCCTTATACAGTTGCCCTGTGACCAAAGTGACAATTTTCCTGTTTTATTCAAGTGGACTTTGTGGACTGAAAATCGTACCCAAAGTGTACCAAAAACCTCTAAAAAGCGCTGTGCAGTGTTGCGCTACCCAGAGGAAGAAAATCGCCGCATTGGAGTGTGGTTTTGTGGACTTTTTACAATCCTGCTTGCTGTCAGTGAATGGACAGCGTTTTGCTAAAGATGGCCACCGGCTGCCTGGAGTAAAGTTTCCCGCGCCGCTGAGGACATTCGTGGGCGGATCCCTGCAAAGACACAGAGAGTCCCGCCCCTCTTCATCATCGCACCGCTGCGGCCCTGCTTCTCCTGCGTCACCGCGGTCTCAGGACGTCCGGAATCTCGCGAGACTTGGCCTGCGCAAGACCAGCGATACCGGTAAGCACTTGTAACCGGAGGGAAGGGGAGTGTACCGGCCACTTTAGTCGCCAGCGGCCACCTCTCAATAGACTACCATGTCAGAGCCAGGAGTGCCTGAGCAGCCGGCCCCGGGAGAGCTTGCGGCTCCTAATCATCCTACAGCCCCCAGCATGATGCCCTTTACCATGCCTTACTATTTCGGGGCCCCATGGTTCCCCCGCTACAGGGGAGAGACCCATACCCTAAGGGACTTTAAAGAAAAGTTGCTGGCACTATTCCGATTGTACCCTATAAATGCCGACCAGCAAATGGAAATCATGCTGGCGCAACTGGAGGGAGCTGCCCGCAGGGAAGTGTTATCATGGCCTGCTACTGAGCGGAGTACTCTAGAACAGATCTTCACCCGCCTCAGAGCCACTTTTGAAACTAGGACTGCCTCAGAGATAAAGATGCACTTCTTTGGCAAGAAACAGAAGTCCGGTGAGTCCCTCCGTGACTTTGCCCTATCACTTCAGGAGGCTTTAGGGGCTGTAATCCAGATAGATCCCAAAGAGGCTGATAACCAGGACCAGACCCTGAGGGAACAATTTATCAACGGGGTGTCTAGTGAACAAATAAGGACCCAGTTAAAGATGCTGTCCGCCCAGCACCCTAACAGTGCCTTTCTGGACTTTAAAGAACTGGCTATAAAAATTCTGGGGTCCACAGTATCTCCTGAGTTGAGCACCCCACCTGAGTCACCAGCCTGCAGGCCAAAACCGCTTGTCACTAACCGAGCTGAGGCCGGCCAAGCTGTTCAAGTGTCAGCTACTGATACTATTGCCATGCTGACAGAGCAAGTAAATCACCTCACTAAAAGTCTAGAGAAAGTGTGCAGAAAAATAGAGGAATGGGAAAAACCCATAATGCTAGAAGAAGAATTCCTGTCACCTCCTAGGCCGTTCCCACCTCCTTACCAAGAGACTCACCCCAGGGATCCTGGGAGGCGTAATAGAGGTCGCAAGAAGCCCGTGTGTACATACTGCAAAAAGCTGGGACACACAGAATCCACGTGCTGGCAGTTAAACGGGCAACCCCTGAGGCTGAGGACCACCCCTCGGGAGGTAGAACACTAGGTCCAGAGGATCCAAATTGGATGCCACGTTATGTAGGATCCCATCCTAAAATCAATATAGAGATCAACGGGGTCCCCTTTGAAGCCCTATTAGATACTGGGTCTCAGGTCACTACTATTCAGCTGCCTGCATTTGAAAAGTTCTGGGACACCAACCAGTTGACCCAACCGCCTGAATCCTGGGTGGAAATTATCGCCAGCAATGGCAAACCAGTAAAGGTTCATGGATACTGGGAACCCACCCTGCAGGTGGGAGAAGTAACCCTGCCTCAACAGGGAGTGATCGTAGTACAGGCCGGTGACAGAGGAGGACATCCTGTCATTCTAGGCACCAATGTTTTCAAAAACTGTTATTCAGAAATACTTGCTGTATTACATCAGACTTTGCCCACTGCTTCCTCTGCATCCAGGAGGGTGATTCAAAAGACTATTACTGTGTTAAGTGCCCAGCAGAGGTTTGCTAATGGGAAAGGAGAAATTTGTACTGCCAGGATCCGTGATATTAAGCCTGTGACTTTGCCTCCTAATTCTCAAACTCTTTTGTGGTGTCGTGCTGTCCTGGGAGTCGAAGGCCGAGATTATCCAGCCCTGGTGGAACCACTCCAGATGGAGGATTATCCTTATGTGAGAGCTGCCAAGTGCCTGGTGAACGTCTCCCAAGGTAAAGTACCTGTCCGTCTGATTAATCTGAGTAATCATCCTGTTGCGCTTACTAAGCATTGCCCTGTTGCCCAGCTGTCCTTCCAAGACATCATTCGTCTTCCAGTGACAGAAAAGCCGCCAGCTGCAGACAGCAGATGTTCGCCGGGGACCCAGCCACAAGTGCCCTGGTGGGAAGAGCTCCATGTAGGGGACGAGACTACCCCCCAACATCAACAAGAAGGGATTCTACAGCTTGTCAAGGAGCACCACCAGGCCTTCAGTAAGCATGCTACTGACTATGGAGAGGTTAGTGTCATACAACACACCATACCTACTGGCTCTCATCCTCCTATCAAGGAGAGATACAGACCCTTACCACCTACTTCATATCAGACTGTAAAGGAAATGATCCAAGAAATGAAAGACTCTAATGTGATCCGGGACAGCCGTAGTCCGTGGGCTGCACCCCTGGTCCTTGTAAAGAAGAAGGACGGTGGTATCCGTTTCTGTGTGGATTATAGGAAAATTAATCAAATAACCCACAAAGATGCATACCCACTGCCCCGCATTGAGGAGTCACTAACTGCTCTGGGCTCCTCTGCCTATTTCTCCACATTGGACTTGACCAGTGGCTACTGGCAAGTACCCATGGCCCCTGCAGATAGAGAAAAGACTGCCTTCACTACTCCCATGGGCCTGTTCGAATTCAATTGTATGCCGTTCGGGCTATGTAATGCCCCAGGAACTTTCCAGAGACTAATGGAACGGTGTTTGGGTCACAAAAACTTCGAAACAGTGCTGCTGTATCTAGATGACGTCATTGTGTACTCAAAAACATATGAGGACCATCTGAAACATTTGGCAGAAGTATTTGAAATCCTTATCAAATATGGCTTGAAGGTAAAGCCATCCAAGTGTCACCTGCTCAAGCCTGCAGTAAGATACCTGGGGCATATAGTAAGCGGAGAGGGAGTGCAACCTGACCCTGATAAATTGGCAGCTGTCTGTAATTGGCCGGTTCCTACTACTGTCAAAGAGGTGAGGAGTTTCCTGGGTTTTGCCGGCTACTATAGACGTTTTATCCCCCATTTTGCTCAAATAGCTGATCCTATCCAGGAGCTCTTGAGGGGGCAACCCAAAAAGAGTCCTAGAACTCCTGTGCCCATTGAGTGGAATGAGAAAAGAGAGATAGCGTTCCAATTGCTAAAAAAGAAACTGACCGAGCCTCCAGTGTTAGGTTATCCAGATTATAGCAAGCCCTTCCATCTCTATACTGATGCTAGCAAGCGAGGCCTGGGAGCTGTGTTAGCCCAGATCCAAGAGGGAAAAGAGAGAGTGATAGCATATGCAAGCCGCTCCCTGAAAGGAGCTGAGAAAAATGACCAGAATTATAGTTCCTTCAAACTAGAGTTCCTGGCATTAGTGTGGGCGGTGACAGAAAAATTCAAGGATTATCTAGCCGCCACCCCGTTCATTGCATTCACTGACAATAACCCTCTGGCGCATCTAAATACAGCTAAATTGGGGGCCTTGGAGCAGAGATGGGCCTCTCGCCTTGCCAACTATAATTTCTCTGTAAAGTATCGTGCTGGACGTACTAATGATAACGCTGATGCTTTATCCAGGCTTCCCACAGAGACAGCTCCTGATGATGTGCGAGATGCTTGGGAAGATGTAGAGATGCCGGCTTTCTATAACAAATTTGCTCAACAGGATCAGGCTCGAGCTACCAATAACAGAGCTGCAGTTCCTTCACCCTCCAGTAGGCCTGAACCTAAAGAAGAAAGGTGGGTGAAACTACAGTCTGAAAGTAGAGTGCTGGGTGAGTTGTTGGACTTCATTACTAGTGGCAGAGCCCCTGAGAGGATCCGGCGTAAGAGTGCAGATCCTGAGCTCAACAAACTGTGGAGACAGCGCCATCAGCTCTTCATACAAAAGGGCCTATTGCTACGGAGAAGCCTAGACCCAGTGTCCAACGAGAGAGTACACCAGATTCTCATACCCCGACGAGATGCAGGTATGGTGTTGGAGATGTACCACAATCAATCCGGTCACTTTGGGGTCCAAAAGACTGAAGCTACTATCCGCCAGCGGTTTTACTGGGTAGGCATGAGAGAAGACATGGAGAAGTGGTGTCGAGAGTGTGTAGCCTGTGCCTTGAAACGAAGTGAGCACCATGATCAGAGGGCACCACTGAGACCCATTGTAAGTACCCGTCCTCTTGAACTTGTCGCCATCGACCATGTAAAACTGGAGCCTAGTCGCTCAGGGTATGCTTATGCCATGACTATTATTGATCATTTCACAAAGTTTGTTGTAGCAGTGCCTGTGAGAGACCAGACAGCCAAGACTACAGCCGAAATGTTCTGGAAGCACTTCCTCCTGCCCTATGGATGTCCAGAAAAGATCCTCACCGATCAAGGACCTGCTTTTGAGTCCCATCTGTTCCATGAACTGTGCCGCTTACACAACTGTAAGAAGATCCGGACGACGGCCTACCATCCTCAAGGTAACGGATTATGTGAAAAAATGAATCAGACCTTGATAGAGATGCTGAGGGCCGTGCCTCCTGAGAACAGAGGAGATTGGCCCAGTCTGTTGCCACAGCTCATGTTCACATACAATCATACCATACATTGTTCCACCGGGTATACCCCTTTTTACTTGATGTTTGGGCGCCAAGGAACATTGCCTGCTGATCATTCATTGGACATACATGTGCCTGATTGCATTAACCCATTACCTAACACCGACTGGGTTGCTGAGCACCAAAGGCGATTAGATGCAGCCAAAGCCATTGTTCAGGAACGTATGGACCTTGCTAGAGACCGACAGCAGAGAGACTATGATCAGGCAGCCCATGCAGAACCCTTGACCATAGGGGCCGTGGTATGGTTAAAGAATAACCGTCGTACCAGCAAATTGGACAGTAAGTGGGAGCGAAGTCCCTATGTTGTCACTGCAATCCCAAATGTTGGAACTCACACTTATGAGATCACCCGGGAAGACAAGGGATCCCAAATTGTACACCGAAACCGGTTGAAGCTCTGCCTGACACCAGAACCTAGTGCCGAGAGTTCCGGATCTGAATATCCTGTGTCAGAGTCAGCAATACCGCCCGAGGATCCTATGCAGGCTGTCAGTAATCTCAGGTATGACGCTGATCCCATGCATTGGCTTCTGACACCGTGGTTGAACTTGCTGGTGCCTGCTCCGGCACCTACTGTAGTTTTACCTCCAGAAGAGCCGGTTCAAGATGCCCTGGATCCAGTTCCCCCTGTAGTGGATATTGTTGTTCCTGTTGTTCCAGTTGTTCCTGTTGTTCCAGTTGTTCCTGACCGAGGTCTCACGGATGGAGACCCTCCTGTTGCTCCTCTCCCTTCTACCTCGTTGCTAAGGGAAGAGGAGACCCCTGTGTTGAGAAGGTCTACCCGGATGACCAGGGGACGTCCGCCAGTCCGTTTAGGAGACTTTGATTATTCTGGTGGTGTCTCCTCCCAAACAGTTGCCACGGGCAATACCTTGTTGGACATTTGTGCGCAAGAATGGACTCCCCCACGTGAGCCCTTGCCTGTGCTACACCCACAGGAAACCCCTGGGTAGTTCCGTTATTATGCTGTCATTTTATTGTGCAACTTCATACTAAGGAAATGTGCCCAGAGATGGACTCCACCGCATGAGAGCCTCTGTGATTAATAAGAAATAACCTGGGTACGGACTCATGTTTGTTATTTGAGCCTCCAAGAACTTTTATACTGTTTTATCCATTTTACTGTTTTATCATGGACTTATTCATTGTCATGGACTATCCTGGTTCTAATGTTACGCTGTGCCAGGTCAGCGCCCCCGTTCCATTCACTATCCTGAGAGAAGAGAACGACGCCCCTTGTCACTACCCTTCACCTTTGCCAATTGGACCTGATGTAAATGTAAATGCAGATGAATTACATGTATGTATGCCTGCATGTCTCTCTTTTCTATTTCAGGTAGAGATTCCAGTTGGGAGACCCATGATGGAGTACGAGGTCGTACTCAGCTTAAAGCAGTGGGGTATGTAGTATACGGGAGTTGTAATACCCGTTACTACCAAAGGTCACTTGGTGTGCTGTCGTCCCTCCTAATTATGGGGAAGTTGTTATATGTCAGTTTTATAAAATGTCATGTAATGTAATGCATGTATTTCCCTGTTGCTATGAAACTTGCAAGTACAGGCCGGCTAGGGGTGTCATTCCAGCTCTTAGGCATTAGAGGGAGCTAGGGAGCCCTAGTTTATATAAGGGCCAGACAAGGAAGGGAAAGTCAGTGTAACCTGATCTAGTGTGGAGTGCAGAAGTCAGTCTAGACCACAGCTCAGAAGTTTCTAGAGCCTGAGGAAGTGTCCAGAAGCTGAGAGAGACAGAAGCAAAGATCAGGAAAGCAAGAGGTACTCAGAAAGACAGAGGAGGTACTGATTAAAGCTATAGCCAAGGATATAAAGCCAGAACTAGGTTAATGGGCCTTGGTGAAGATATGCTATATTCCAGGATCAGACAGAATTAGAGTGCAAGCTCCTGTGCTGCAAGTCCTGTGTTCAACACTCTGTAATTACCCTGCTATAACTGAATTGCCTGCATCGACCGAATTGCAAAATCGACTGTATGCTAAGGAACTGCATTTCCATTATTGTCTCTGCTTGAAAAACTACTAAAGTTGGAGTTCTGTTTTAATGCTACGTTTCCTCAATTTATTCCTGCATCCGCAAACGGCGTGCCACCGTTTACTTGGCACTGGCGTCACGAACTATCTTTACCTATACCTGCCCTTGCAGAGAGTCAGCTGTACCAGGTTAGTGTATATTGCACTACATCACCCAGAAACACCTACTACACACAACTTGAGTACGCTGCACTTCGACTGGGTATATGGCCAAGTCTTAGCCGAGACTAGGTCCTTGCTGTTTTTCCTATGCAGGGGAGCTCCACACACACACACACACTCTACCCCTAGCAGGGGGTGGGCTACACTCACTCTAACTTCCTTCTCCACCCATGCTGCAGGATGTGGGACCAGCCCACCTCTCCACAGAGGGGGAGCTAAGCTTGAATAATCTATTCCAGCTCAGATACACTAAATTGTACCTTGTACCTGCCAATGTGTTGCTGCCACCTACTGGTAACCAGGCTAATTACATAAAGAATTGCATTTAACATAGTTTTATATGCACATTTGTGGAAGACATAATGTAAATTATGTCTGATGAGTATTAAGGCTCCTAGGCGATAGTAGCGGGGTAGAGGAGTGTAGTAACACAACCCTGGGGTGTTACACATGCTAGCTTTATGGATGTGCACCTGGGACTATGAATGTGCTTGTCTAAATTTTCTTGTAGGTTATTTCTTAGAAGCAGATTTGATTCTGGATTCTATAGAAGTCAATGTGGAAGCAGGAAAACCGTCCTCAACCAAAAACACTTTTAAAACTCTTGTAAAAATTTCACTAAAACCTCCACCAAATCACAAATCTGTCACCAGAAACTACATGTTTTCAGCTACTGACTTGCAAAACTACAACTCCCAACATGACCTGTTAGCTGCAGGATATCTGGGCAGCATCCAACTTTTAGACATTTGTGGCATATACAAAATGTTTCATATGGTAATACCATTTTAGGTTTATTTCAGTCTTTGGGAATGATATTCAGCAAGCACCTGAGGAGCCGCCCGGTGCAGAGGATGGGAGTGGTATTGGTCTTGATGAGATGGCGTGTCACTGTGTATTCCCTCAGGCTCCCTGGTGATCAGTGCAGTGGAAAGGTGGTATAAAGAATCAGGCCAGAAGTAAAAGAATACGTCTCTTTTTACTTAGAGCAAAGGATAAGTTGTAGTACATCCAGCAGGAGTAGGTATGAAGTGCAATTTCTCTTCCCAGATGATGAGGTTTGGTGGCTGGTAAAGTGGCAAATAATGGCATCTCTAGTATGCTTTCTTTCTGATGTCTCTTATGAACTTCTGGCTAACAGCTGTTAGCTCTTTCTTGTGGCTGTAGGTGTCCACTGTGTAATGCAGGCTTTGAGTTAGTCTGACCTGGAGGCAGGGCCGGCATTAGGGGGAAGGGGGGCAAACAAGGCAATTGCCCAGGGCCCCCTTTCCAAAAGGGGCCCCCTGCTGTTAGATACTTAAGTGGGCCGAGTGTGGAAGATTATTTTTTATTTTTATTCAATTCTTTTATTTTGCTCCTCCACATGCTCCCCAGTTTTTTCTTTCCCATGCTGCAGCGGTCTCTGTAAGAACAGTCACCGCTGCTGTTCCCCTCCCGCACAGTCTCCCCATCTCACCAGACCTCACTGACAGCCCAGCATGTTACATTATCCACAATCCTAAGTGATGCCACAGACCAGCATCAGGACGTTCTGTGTGGGTGCAGCTTGGAGGCCTGGAGGCCTTCTTCTTCTGCATCTTCTTCTGCATCTGACCCCAGCTCCTGGTCTGCAGGGGGCTCCCAGGACCCTCTTATCAAAGCACCTGTTCCCTCTCCAGCTGGTAAGTCCATGGTGTAAAAGGCATTCAGCAGTGTATGTAGAGAAGGAGGGTGCAGGGCTGCTGGGGTCACACTCTCATTGTAACAGCATTGCACTGCCCTGATGGTCACTGACCTGTGAGTTCCCACTGTCAGCTCTGTGTTCCCCTGTGCCCCTCCAGTGTGCTCCTTGTGCCCCCTCCTATGCGTTCCCTGTGCCCCCTCCTGTGTTGCTCCCTGTGCCTGATGTGTGCGGTCCCTGTGACCCCTATGTGTTCCCTGTGCCCCCTCCTGTGTTGCTCCCTTTGCCTGATGTGTGCCGTCCCTGTTCCCACTGTGTGCGGTCCCTGTGCCCCCTGTGTGCTCCATGTGTGCACTCCCTGTGCCCGCTGTGTGCTCCCTGTGCCCACTGTGTGAGCTCCTTCTGCCCCCTCTATGTGGTCCCTGTGTGTGCTCCCTGTATTGTGTGAGCTCCCTCTGCCCCCTCTGTGCGCTCCATTGTGCCCGCTGTGTGAGCTCCCTATGCCTCCTCTGTGTGCGCTCCATTGTGCCCGCTGTCTGAGCTCCCTCTGCGTGCGTGCGCTCCCCTGTGCCCGCTGTGTGAGCTCCATATGCCTCTTCTGTGTGCTCCCTGTAGCCCCTGTGTGCGCTCCATGTGCACCCGTGTGTGCTCCCTGTGTGTGCGTCCTGTGCCCCCTGTGTGAGCTCCCTGTACCCCCTGTGTGCGCTCCCTGTACCCCCTGTGTGCGCTCCCTGTGCTCCCCGTGTGCGCTCCCTGTGCTCCCCGTGTGCGCTCCCTGTGCTCCCCGTGTGCGCTCCCTGTGCTCCCCGTGTGCGCTCCCTGTGCTCCCCGTGTGCTCCCCGTGTGTGTTCTCCCTGTGCCCGATGTGTGTGCTCTCTGTGTTTTGTATGTAAGATCCCTGTGCCTCTGTGTGAGCAATTTGTGTCCTGTGGGCTCCATGTGACTCAAATGCACAAGCAAACGGCATGCTCGTGTGTTGCTTGTGATGTGGCCACGCTGCGTTCAATTACTGCATGGCTTATGGCAGGCGCAGCACTATGAAGTGCCTTTTGCGCTGTGGCATTAGAAGAATTTTGGTATCTCTGACTTTTAGTCTAACCAGACTGTCTGTTATTCTGTAATTCCTATAGCGTCGTTCTATGGAAACAGTAGGTTTAAAGAGCACACCAAATGCTTGAAATAACTTCTTTATTAACTTCAACATTTCTTCATATACTGTATAACACTGCCGCCTCCGCATGTGCATGACAAGTGTTGAAAAGTTATCACAAAATGGCAGTATGCATAAGATGGTGTTCAATCTTGTCATTCAACATAAAATAGGGGATATATTTCTCTCTTGAGTATCTGTACTCTCACTTTAAGTTATTTAAGCACTTTATGATCTCTCTGAGGTTATCCAATAGTTCACTTGCTGAATTTGGTCGCAATTTGCAGAATGAAGTTAGCAGCAACTATTTGCAGATTGGTTGAGTATGATCTGGTATGGTTGTATGCAATTTGGATTGCAATATGAAATTTGAATTTGGATTGTGAACTTTGTAGTTTGCAATAGTATGGTAGGGTGCAGGGCTGCTGGGGTCACACTCTCATTGTAACAGCATTGCACTGCCCTGATGGTCACTGACCTGTGAGTATTTGCAATTGGTGGAACTGTAAGTAAACACACATATAACTGGTTCAGCTTCACTGTCCTGATGAAGGTGGTAATTCCCCCCTGAAACGCGTAGACGAATTAAAGCCATTTTAAACTACACGACTTATCTAAATGGTATCCTTGGCAGCGCCCACAGAAGAGGTTCATCTGTTTTTATTCGGTACAAGTTTTACTTCCACTCCAGCACCCGTATGGTTTTAGTACATTTAATGAGGCCTCTACTGGTATAAGAGAAATAATCTCGAAACATTGACATGTACTCAGAATGGACCCTGACCTCTGTGAGACTATAAAAGAACTTCCGAGTATAACGTACAGGAGAGGTAAAAGTGTACGTGAATGGACGGTAAATAGTCCCTTTTCACCAATGCCAGCACCTAAAACCTGGTTGGAAAGAGGAATCCATGGAAATGATAGATGTAGTGGATGCATAGCCTAAAAGATTTTCCACATTGCATGTATTTACATTCAATGTGGAAAATCTTTTAAGAGCAGTAATACCGGTAAAACGTACGTTATCAGGGATCTGATTAACTGCAAAACCACAGGAGTAATTTATAAAATCACATGCTCCTGCGACAAGGAATATATTGGTAAAACAAAAAGGCAACTAAGAAGGAGAATCGTGAACATATAGGCGACATTCACAATTGTAGGGACACCTCTGGTCGGGTCATGTAAGGACTGAGCATGGCGGGGATTCGAGGTGCCTCTCCTTCATGGGCATCGAGAAAGTCAAACCACCCATGAGGTGTGGAGATTGGAATAGGAGAATCCTCCAATGTGAGGCAAGATGGATATTTTATTTAAAAACTGTATATCCTAATGGCCTCAATGAGCAGCAGAGCTTTACCTGTTTTATCTGAGATTATTGCCATTGATCACGTAATCTGGAACTTTCTAATGGGAGCACTGATATAACTATCCGTTATTCATACCCCCTCCATCTGCATTCACAGTTAATTCTGTGAGGATATATGTGCTGAGAAACCTGCTAAGCAAATCCATATTGAGTGATTGTACTGAAGAAATCTGCCATTCGGCATCAGAGATGGCATGTGAGCGCGCAGAGTCTGGGCGTCGTCCGGTTGCTTGGCAACACGGGACACATAGACACAGCCGCACGGAGCTTCCGGCAGCCCCAATGATCATGTGACGCCGACTTCCGGTGGAAGTGGAGCACGCAGTAACAGCGTGCGTTCCATATGCGTGCCACGGCGGTGAGTAGGCGGAAGGGGGTGTTAACTGCCTGAGGCGCCAGATTTAAAAGGCGATATGGCGTACCATGCCATATCTCCGTATTTTTTGCATTTTGCGGTGAGACGAGGGTGATCTGGGGACACTTTCCCATACTCTGTGGGGACGAGTACCACTGACCGTCCGTACACCCTCTAAACTACAAGGAAGTAATCTTGATCCTGAAGTAGTAAGTAGAGCATACATACCAATTAGCTATTTTTGATGGTTGTATGTTCAAGTATACTTAGTGACCACAGTCTTTTGCGTGTCCTTTTTCAGTTCTTTTAGAAACCCTTTGACTTTAGTAAGCCCCTGATGAGTTCCGATTCTATGGAATGAAACATGGCATGTAGGGCTATTTAGTAAGGTCTTTTACAGGGACTAGGCCCCATTATAGGGACAGGGTGCTCTGTGTTCGTTAGGCAGGCAAATTTGGATAGCCCCTGAATCCCCTACACAGGGAGGGCTCTAGAATAGGGCACAATAGGAGTGTCCATGCCACCATACCCACAGAAGTACTGGTCACCAGTGCCCCACTGTTATACCAGGGCACTGACGCCACCCACTGTTGCTGGTCGTGTGTCTACAGGACGGGGTAAGATCCACCCATAATTATCCTTTTCCACGGCCCCAGACGGTGGCATTATATGTATATATGTGTGTATGTTTTTTGTTTCGTCTCACTGCAACCAACTATGCTTTTAGAAGATAATTTAGTAAAAGTTTTGTTTTATTATACCTAGTCCACATGTGGAATTGAGCTTACCTCACATCCATATAATGAATCTTAAAGGCATATTATCTTTTCTGCTTCTGTGAACACAATATATAACAGTTATATGACATCCAAACATGAAGTCACTGTAAATAACTCTGCTTTTGTCTTTAACACACAAACATAGGAACTGTATTAAGGTTATTGGCAGGTCTAGCTGTATAAACATATAAGCTGTATTAGCAACCTAGGACATATTTTAGCTGGCCAACTACATGGCTGTCTGGGCCATAGAGGGCTCTAGTTAAACTAATGAAGACGGCATTGTTTGGGTTAATGGGGGGGGGGGGGGGGGGGTCGTTGGAGTATAGATTAAGAACCTGTGTCCAAATGAGCAGTGCTTTCTTTTTCAGAACTTGGGGGGAGCAGACCAGGGGTGCTAATAAAGGAATCTGTAAAGCTATGTCACACATTGAGGCTGAGACAGTCATATGCCCCATAACGGTGTCATCCACAGATCCTCCATAAGTGTGTGACCTCCACAGATCTTCCATACAGTAACAGTGTGCCCTCCACAGATCCCCCATAACAGTGTGTCCTCCACAGGTCTGCACATTTATATATCATACCGTGCAGGATGTTTTTATCTTTGTTTTTTCTGTGATTTTTTTTTGTTTATGTAGTATATGCTTGAGGGAGTGGCACCTTCAAGTGTGAATGCGCTCCTATTTTATCTTGGGAGTAGCATTCCTCTGCACTTTTGCCCTTCCTATCCAATAGACCTTCTTGATTAGGTGGTACATATAGGTGTGCTTGCTTCTCCTCCCATTGGTTGCTTGATGCACATGGAGGTGACTAGGAGCAGCACACCATATGTGCGGCGTCTGCGCTCCTGAACATTGAAGCCCAACGGCTTAGGTAGGTTTAGCGTAGGACCCGCCTGACCTGAGACCACCTTGGCGCTTGGTAGGCGGGCACAAATGTGTTTTGATCAAAATATATTGACTAAGTGTCTCAGATTTTATCATATCAGAGTGAGGACTTTGTCCATATATAAAGTGAGGCCGGACGAAGCGGTACGCTTCAGGGGATGCCGGCATGAGGGGTTTTGTTAGCGAGGGTTAGAGTAGGGCAAGGGTTAACTGGAAGCGTGCAGGGAAAGGGGGAGGAGCCAGGAAGGGGCGGGGAGCGGCAGGCTTAAGTAGTGGTGAGGCAGGTTAGCGCCCGCCATTTTAGGAGCAGAGAGCCGGCATCTGATCTGCAGCATCGCATACTGCAATGGCAGAAGCAGTGGAGGCGATGCTGCGGCGATTGAGAGAAGCGGCGGACACCAGGGGCACCGACTGGCTGGAGCAGCAGGTGACCGCATTGCTAGGGGGGGCGGAGGTGGGTACGTCTAGCCCTAATCCAGCAGCTACACGGCCGCGGCGGGTACGGCCGCCGGCGCGCCTTAGCCCCGATTTACCCCCCCGGGTCCGGCGCCGTGTCAGGAGCCCCACAAGGGACCCTCCATGCCGGGGGCCTTCCAATGCTCCTGCGGCCTCCCGGCGTGGGAGGAATCCATATGTCCGGCGGGACCCTGTGGAGGCTGTGGGGCCTTCCCCTCAGCCCAGCGCGGCAGCATCAGGGGAGTCAGGACCGGGTTCTGCAGGATCCCCTCCTGTCCTCAGGAGGCGGAGGCCTGCTCAGCGTGGGAGCGTGGGAGCGGTGGCGGCAGCAGAGGCGGCAGCGGGGCTGCGCGGTCGGCCAGGGCGGCCCGGCGCAGGATGACCCCTTGCCAGGATTTGCTTCTTTCAGAGGAGGAGGACGAGGCTGCTCTGGATGGCTCCCCTTCCCAGAGCAGGCCTCTTGGGCGTGAAGACCGGCGCGCAGATGCGTATGTGGAGGACAGGGAGTTGCGCAGGCCATTTCCTGAGGGCGGACAGTTTGCTACTGGTCCTGACACCGGTGAGGACAGAGGGCTTCCCAGAGCCATCCCTAACGCGCCCAGCAGTGAGCCGGCTGGGGTGCTGCCGGCGAACAGTGCCAGTACCCATCAAAGGACCGTCGCGGATCCAGGAGTCGTCCGCCAGGAATCAGGATCTTCGGCTGCCGGGTTCACAGCACCCGGGCAGCTAGGTGAGACATCACTGGGAGCATTGTTATCTTTATTTAATGGGGAGCCTGATGCGGGTGGGAACAATAGTGCTATTATCGGTGGTTTGGGGCGCTTGCTGTGTGGTTTAGCTGGGGTTAGTCAGGATAGGGGGGGAATTGGGGCCACCCCCTTAGCAGCGTGGGGGTTGGGGATAGAAAATAGCAATATACCGGCGACCGCTAGCAATAGCAATGTAACAGTGACCGCTAGCACAGGTGTAGCGGAATCAGTGTCAGTGCAGACGCAGGCGGGAGGTGATGAGGATAGGCCCAGGTTAGATGACGCCGCAAAAGGGGAAGTGTATGTCTGCTTTGAGGGTCCCCTGGAAGCTCATTTAAAAACGGAGGTGCGTGAAAAAATTTGGAAGGGAGAGTATATAGAAATTTTTTCGCTGCTTCCTTTGGAACGCTTCAATCTTGATGTGGTCAAGAAGGATGGAGTAAGGAAGGAAGATGATAAGCGTGGTTATCGCCTCATCCCTAGGTCATTTAGTAATTGGCTGCAGGCCTTTGCTATTTTGGCAAGTGTAATAGGGGAGAAGAGCCCGGAATGCTGTTCCCCTTTATTTTGCTATCTGGATGCTATTGGGGAAGCCTATAGGGTGTATGGGGGTTCAGGGTGGTTACGGTATGACGAACAGTTTCGTCAGAGGAAAGCGGTCCGTCCTAATATGAGATGGGACCATAAAGACATTGCATTATGGATGAGGGTGACAGCGCCAGGTAGGAGTGGTCAGTCCTTTCGGAGTGAGACAGGGGTTGGGGTACAGCAAGGTACAGGGACGCCCCCAGTTGGAAGAGGATACTGCTTCCTTTTCAATGAGGGAAATTGCAAATTCGGCCAAAAATGCAAATTTAGGCATGAATGTTCCGTGTGTGGCGGGGGCCATGGGGCTAGCAGATGTTTTAGAGGGGGCAGACAAAGGGGTGGGGATAGTTTTGCAAAAGGGGCGGACCCCAGTGCGAGTGGAAAGGATGGTGGGTCATCTAAATAGATATCCGAACCGGGAGTTAGCTGAATTTTTGTGTTTGGGGTTTCAGTTTGGTTTTCATATTCCTTCACACCCGTTACCAGTCACGGAGAAACGGAAGAATTTGCGCTCGGCATTGCAGTTCCCGGACATAGTGGCAGAGAAGTTAGCTAAAGAGGTTTCCCTAGGGAGGATGGATGGTCCGTTTGTTACATCACCCATCAGTAATTTGCGGGTTTCCCCTTTGGGTTTGATCCCTAAGAAGGAGCCTAACAAATTTAGGCTTATCCACCATTTATCATTCCCTAAGGGTGCGTCGGTCAATGAGGGCATTGACCCGGAACTTTGTTCCGTGGTTTATGCTTCCTTTGACGCGGCTGTGGACTGGGTAAGGAAGCTGGGTCCGGGTACCCTGTTGGCAAAATGCGACATTGAAGCGGCATTTCGATTGTTGCCAGTTCACCCGGATAGTTTGTATTTACTGGGTTGTTTTTGGAATGGCGCTTATTTTGTGGATAGGTGTTTGCCAATGGGCTGTTCAATATCGTGTGCATATTTTGAGCGTTTCAGTTCTTTTCTGGAGTGGGTGGTTGTTCAGGAATCAGGTTGTCACTCTATCATTCACTATTTGGATGATTTCCTGTGTTTGAGGCAGGGAGGATCTAGGGTTTGTTCGTTGCTGTTATCCACATTGCAGTCTGTTTTTGAGTGTTTCGGAGTCCCTTTGGCGGTGGATAAGACGGTGGGGCCGGCTACTGAACTAAGCTTTTTGGGTATTGTCATCGATACGCAGCGGATGGAGTGTAGGCTACCAGCAGACAAAGTATCAGATTTAAGAACAGGGGTGGCGGCTGCATTGAGGGCAAAAAAGATTCGCCTGCGGGACCTGCAGTCATTGTTGGGCAAATTAAATTTTGCATGCAGGATCCTCCCGATGGGCCGCATTTTTAGTAGGAGGTTGGCTTCGGCGACAGGAGGTGTGGTGTCTCCCCACCATTTTATTAGGCTAGGCAGTGAGTTAAAAGGGGATTTGAAGGTTTGGGATTCCTTTTTACAGCAGTTTAACGGCAGAGCATTAGTTATGGGAGGGGTTGTTGATGCGTTTGATTTCGAATTGTTTACGGATGCTGCGGGTGGAGTGGGTTTTGGGGCGTACTGTGAAGGGCAGTGGTGTGCGGGTAGGTGGCCTGAGTCCTGGGTACTAAAAGGGTGGGTAAAAAACGTGGCATTGTTGGAACTCTTCCCCATAGTGTTGGCAGTCACGCTCTGGGGGGAGAAGTTTCGGCACAAGAAGGTTCGTTTCCATTGTGACAACCTGGGCGTTGTGCAAGCCATCAATAGTGTAACGGCTTCTTCCCCCCCGGTTATTTGCCTGTTACAGCAGTTGGTCCTTCGGTGCTTGTCCCTTAATGCTTGGGTGTTTGCGGTGCATGTGCCTGGTTCCTCTAATTGTATAGCTGACGCACTTTCTCGTTTGCAGTGGGAGCGGTTTCGCCAGTTGGCCCCGGAGGCGAGTCAGGTCGGATTGGTGTGTCCAGAGTCGTTGTGGGAGATCCGGGAGGTACCGTAGCTTTTCTGTTGCAGGCGTCATTGAGTGAAGGCACTTGGAGGATGTATGATAAGGCTTGGAGTATGTGGCAGCGGTGGTGTAATGACCTGGGGGTTGAGGTGGTGGGCGGGGAAATTCCGTTGTTGATTTTCATTGGCCACGTGAAGGAACAAGGTTGGTCGGTGGCCAAGATCAATGGTTGCATGGCAGGCCTGGCTTTTGGATTCAAGTTGCGGAGTTCCCCGGACATTACTAAGTCATTTTTGGTCCGACAAGTTTTAAAGGGTTATAGAAGGTTTCAGCGCGTCAAAGATTCCCGCCTACCGGTGTCTTTTTCATTGTTGTTACAGTTAGGGGAGCAGGTATCTGGAGTGTGTCATTCGGCTTGGGAGGTTAGATTGTTTAGATTAGCCTTTGCACTGGCGTTTTTCGGGGCCTTTCGTTTAGGGGAGTTAGTGTGTGCGAGTGTGCGGCGGGAAGGGGGTCTGAGGAGTGAGGATGTAACTTTATATGACGACAGGGTGGTGATTTCTCTGAGATTTTCAAAGACGGATCAGGAAGGGAGGGGTCATTTAGTGTCATTGTTTGAGGTGCCGGGATGTTTGTTGTGTCCATTACGGTGTTTGCGGGATTTCCAAGGAAGGTCAAGGGTCGCGGCTGGCCCGCTTCTCAGACACGAGGATGGCTCCTTTTTATCGCGATTTCAATTTATAGCGGTATTCAAGAAATGTTTGCGTAATCTGGGAATGGACTCTGGCAAGTTTACGGGTCATTCCTTCAGGATAGGTGCTGCCACGGAGGCTGCTCGCTTAGGGGTGCGAGATGAAGTAATTAAACGTATTGGGAGGTGGGAGTCGGAGCGTTTTCGGCTGTATGTGCGTTTAGGGGCAGTTTAAGGCTGTGTCTAACCATTGTTTTGTCTCGTTCTTTTTTCAGGTGACGCCCCGTTGTTAGTATGGATCCTGGGCCATTCATTCGTGTTCTGGGGGGCATTGCGGGCGGATGTACGGCAGAATGGGCGTCAGTTGGGGTTTGATCGGGGGATGGCCATAGTGAGATGGATCGGACGTAGAGGTATGTTGTGGGATAGTGTTTTGCAGGAGGTTCATCGGCAGGCCAGGTTGGATAGAGTCCCAGATGTATTGGTGTTACATGTTGGGGGAAACGACCTTGGGGTCCGTCCTTTCAGAGAATTGATAAGGGATATTCGTTTTGATTTTTTGCGTTTATGGTCCCTCTTCCCGTCAGTTGTCACAGTTTGGTCTGACATTGTCCCCAGGAAGGTCTGGAGGGAGGCGAGATCTGTGGACAAGCTGAATAAGGCTAGGATTAAGCTGAATAGGGTGGTTGGGCGGTTTTGTGCCAAGCATGGTGCAGTGGTGGTGCGGCACCCCGAGTTGGAAGCAGGAACAGGAGGCTTTTGGAGACAGGATGGGGTCCACCTCAATGCGGTGGGCATTGATTTGTGGTCACTTGATTTACAGGGAGGTATTGAAAGAGCCCTCCGGGTGTGGCGGAACGCGCGAGCTTAAGGCTTCTGTCAAGCTGCGCGTTGTTGGCGGGGGGAGGTCATAGAAGCTGGGGCTACTGGATGGTAACGATGAATGAGAGGGCCTCAACGGTGGGGCTGGACTCTCAGAGTTGGGGCACCTGGTTGGCTTGGTATGGCGTCCGTCAGTTGGTGTCCCCGAGCTTGTGGTACGCGGCTGGGGGCAAGATGGAATTGCTGTGGTGGTTTGTGGTCGTTTAAGGTGCAGTTAGGCGGCTTCTAGGACCTCCCTCGTCAGTTAGATATATATATATTTATATATATGTCATTGTTATATCAATTGTTTATGTTTATTCATGTTATTTATATTATTTAATAAAAAAACGGCTGCTGTGGCCGATTTAATCCAAACAGTGGCTGTGTGTGGTTATTGGGAGTGGAAGTGGGGATGGTTAGTTAGCTAAATGATGGGGTAGTGGACCCGAGCATAGCCAATAACCCTACTCAAGTGAGGCCGGACGAAGCGGTACGCTTCAGGGGAGGCCGGCATAAGGGGTTTTGTTAGCGAGGGTTAGAGTAGGGCAAGGGTTAACTGGAAGCGTGCAGGGAAAGGGGGAGGAGCCAGTAAGGGGCGGGGAGCGGCAGGCTTAAGTAGTGGTGAGGCAGGTTAGCGCCCGCCATTTTAGGAGCAGAGAGCCGGCATCTCCCTCCCTCCCACCCCTAGTGTTTACAGTTGGACGTTTCAGGGCGGCAACGTTATATTATAGAGTGTATGTGTGTGTATGTGTATATATATATATATATATATATATATATAAAAATATATATATATATATAAAAATAAAAAAAAAGTGGACAATGGGTTATGGAAGGGGTGTTCTTTAGGTGTTGCGTTTGTCGCAGCAGTCGTGGCGGGGGGAGGTCATAGAAGCTGGGGCTACTGGATGGTAACGGTGAATGAGAGGGCCTCAATGGTGGGGCTGGACTCTCAGAGTTGGGGCACCTGGTTGGCTTGGTATGGCGTCCGTCAGTTGGTGTCCCCGAGCTTGTGGTACGCGGCTGGGGGCAAGATGGAATTGCCGTGCTGATTTGTGGTCGTTTAAGGTGCAGTTAGGCGGCTTCTAGGACCTCCCTCGTCAGTTAGATATATATATATTTATATATATGTCATTGTTATATCAATTGTTTATGTTTATTCATGTTATTTATATTATTTAATAAAAAACGGCTGCTGTGGCCGATTTAATCCAAACAGTGGCTGTGTGTGGTTATTGGGAGTGGAAGTGGGGATGGTTAGTTAGCTAAATGATGGGGTAGTGGACCCGAGCATAGCCAATAACCCTACTCATGCTTGCATCTACTTTATCAAGTGCATTATTTCCTTATTTCTGTGATTTTCTTCAATAATATGGCCAGGGACATCCACACATTTATATATCATACATGCAGGATGTTTTTATCTTTGTTTTTTCTGTGATATATATTTTTTTTTTGTTTGTGTAGTATATGCTTGAGGGAGTGGCACCTTCAAGTGTGAATGCGCTCCAATTATATCTTGGAAGTAGCATTCCTTTGCACTTTTGCCCTTCCTATTTAATAGACCGCCTTGATTAGGTGGTACATATAGGTGTGTTTGCTCCTCCTCCCATTGGTTGCTTGATGCACATGGAAGTGACTAGGAGCAGCACATCATATGTGCGCCATCTGCGCTCCTGTACATAGAAGCCCAATGGCTTAGGTAGGTTTAGCGTAGGACCCGCCTGACCGCCGGGCACAGATGTGTTTTGATCAAAATATGTTGGCTAAGTGTCTCAGATTTTATCATATCAGAGTGAGGACTTTGTCCATATATAATGCTTGCATCTACTTTATTAAGTGCAATATTATCTTATTTCTGTGATTTTTCCTCCACAGGTCCCCAATAACAGTGTGTCCTCCACAGGACCCCCATAACAGTGTGTCCTCCACAGGTCCCCCATAACAGTGTGTTATCCACATGCCCGCCCCATAACAGTGTGTCATCCACAGGTTCCCCATAACAGTGTGTCATCCACAGGTCCCCCATAACAGTGTGCCATCCACAGGTCCCCTATAACAGTGTCACCCACAGGTCCCCCACAACAGTGTGTCATCCACAGGTCCCCCATAACATTGTGTCATCCACAGGTCCCCTATAACATTGTGTCATCCACAGGTCCCCTATAACAGTGTCACCCACAGGTCCCCCACAACAGTGTGTCATCCACAGGTCCCCCATAACATTGTGTCATCCACAGGTCCCCTATAACAGTGTCACCCACAGGTCCCCCACAACAGTGTGTCATCCACAGGTCCCCCATAACAGTGTCATCCACAGATCATCCATAACAGTGTGCATGTGCAGCATTATGTCCATTCACTGCTATGGAATTGCCAGTGATCAACTATTTTCAGAATACTCATAACATAATTGAGGATGACCATGCATGTGCATTGTGCTCTCACTTCACTTCAGCAGCCTGGATGGGACAACGCCTTTTTTTCAGCTTGTGGTTTTATAAACTGCACCATGGAAAAAAAGAAGTGCCCTGGCATTCATAATGCGGGGTCCATTTCCAGAATTCCCTTTGAAAATGGGAATGAATGAAAAGCCACGCTAAAACTGTACCAAAAACTGTTTTTATAAAATTTCTGTTTCAGAAAAAAAACATACCCCAAAAAAACTTGATGCAGATTCTGTATTAGGTTTTTTTAAGCACAGAAAATACTCTTTGTGAACATACCCAAAGAGGCTGCAGGATATGCAGTTTAGGCCTTGTTCACACGTCAGTTATTTCCATCAGCGATTGTGAGCCAAAACCAGGAGTGTAGGCTCACAGACATAAGGTATAATGAAAAGATCTGCACCTGTTCTGTGTTTTTGACTCGCACCTGGTTTTGGCTCACAATAACTAATGGAAATTACTGACCAAATAACTGAGGTGTGAACAAGGCCTTACAGTGGAAAGGCTAAAGAGAGATGATGTGGAATTATACAATCAGCTGCTGTGGTTGCAACCGCTGTCCGTGCCTACAAGGTTCTATCACACTGATAGTCCAATATTTCAGGATTTGGGGCCCTACTTTCAATTTTGCCCAGGGCCACACTTGGTCTAAAACGGCCCTGCCTGGAGGTAATCTAGGTGATGGGTGTCTGAGCTGCAATCCCTCACCTGCAACATAGTCTGTAAAACTGTGACTTGCTGATCAGTCTGCTTATGTCACGAGGGTGTCATGCCCTATTGCTGACCCTGTTGTGCCTGGGTTCAGAAGGTCGCAGCAGGTGGCAACTCACTTTCAAGAGATTGCTCCATGACCTAGTGGTGGTAATGGATTCCGGTCCAGGTTTTCCTGCTTAGGTTTGCGATCTTTTTTGTCCCATTTAGGAACCTGTAGCTTTTTCTTTCAGCTGTTCTCTGTCAGCCACTCCCAGCTACTATATATTCTCACTTTCTGCTTCCCTTGTTGCCAGATATTGACCTTCTTTCCAGATCTTCTATTCTGACCTCTGGTGGAGTTGGAGTTGCTGTGGAGGTGTTGGAACTGGAGCTGTGGGATCTCCGGTTCACTCCTGTTGTTGTCTCCTGTTTGTTGTCTTCCTTTGGGGATTTTCTGTGGTGCTTATGTTGTTTGTCCTTTCCCTGTTGTTACCCTAGGTATCAGTGGTGAGGACTAGTGCTCCCACACCCCTATTCACTACCTAGGGCTTTTTTCAGGGTATGCCAGGGACGAGGTACATGATTGACATAGGGGTTAGTCAGGGCAGCCAGGTGCCAGTGCCAGGGGAGCTAGGGGGTCACCATTCCTCCCTCTCTCTAGGTAAAGGGTACTCTCCTCTCCCCTCTGCACCGCTCGAGTGGCTGTACAGTCAATCGTTGACTATAGTGGGCTGATCATGCGAACTTAGGAAAAAGCTAAGCAGCGACAAAGTGCCATATTGTAGTGATTTGCCATCAATATCTTTCTTGAGACAAAGGCTTTATCCATAGAGAAAAATGCCAACTAATGATTAGGGATCAGTCATTTATGACACTCTGAGGTCTCCTAGAACTGTATCCAACCACTTTAACAATAAACCAAAATGTCAACTAATGATAGATAATTTTTCAAGTATGTAGAAAAAAAATCTAAATAAATCATTGCACTTCTAATTAGAGAGGAAAAATAATCAGGATGATTTAAAGTGTCCTTTCTAGTAAGCAAAGGTAATTTTAAAGTCCCATGATTCAACTATTTTGCTGTGTACATAGAATGGGCATAGCTTGGAAAATTGTTACTTAGTAAGTTAGTAATCCTTTCAGCTGAACTGTTAGTTATATGGCCTTCCGCTCTTTGACATCCACTAATGAATTGAAGCCAGGTCGGTGACGTCAGGGAGAACACTGAGTCCTTCCCAGCAAAACAGTAGTACAGAAATATACCCAGTGACGTTGCAGGCAGCTTGCAGAATAATGATATTTATTGAGAAAATTTGAGAAATAGCCAGACCCTGTATAACGGGTGTAAGCAATTATTGGGATAAGGACATCTGTAAATGAATGGATGTGTCATCTCTGTCATTTTACCAGAAAGGGAAACAAAGTAAGTGAGCATTATGGAAATATAGATGCTTCTTTATTAGTTAATCAAACATCATTTTCAAGTATTATCAGACCTAATAGGCTCCTGCCGCACACTAACATTTAGCAAGCCTGTAAGGGGGGTTAAATGTATTTTACTGCCTCCCTCGTTTCGAGGTAAAAAGACAACATGTTCCATGTCCATTCTCAGCTGTTTCCGAAGAACTGCTTGATTGTTTTATTTTTGTTATTGCCTTGTATTTGTATGTTATACTCCAGTAAGTACATGTAATATTATGTAATATGCTGATTGTGACCTTTAGTCCCTTTGTTGGTGGGCTGGTGGGCTACGGTACTCAGCAGCGAGCATGTGTAGTTTGTGGCTGTCAGGTCAGAAAATTATAAGCCCAGAAAAAGCCTGACACTGCTGTTGGCGTGGACATTGTAGCGCTGAAGCTCAGTGCCACAGCACTCATAGGAGGGACAAAGAGTAGCAGATAAAGGTGTGGTTTTTTTGTCTCTCAAAGGATGAGTATTGATGTTCTGCTGGTGGTGTCAAGTAGATCTGTGATTTGCCTGTATAAACTGTTAGGCCTGGGTCCTGTCCAGCTAAGGTTCTTTGGTGACCAGGAGTGGGCTTGCTAATTTTAAGAGTATTTGTGGGCTAAAGGCTGGATTGGCTTGTCCATGTAGTGTCCCTGTAAAGGCTGGATTGGCTTTTCCATGTAGTGTCCCTGTAAAGGCTGGATTGGCTTGTCCATGTAGTGTTGATGTAGTGTCCCTACTGGTGGCTAAAGAGTATGTCTTTGAGAAGGGTTTTCTGAGATGTTTTAACTGATGATCTATTCTCTGGATAGGTTGTCAGTATCTTATCGTGGGGGTCTAACACTGGGGAATTCACCAGCTCACCATTCACCGCGCCGTACATTGTACAGCGGCTGTGCTTGATATAATAAGAGCTGCACTTAGGCGATGTGACCGATGAACGTGATGTCACATGGCCTAGGTAAAGCTGTGAGAAGACTGTGGTGCTACTGTGAGTGTTGGTGCCTTCTCAAACAGCTGATTGTCAGGAGATCTGATTGTCAGGTGACCTTTCTGCAGCCAGATCAATGTTGGAACTATTTGCCAAAACAGTAACGGACACACTTAATAAGCTAATTCTGGCACTATTGTGGCATAAAAAAAGCCGCACATTATGGCCAGATGTGAGCCATAATTTACAACTTTTTAGGATTCTTGCCACTTTTCCACAGTGATGATAAAGGGATGTGGCTTAGCGGAAGCAGGTGGGGCTTTGTGCCAGGTGCCGCATTTAATATAACTTTCAACAAAAAGCAGCAGAAGTTATAGCTGAACAGTGATGAGCGGCAGGGGCAATATTCGAATTCGCGATATTTTGCAAATATTTGGTCGAATTTCCATCATATATTCGCAAATTCGTGATCTCCAGTCATTATTTTCTTGATTGCAAAAATCGGCACTCGGAAAATTCGCGATCAACTCTACTCCTAAAGTTAAAGATATTGCAGCCTTCTCATTGGCCCACAAGCAAGATGCAGTGAGGGATCATGGGTACTGATGAAAAAAAATCTAGAAAATTTGCGTCTACGAAGATATAGCACTATATTCTAGATATTCGCAAATTCTCGAAGTGCCAATATTCACGATAAAAATTTGCGATTAGAATATTCGCAATCAACACTATAGCTGAAGTCTATGCCAACTTATAACTTGTTCTCCTTTTGCAAAGTGATATTCATCCTACACAGAGAAGATTTGGAAGATGCTGGATTAGATTAAGAGCTAGAGAACTTGGAGGCCAAGTGAATACTATGTTATGATCTTGTCAAAGCACCCTATTATACTCTTGTTCCTTTTTCCTGCTTCCAACACATCAATTCCAAGTACTGACTCTTCACTTGCTGCCTAATATATCTCCCCTGTTGACAGATGCAGTTGTAAGGAGCTAATCAATGTTATTCACTTCACTTTCGGTGGTTTTGATCTAATGGCTGATCAGCATATAATATACAGTGTGTTCTACTATTTTTCCTTATTTGTGCTTTATTGCTTTATTAAATTTCATTTACAAGATAACCAAAATTAGCAGAGGAAAACCTGAACAAGTGAATTTTCTTGCAATAAAATCAGCCCAGCCAGATTGTAGATACATCAAAATGCATTACCTGTCTTTGAGTAATTGTGATATTCTCTTTTGTCTCTTTTGTCTGTTGCCTCATTTTCTGTAGTTTTCATTTTTACTCTTCTTGGCTCCAGTAGCATATATATATATATATATATCCTAGAATACCAGAAATTCTCCTTGCTGATTCTATTTATATGTGGAACAGTTTCAAAATAGTAAAACTGTGCAGTTATGCAAACCAGGTTTTGGCAGCTCATAAACATAACCCAGAGAGTAACACTCAGGGATATATGCTAAAAAGCATTTCAGGTCATCACTGTGGATTTTACTATGCAAATCACATAAGACGCAGTTGACAGTAGGTATATCCAAAAGTAAAAAAGGTATTGTTTCAAGATCATGAGTGAAATAACAGGGGTTAAGATGCAATAATGCTATTTTTATTTTCTTTTTATTACAAGAAGAAGGTAAGAAGAACACCAGGCATCAAAAGTCAACCGTAGGGAGTTCAAAAGTGAAAGTCATACCTGCGTTAGAGGCGTTGCTAAAGGTGATAAACACATCCATCTCATGAATGGGCCACAACTCCATGCAACTGCACACTAAAACCACTACCAACACCACTAAATAGTAAGTGAAAAATACAACAATACTGTTACTAAACAAAACACAAAAACAATATTACAAAGACAATATTATACAAAAACAATATTATTGTGATTCTGCTTTACACGGGCACTCTGCAGAACATATGCAGAACATACTAATTGGTCCAGATTAATGGGGTCCTCAATACTTAGAAATACAAATCCATCATGTAATACCATCAGGGAGGCATATGATTGGCTTTAAATTTATTCTACCACATGGCAATGACACCAAACATACAGCTATTGTTGTTAAGAACTATTGGGGTGATTTATCAAACTGGTGTAAAGTAGAACACCATAGCAACCAATCAGATTCCATCTATCATTTTCCAAGGAAGGTGTCAAATGAAAGGTGGAATTGGTTGCTATGGGCAACTAAACGAGTTCTACTTTTTCCCAATTATCCCATTTGTTCAGTGTTAAGAAGAACAAGGAGTCCTGCAAGTGATGTTATTGCCCCACAGAGCCCTGATCTCAACATCATCGAGTCTGACTGCGATTACATAAAGAAACTTAAGGATTTGAGCAGGTCTACACCCACAGAAGATCTGTGGTAAGTTCTCCAAGAAATTTGGAACAACCTCCCTACTGAGTTCAAAAACTGTATGCAAGTGTACCTAGAAGAATTTATGCTGTTTTTAAGGCAAAGGGTGGTCACAGCAAATTGTTACAACTGTAAATAGGGACAGACAAGGACAGTGAGCCCTAAGGCTAGAACCCAGCCTGCTTTCCCTACCTACTTGCAGTACAAGCCCTAGATAGCTAGTCCACAACTGGTTTACAGTCCCTATGCTAGTTAAGTGCAGAGACGGACTAACAAAGACAGAGGAACACAATATTAGAGTCGTACATAACCAGACAAGCTATGCAGTACCAAATGAGAGACAGAGAGTGACCATAAGACAAGCCGAGATCAAAACCAGACAGACAATGCAATACCAAACGAGAGACAGAGAGTGGTCAGAGGACAAGCCGGGGCCAGAGGAACAAGCAATCCAATAAGAGAATGAACAAGGAATCAGGAACACAGCTAGTGTGTCAGAGACTATCACTGGCACTGGTGTATGGCCAGGAAGGGGTTTAAATAGAGCACCGAGTCCCTGGATCAGAACTTGATAGGTCTATGACTCGGCACTTCATCAGTCAAAACACTATTATACAGCAATCAGCCCACAGTTAATCTCCCCCCGCACGTGCCCGCTGCTGGAAGAAACAGAGCATTGCATCCTGTTGCTAAGGATACTGTCGCGTCACCAAGGGGCATGGCTCAGCAGCGCATCTCTCTTGGCACAGCTGTGTCGGGGCTGATGATTGCGCCACTGAAGCTCGGACGGGTAAGTTTTTTACTTACCCCCCTCACCTAGGAGGGGCCACCGGACCCTCAACATAAGGAGCAGGTTTCGATGGAAACTGCAACCCATGTTCTCTCCTCAGCACCATATCCCTTTCAGTGGATAAGGTACTGCAGAGGGCCCTGGACTCTCCAGGAGTCAAGAATTTTCTCTATCTCGTACTTCAGTTCTTTTTGGATAACAACTGGATCAGGAGGTTTAGATGGATGAATCACAGGAGGAATGTATTTCTTAAAGCGAACCTTTCACCTGGATTTCACTTAATAAACTATCAAAAGTACCTTTATAGATGATCCTCATTGTGTTAGCACACGGTCTTGTCCCGCTTTTCTGCCATGTATATGCATGGAAAAATCGCTTTATAAAGTAGTCTTCTCCAGCTCCACAAGTCACGATAGAAGTCAAGGGGGTAGCCCTTCCCTCACTCCAGGCTGTAACTCCCCTGCCCTAACCCCGCCTCTATGCAGTCTAATTGACACCCGGCTCATTCGCCGGGACCGCGCTTGTACAGGCGGCACATGCGCCGTCGGACTCAAGCGCGATCCTGTAACTGAATCGCGCATGCGCCGTCCCCGATGCCTGCCTGTCTTCTCTTCCTCACGCGCGATATTATTTTTTTTTTAATAGCAGGCACCCATTATTTTCTCTCCAGCAGTGATGTGGGTGCGGATACCTATATAAAGTATCTAAGGATGTCTCTGGGGTCGCAATCGTATGTATGTGTGTGTGGTTGGCAATCTGGTGCAGTTTTGCCTCAAGTTTATACTGTATTTTATGTATTTTAAATATGGGGTAGGCAGTATATACATATACACATATATACACATATACAAACATACAGGGGGCGGAGCCAGCAAGCCATGGTGTAGGTCGTCTTCACCAGAGCTCCACACCGCTAGCCCAGCTTTATCAGATTTAATCAGTAGACGCAGATCTACATGACATTTATGCAAAGAGTCAGTATTTGCAGTGTTGGCCCTTCTTTTTCAGGACCTCTGCAATTCGACTGGGCATGCTCTCAATTAACTTCTGGGTCAATTCCTGACTGATAGCAACCCATTCTTTCATAATCACTTCTTGGAGTTTGTCAGAATTAGGCTGCGTTCACACGGGCGAGATTTCCACGCGGGTGCAATGCGGTAGGTGAACGCATTGCACCCGCACTGAATCTGGACCTATTCATTTCAATGGGGCTGTTCAGATGAGCGATGATTTTCACGCATCACTTATGCGTTGCGTGAAAATCGCAGCATGCTCTATATTCTGCGTTTTTCACGCAACGCAGGCCCCATAGAAGTGAATGGGGTTGCGTGAAAATCGCATGCATCCGCAAGCAAGTGCGGATGCGGTGCGATTTTCACGCACGGTTGCTAGGTGACTGTCTATACACTGTATTATTTTCCCTTATAACATGGTTATAAGGGAAAATAATAGCATTCTGAATACAGAATGCTTAGTAGAAGGTCAATTGAGGGTTAAAAAATAAAAAAAATTAGCTCACCTTGTCCTCTTGTTCGCGTAGTTCTCCCGGTCTTTAGTTCTTTAAAAAGATGAACTATGGGCTAAAGGACCTTTGATGACGTAAGATCACATGCTCCAATCACATGGTCCATCACCGCGGTGATGGACCATGTGATTGGAGCATGTGATCTTACGTCATCAAAGGTCCTTTAGCCCATAGTTCATCTTTTGAGAAGTAAAGAAGAGACCGGGACTTACGCGAACAAACGGAGAAGGTGAGTTAATTTTTTTTATTTTTTTTAACCCTCAACTGATCACTTACTATGCATTCTGTTTTCAGAATGCTATTATTTTCCCTTATAACCATGTTATAAGGGAAAATAATAACATCTACACAACACCGAACCCAAACCTGAACTTCTGTGAAGAAGTTCGGGTCTGGGTACCACAGTCGGTTTTTTATCACGCGCGTGCAAAACACATTGCACACGCACGATAAAAACTGAACAACGGAACGCAATCGCAGTCAAAACTGACTGCAATTGCATTCCTACTCGCGCGGGTTTGCCGCAACACACCGGGACGCATCCGGAACTAATCCGGACACGCTCGTGTGAACCCAGCCTTAGTGGGTTTTTGTTTGTCCACCCGCCTCTTGAGGATTGACCACAAGTTCTCAATGGGATTAAGATCTGGTGAGTTTTCAGGCTATGGACCCAAAATGCCAAAGTTTTGGTCCCCGAGCCACTTAGTTATCACTTTTGCCTTATGGCACGCTGCTCCACCATGCTGGAAAGTGCATTGTTCTTCACCAAACTGTTGTTGGATTGTTGGAAGAAGTTGCTGTTGGAGGGTGTTTTGGTACCATTCTTTATTCATGGCTGTGTTTTTTGGCAAAATTGTGAGTGAACCCACTCCCTTGGATGAGAAGCAACCCCACACATGAATGGTCTCAGGATGCTTTACTGTTGGCATGACACAGGACTGATGGTAGCGCTCACCTTTTCTTCTCCGGACAAGCCTTTTTCCAGATGCCCCAAACAATCGGAAAGAGGCTTCATCGGAGAATATGACTTTGCCCCAGTCCTCAGCAGTCCATTCACCATACTTTCTGCAGAAGATCAATCTGTCCCTGATGTTTTTTTTTGGATAGAAGTGGCTTCTTTGCTGCCCTTCTTGACACCAGGCCATCTTCCAAAAGTCTTCGCCTCACTGTGCGTGCAGATGCACTCACACCTGCCTGCTGCCATTCCTGAGCAAGCTCTGCACTGGTGGCACTCCGATCCCGCAGCTGAATCCTCTTTAGGAGACGATCCTGGCGCTTGCTGGACTTTCTTGGACGCCCTGAAGCCTTCTTAACAAGAATTGAACCTCTTTCCTTGAAGTTCTTGATGATCCTATAATTTGTTGATTGAGGTACAATCTTAGTTGCCACAATATCCTTGCCCGTGAAGCCATTTTTAAGGAATGCAATGATGGCTGCAAGCATTTCTTTGCAGGTCACCATGGTTAACAATGGAAGAACAATGATTTCAAGCATCACCCTCCTTTTAACATGTCAAGTCTGCCATTTTAACCCAATCAGCCTGACATAATGATCTCCAGCCTTGTGCTCGTCAACATTCTCACCTGAGTTAACAAGACGATTACTGAAATGATCTCAGTAGGGTCCTTTAATGACAGCAATAAAATGCAGTGGAAAGTTTTTTTTGGGATTAAGTTAATTTTCATGGCAAAGAAGGACTATGCAATTCATCTGATCACTCTTCATAACACTCTGGAGTACATGCAAATTGCTATTATAAAAACTTAAGCAGCAACTTTTCCAATTTCCAATATTTATGTAATTCTCAAAACTTTTGGCCACGACTGTACAATAGAAGTGAGTCGGACTCCCTACCTCTCACCCGAACCTTCTTGCAGCAATCGCTGACCCAGGCCCTCACCCCGGTTATGAAGGAGCTGTCGGATATTAAGGCCGAGTTCCAGCAGCTTGGCCACCGGGTGGAAAACCTGGAAGATAGCCATGATTTATTAATCCAGCGTGAAGTTGGAGTCCACAATCACCTGATGGCTATGTCCAAAATGATTAACACAGCTTTCCTAAACCTGGAGGACCAGGAAAATAGGGGACGGAGGAAAAATGTCCGCCTGAGAGGAATACCTGAGACGGTACAAGTGGAGGACCTGACCGATACCGTACGCTGTCTGTTTGCCTCCCTAATAGGTGAAGAGCAGGCCGCCTCCATTGTCATTGAGAGAGCTCATAGGGCTCTTAGGCCCAAACCGGCTGCGGGTGAACCGCCCAGAGACGTTGTATGTGCCCTCATGAACTTTTTAGACACTGCAGCCGTTCTGAGAGCGGCTAGGGAGAAGGGCGATGTCTCCCTGGAGGGCCATAAGGTGCTCTTGTTTCAAGACCTCGCGGCGAGCACGTTAGCCAAGCGCCCATTAACCACGCTGTTGAGAGATAAGAAGTTACCGGTCAGATGGCTGTTTCCTTTCGGCCTTAGCACCGCCATAGGAGGAAAACTGTACACGGTGAGACTCCCGGAGGACTTGCCGCCTATATGGGAGGCCTTGGGATCAGAAGCCCTGGACATTCAATCATGGCTTCCTTGCAACCCGATAATGGACCTTCCAAGTTTGCCGCAGACGGAGGGCTGGTGCTTAGCACAAAAGAAGAGATCTCCGAAGAAAAGCATCCCCTAACTTACTTCTCATAGGAGTTTTATGAGATCTATCTGTTTCGGGACTCCGGGGCCCACTGCTATCGGGACTGCAGCGGATGCTGCGTCACAGCCTTGCAGGATTCAGGTTCTATGTCTCCTGCCTAACTACCCCTCCATTGCCCCTTTTGTGTGTTGTATTAGTCTAATTTCCTTGATCTACATGCTGTTGATTTTATTCCCAATCGCTTTTTCCTCACCTGTCCATTCCCCCTTCCTTATTTGCTTTAATTTCTTCTCCCCTTGCTTTATTTTTTGTTTTATCACCAGACCGCTATCTATGGTATAGTGTGCGCCGCCCGACCGCTTTTTGTTGATCGCATATGGGGTCCAGTCACCCTGTTCTTATTGGCGCCTGCGGAGGTGACACTATGCAGTATTTCAGAGAGCTTGTTTCATATACCGCGCTCCTGCTCTACATTTCATATGTCTACTGTCTGTTTCCCTACATTGGGCTTAGTGTGTGGGACCTGGTTCTTGGGTGTTTACACACTAATTTCCCCCTGTCGGGGTCCGTGACCCCCTAGGTAGATATTACCTGTACAGTATCTGCTTTCAAAATCTTCATCAGCTGTTATGTTCATATTTTGTGTTCTATTTGTTGCCCCGTGTCGCCCCCTCGCCTGGTCTCCTAGCTTATCTGCTCAGGATCACCCATTATTAACATGTCTGACTTGAAAGTACTGTCTTTTAACGTGAATGGTATGAACACCCCGCAGAAAAGGAGTCAAATTTATCATTTGCTCCGAAAAGAGGGAGTTGATTTAGTGCTTTTGCAGGAGACCCATTTTAACATAGAAACATAGAAACATAGAATGTGTCGGCAGATAAGAACCATTTGGCCCATCTAGTCTGCCCAATATACTGAATACTATGGATAGCCCCCGGCCCTATCTTATATGAAGGATGGCCTTATGCCTATCCCATGCATGCTTAAACCCCTTCACTGTATTTGCAGCTACCACTTCTGCAGGAAGGCTATTCCATGCATCCACTACTCTCTCAGTAAAGTAATACTTCCTTATATTACTTTTAAACCTTTGCCCCTCTAATTTAAAACTGTGTCCTCTTGTGGTAGTTTTTCTTCTTTTAAATATGCTCTCTTCCTTTACCGAGTTGATTCCCTTTATGTATTTAAAAGTTTCTATCATATCCCCTCTGTCTCTTCTTTCTTCCAAGCTATACATATTAAGGTCCTTTAACCTTTCCTGGTAAGTTTTATCCTGCAATCCATGTACTAGTTTAGTAGCTCTTCTCTGAACTCTCTCTAGAGTATCTATATCCTTCTGGAGATATGGCCTCCAGTACTGCGCACAATACTCCAAGTGAGGTCTCACCAGTGTTCTGTACAGCGGCATAAGCACTTCACTCTTTCTACTGCTTATACCTCTCCCTATACATCCAAGCATTCTGCTGGCATTTCGTGCTGCTCTATTACATTGTCTTCCCACCTTTAAGTCTTCTGAAATAATTACTCCTAAATCCCTTTCCTCAGATACTGAGGTCAGGACTGTGTCAAATATTCTATATTCTGCCCTTGGGTTTTTACGCCCCAGGTGCATTATCTTGCACTTATCCACAATAAATTTCAGTTTCCAGAGTTCTGACCATTCTTCTAGTTTTCCTAAATCCTTTTCCATTTGGCGTTTCCCTCCAGGAACATCAACCCTGTTACATATCTTTGTGTCATCAGCAAAAAGACAAACCTTACCAGCGAGGCCTTTTGCAATATCACTTATGAAGATATTAAACAAAATCGGTCCCAGTACAGATCCCTGTGGAACCCCACTGGTAACATTACCTTGTTTTGAATGTTCTCCATTGACTACAACCCTCTGTTGTCTGTCACTCAGCCACTGCCTAATCCACTCAACAATATGGGAGTCCATGCTCAATGACTGCAGTTTATTGATAAGTCTTCTATGTGGGACAGTGTCAAAAGCCTTACTAAAATCTAGATATGCGATGTCTACTGCACCTCCACCGTCTATTATTTTATTCACCCAGTCAAAAAAATCTATAAGATTTGTTTGACATGATCTCCCTGAAGTAAACCCATGTTGTTTTTCATCTTGCAATCCATGGGATTTTAGATGTTCCACAATCCTATCCTTTAATAGGGTTTCCATTAATTTGCCTACTATTGATGTCAGACTCACTGGTCTATAGTTGCTCGATTCCTCCCTACTACCTTTCTTGTGAATGGGCACGACATTTGCCAATTTCCAATCTTCCGGGACGACTCCTGTTACTAATGATTGGTTAAATAAATCTGTTAACGGTTTTGCCAGCTCACCACTAAGCTCTTTTAATAATTTTGGGTGTATCTCATCAGGCCCCTGTGACTTATCTGTCTTCACCTTAGACAGCAAACTTAGAACATCTTCCTCTGTAAAGATACATGCATCAAACGATTTAATAGTCATTCTTTCTAGTGGAGGTCCTTCTCCTTTTTCTTTTGTAAAAACTGAACAGAAGTATTCATTAAGGCAGTCGGCTAGCCCTTTATTCTCTTCTACATACCTTCCGTCCTTTGTTTTTAATTTAGTTATTCCTTGTTTTAATTTCCTTTTTTCATTTATATATCTGAAGAATGTCTTATCCCCTTTTTTCATAGACTGAGCTAGTTTTTCTTCTGCCTGCGCTTTAGAAGTTCTTATAACTTGCTTGGCCTCTCTCTGCCTAATCTTGTAGATTTCCTTATCTTCATTGCTCTGGGTTTTTTTATAATTACAAAATGCTAGCTTTTTATTTTTAATGATTTGGGCCACTTCTGCTGAGTACCACATTGGTCTCCTCCTTTTTTTGCTTTTACTGACAAGTCTAATGCAATTTTCTGTTGCCTTCAATAATGCACCTTTTAAGTAGTCCCATTTCTCCTGGACTCCATGTAATCCGTTCCAGTCTGATAAGGACTCATTTATGACTAATTTCATTTTTGAAAAGTCTGTTTTTCTAAAATCTAAAACTTTTGTTTTTGTGTGGTGGGACTCTTTCACAGTTCTTATATTAAACCACACTGACTGGTGATCACTAGATCCCAAGGTTTCGCCTACAATGACATCATATACCGAATCCCCATTTGTGAATACCAAATCCAAAATGGCCTCCCTCCGGGTTGGCTCCTCAACCACTTGTTGTAGAGATAACCCCAGTAGGGAATTTAGAATATCTGTACTCCTGGTAGAACTTGCTATTTTGGTTTTCCAGTTTATATCTGGAAGATTGAAATCTCCCATAATGATAACTTCTCCTTTCATTGTCATTTTAGCTATTTCTTCAACTAGTAGATCATCTAGTTCTTTAACTTGACCAGGTGGTCTATATATCACACCTACACGAGTTACTGCATGGTTAGCCAACTGCAACGTAACCCAAACTGACTCTATGTTGGCCTCACCAACTTGTATTAGGTTAGATTTAATGCTATCTTTCACATACAGGGCCACTCCTCCTCCTTTCTTGCCTTCTCTGTCTCTTCTGTATAAAGAGTACCCTGGTATGGTTATGTCCCAGTCATTTCTTTCATTAAACCATGTCTCCGTAACAGCCACTAAATCTACATTCTCAGATGCCATTATTGACCCAAGTTCATTGATTTTTTTACCTAAACTGCGAGCATTTGTAGACAGGACTCTGAGCTTATCATTTCTTAACCTCAGTGCTTCTGGCCTGTTCTGGCATTGTTTCGGGGGGCAATTGGACTCTTTTATTTTCACTCTTTTGCCCCCCCTTCCTAGTTTAAATACTCTTTCGCAAATTCTTGGAGTTGTTCACTAAGTACATTTGTTCCTTTGAGAGAAAGATGCAAACCATCTTTTTTGTACAGTTCCTTTCTATTCCAAGTAGAGCTATCATGAGAAAAAAAGCCAAATCCTTGCTCTTGACACCATTTACCAAGCCATATGTGGAACTCCTTTATGCGCCTCTGCCTATCATTCTGAACATTATGCACAGGCAGAACTTCAGAAAATGAAATGGTGGATGCAAAATCCTGTACGTCATTACCAAGTGTGATAAAAGATTTTTTCACCTCTGACACTTCATTGCAAGCCAGGTCATTTGTCCCTAGATGGACAAGAACATCCACGTCCCCTTCCTGCTTTGCTTGCTTAACAATATTAATAATACGTCTTCTATCTCTTCTAGCAGTAGCCCCAGGGAGACATCTCACAAAACCATTTTCTTTAAGCTCCACACTTCTTATGATTGAATCACCCAGCAACAGCTGCATCCTTTGAGACTTCACTTTATCTTTTTTGTTGCATACATTAGACATAGGAGTCGATGGTTTCTCACCCTCTGTGCTTGAGTCCATATCCATGTTGTCCTTACATTCTGAGAGTGCTGCAAATGAATTATGGAGAACCACCGACTGTGGGACATGTCTTCTATCCACCACTCTAAGACTTCCAGAACCTACATTAACCCATCTGCCATTTCTGGGGGTCCTCTGTGGCAGTGGCATTGCAGCAGTCCTAGCTGGAGTTTGTTTAACAGATAATTTAAATATTTCAGCTTTCAAAAATGCAATTTCCTGCTGCAGTAAGGAGAACTGTCTACAGATCTGACAGCATCCGAATCTCCAAAGAGTGGAACATGAAATAAATGCACAACAATTCCTGCACTGAACCAAGTCTGCCATTTTAAAGAGGAGAAAAAAATAAAAAAATAAAAAAATAAATTTGTAACTTTAAATCAAACAAATCTTACCTTTTTTTTTTTGTATTGTTTCCACCTTCCAGCCTACCTCCTGACTATCTCCTGCAATATCTCTTTACTAGTACTTAATGTAGTACTTGAAGCTAGTACTTTCAGCTAATGAATTAGGCCAGCTAATGAGTCTGTCTCTATATATACACACACTCCTTCCCAAACTCCTCCCCCAGCAACAAATGTAACACCTTAGTGAGCTAGGCTCATTAGCAAACGCACAATAGCAAACAGCTGACCGAATTCCTTACCTCTTCTCAATCAATGATCAGCAAAAACAACACAGATGAGCCAGTTGGAGACTCTAAGCCAATCTCTTGCAGTATCTCTTGAATCTCTTCAGTCTGCTGCAATATCTCTTTACTAGTACTTAATGTAGTACTTGAAGCTAGTACTTTCAGCTAATGAATTAGGCCAGCTAATGAGTTTAGACACCTACACATATCCAAAACCGTGAACAAACATTTTCCTGTATTGTATCATGCCTCCTATTCCTCAGCAGCCAGAGGAGTTTCTATAGCCCTGGGGCAGAATTTTCCCTTTACTTTGGTGGCCAAACTAGCTGACCCTGATGGGGTAAAAGGTAAAGTAGCAAACACTATGTTTACACTGGTGAACCTGTATGCCCCAAACAGTGGGCAGAATTTTCCCTTTACTTTGGTGGCCAAACTAGCTGACCCTGATGGGGTAAAAGGTAAAGTAGCAAACACTATGTTTACACTGGTGAACCTGTATGCCCCAAACAGTGGGCAGTTCACTTGGCTGCTCCACACTTTGGAGACCCTAAAAACATTTAAGGAGGGATAACTTATCATGGGGGGAGACCTTAACCTCACACTTGACCCTTCCACAGACTCGACCTCTACAGGTCGCCCTACTACTAGGAGACAGCTGAGGAGACTGCTTATCACCCTTAGGGACTTAGGGGTCTCAGATGTCTGGCGCCTCCTCCATCCTGAGGAAAAAGATTACACTTTCCACTCACAGACGCATAATTCATACCAGCGTCTGGATTATATTTTCTTTGCTAACCACCTGTTGTCCTCGGTTACTGAGGCCAGAATAGGGAACATAGTCATTTCTGACCATGCGCCAGTGAGTGTGAGGGTGAGAATCCACGCCCTACCTCCGAGATCCTGGGTCTGGAGGTTGAATGAGACGCTCCTGGAAGAGGAACCTCATAGGAAGGCCGTTGAGCAATGTCTTAAAAACTACTTTCAAGAGAATGCTAGGGATCTCGCTAACGGGACATCACTCTGGGAGGCACATAAGGTTGTGGTCAGAGAAGAACTTATCAGCCTAGGCTCTAGTGCCAAGAGACATAGACAGAAACAGTTAGACTCCCTCCTTCAGCAGATCTCCACACTTGAAACTCTTCACAAGAAAACAAGAACAGATGAGGTCTTGGTGTCACTTCGGTGTTTGAGGCATAAGGTCACTGATCTTTTGAACATCCGAGCAGCTAGGGCTTTGAGGACCTTGCGTTTTAAACAATACCTTAACGGGAAAAGGGGCTCCAAGCTAGTCTCCAACCTTATTAAGGGCCAAAGGAACAAGTCCTTTATTCAAGCCATCAAATCAGCCTCGGGCCCCCGACTTATTAATACTCCAGCGATAGCTCAGGAGTTTTGCTCCTTCTATTCGACCTTGTATAACCTCCCGGTACCCCTCACCAGACAGCAAATCGATGCACGCACATCAGAGTTTCTTAGCTCCATCAATATCCCGAGACTATCCGCGGATGACATGCACCAGTTGCTTCAGCTGTTTACAATAGATGAGGTAGACAAGGTTCTAATGTCTATTCCTTCTGGCAGGAGTCCCAGGCCTGATGGGTTTCCAATCTCCTATTACAAAAAGTACAAAGACATTTTAATCCCCCATTTTGTTGAAGTATGTAACCTCCTCCTCACGGGTGGTTCTTTGACCCCTCAAGCCCAGGAGGCACACATAACGATTATCCATAAAGAAGGAAAGGATAAGGAGGCCTGTGGAAGTTACAGGCCGATTTCACTGCTGAATACTGATCTGAAATGGTGGGCTAAATTGCTTAATAGTAGGATATCAAGGTTGCTTCCTGGGCTGGTGGGTGAAGAACAAGTGGGGTTTGTTGCAGGCAGGGAGGGCAGGCATAATATAAGTAGAGTGATACATGCGATCACCCACGCAATTAAATCTAAGTCCCCTCTTGTGCTCTTAGGCACAAATGCGGAGAATGCATTCGATAGGGTCAGTTGGGCCTATATGAGTAAAGTACTAAACGCCTTTGGCTTTTCCGAAGACTTCATTAGAGCTATCTACACTTTGTACTCTGCGAGAGTATTGGTTAACGGCACCCTATCGAACGCCTTCCAAATTAAAAATGGTACCCGTCAGGGATGTCCATTGTCCCCCACCTTATTTGTACTCACCCTAGAGACGCTTCTACTTAAGTTTCGCCAATCCCCCATGATAAAAGGGGTGAAATTAGGTAGCTACACCAACAAGATGGCCGCCTTCGCGGACGATTTGCTGCTCTTGATGACAAACCCTGAAGAGGCTCTGCCAGAGGTTAAGCAGGTTTTCAAATCTTTTGGGGTCATATCAAACTTTAAGATAAATTTTGATAAGTCGGAGGCCCTGGGTGTTTCCCTTCCAGCTGCCTTACGTACTAAAGTTAAGGCCCTCACACCATTCAAATGGCCTATACAAGCAATAAAATATTTGAGGGTGTTGATTCCGATGGACCCCAAACTGCTGTTTAGTCTTAATTTCCCCCCGTTACTCTCCAAAGTCACTTCCACTCTCTCAAAGAGCGGTTCCCCTTTCCTTACCTGGCTAGGTAGAAAAAATGTCCTCACCACTTACATTCTGCCGCTGATAATGTACACCTTAAGAGCCCTCCCCATTTTAGTCCCAGTTAGTTTCATTAATAAACTGCAATCCATCATGAGCAGATATTTATGGGATAAGGGTCGCCCTAGAATGTCCTTTCGTCTTCTTTCCCGAAGGGAGAAACATGGAGGTATTTCCCTTCCAGACTTATCGACCATTAGTTTAGAAAGGTGGCTTAGATTGGCCAGACAAGAGATTCACTGTATGCATATAGACTTAGAATTGGCCCTGTTGGGCAAGGAATCGTTTCACAGGCTATGGACACCTGAGAGGGCAGGAGAAGGGACTAAAGTAGAAAGCGAACTTACCAGAGGAATGCTTCATGTCTGCCATAAATCTATGATATTAACCTCTACTCAGGACAAGATTTCTCCCTTGGCTCCTATTTCAGTTATTCCCAGACTAATGTTCCCACAAATTAAATCTCCATCGGGCATTTGGCTATCATTGTCACGCCACAGATTAGGAGTTATGAAAGGGACCCAGGCCTCTTCCGACTTCTATACTGCCCTCTCAGGTGATCCAGCTCCTGGTAAGGACTTCATTCAAAGGAATGACTTTGAGAATATCTGTAGGCAGTTTATGACCTCTAAGTTCATCCCATTACCTGACCCGACGTGGTTAGAGAATTACGTTTTATTGCCAAACCTGCCCCATAAGTGCACCACCCTCATTTATAGACAGATACTCAGTGCGAGAGACTCTAACTTGCCGCCATGGGTTGCTGAGTGGGAAAGAGAACTCCACCTTGAGTTTGATGACACTGACAGTAAGTGGATCCAAAAATCCTCGCACGGTTTCTCCAAATGCATAAAAATTCAAAAAAACTCTGTTAAGATAGCGTTACGTTGGTACAGAACTCCTGAGTACCTTTTTAAAATCAAGCTGCTTCCCACTGATCTTTGCTGGAGGTGTGCTGCCGCCACTGGTTCCCTGTCTCACATCTGGTGGTTTTGTCCGGCCATCCGATCTTTTTGGGCAGATGTTGAATGCGCTATGAACAAAATCTGCGCAATGACCCTGAGGCTCTCAGCTCAGCTGGTTCTACTCTGGTTACCCACCCCAGATTTTCTCCCAGGGAAAAATAATCTGGCCACGCACTTGCTTATGGCCGCAAAACTCTTAATCCCAGTAAAGTGGAGATCAGTTGATCCACCAACATTAGATATGTGGCGGGATAGGGTCCACCAGATGTGTCAAATGGAGGAACTGATAGGTTGGACGTATCACAGCAGAGATAGATTTTTGCAGCTCTGGCAACCCTGGTTAAATTATAGAGCAAGCCTTCTCAACTCTCGGCAGTGGGATGGTAGCTACTTCCTCTAACGAATGTGTAGAACCCTTCATTTCCTCTCCACTACCCTCCCCGACCCTTACTTGAGACCACCTCCGGAGATATCCAGTCAAAGTCTGTTCGTACCATGTTTTAGATAATATGAGCAGTCTTAGATTCATTGCTGTTCCTGAGCGGGATGCAGATTGTACTCTGGGCTGACACACTGTTGGGGCTGTTACCCCCCCCTTATTGATATGTAACTGATGTTATTTACCTGTGTGTTGTAAGATCAATCACCTGAAAGGCCACTTAGCCCTAGATGAGTGGTTGTCCCATCCTAGCCTGTATTGTTAGGCAATGCCTTTGATGATTTATGTCTAGATTTGATCGAGATGTGACACACACTATATTGTATTATATACTATTTGATGATCTTTTGATATGTTTGTTTGTCTAATAAAAAGAGATTTCAAACATATACAAACATACACATATACACATATGTACATACATACACGCACCCACGCATACACATATATGTGTGGCTGGCAGTCTTGGCCCTTATGTATATATGGGAATGGCCGAAAAAACAGGTATGTGTATGACTCGTAAATAGTGATAGTATATTGGAATGGTTACCATGTAACTGCCTGTAGTTGGTTGCCAAAGGATCTATAATTACCTTATGACACCTTGATGTCTCCTGTCCTTTTTCACTGCTCCTTTACAGTTGAGGGGGGGCAGTCCCCCACACCGCATGTCTGTGCTAGGTTTCAGAGTGGGGAGGTGTGCCTCTTATTACTACAATGTTATTGGCTGGCAGGGAGCTGCTGGCTACAGCAGGTTTGTATGTGAGTATCTTTGGCTTCAGAGAACTGGCAGAGGAGCCATCTTTGAAGGTCCTCATATTGTAAATATATATCAAAAGAAAGGAAAAATATGGCGAACAGTATTTTGACCGCTTTTTACAGTGCTTGCTTGAAAGGTTTCAGACATGGATGGAAGGGAAAGGTTTGGAGGGAAAAATAAAATAAAACAGGTGTACATATCGGAGAAATAAAAAAGAACAATGAAACCAATAACATTGGCCGTGGACTGATGTGTACTATTGTGAGGTGTGCATGTTTTTTTCTATGACATCCTAGTTTTGTTCTTGTATCTTTTGTCTGGTCAGGGCATACTTATATACCTATTTTGTGGACTGGTTGATCTAGTAGTGGAATTAGTAAATTATTATGCATTATTGGATGTTATTTGAGGCAGACGGCTGGATGTATTATATGACTAGTTCTTGGATTTTGTGTAGACCCTCTGTGTATTCAGTTGGTATATCCAATAGATTTTCAGTTTTTGGAGGAGACTTAACCTATTGTAAGGATTATATGGAATATGATCGATCAGAGTAATTTTGATTTGGTGTTTTTCTTTCTCTGGGGTATTGGCATAGGGTCTAGAGACACTGTGTTCAGGGTAGAGTTTCTGGATATTGTGCCTGTGCTGGTTTAATCTGCAGTGTAGTGGTTGAATTGTGCGGCCGACATATTGTTGGCCGCAGGCACATTCAATGAGATAAATTACATATGATGTGAGGTGATGTTTTATTTGAAAAGTGGTTTGGTTGGTGTTGGATGTAAATGTCTGTTTATTATGTGTTAATGGCAGCATAGACATCGGGGTAGTCTGCATTTGTAGCTTCCTAATTGTTAGATTTGCGTCATATTGACCTGTTTTTTCTTTTTTTGTTTTGGTATACTGGGGGCCACAAGGTTCTTGATTGTGGGTGCTCGCCTGTTGGTGATTTTTGGTTTTGTTGAGAGGTGTTTTTTCAGATGGGGGTCTTAAAGGAGAATGTGCCAATGTTTTTGTAGTATATTCTGGATTTCTCTATTGGAAGTACTATACTGAGTGATTAGATTGATGTTTTTTTGATTTTGTGATCCTGTAGTCTTTTGGGCTTTTTTTCTGAACACTCTGTTATTTTAAGGCTTTTTTTTGTATGCGTTCTGAATGAGTTTTTTAGGGTACTTTAACCACCTCCCGTCACACTAACGCCGATCGGCGTCATCTCGCGTGAGCCGAGATTTCGTTCACAGGATCGCACAGTTCACAAGTTCATCTGCAGCCTGCCGGCCGCGATCATTGCCTGGCAGGCTATGGATTTTTGAAAAGACCAATCAAAGAGGTATGTCAGACGCTATTTTGAAAATAGCGTCTGATATACCTGCTACCTGCTCCTCTGGTGGTCCCTTTTGCTTGGATCGACCACCAGAGGACACAGGCAGCTCTGTAAGTAGCACCAAATCACCACACTACACATTACACATTACCCTTTCATTTATTAACCCCTTATTTAGCACCTGATCACCCATATTAGACTCCCTGATCACCCTGATCACCCCCCTGTCCACCCCCCTGTCATTGATCACCCCCCTGTAAGGGTCCCTCATCACCGCCAGGTAGTTAGTTACTTGCTAGGTAGTTAGCGCCCAGCCCACCGCACCGCAGTCACTGATTAGTCGCTGATTAGCGTCATCGCTGTCGCTAATCAGCACTAGTACTATATAGTATCTGTAAGTGATCAAGACTGATCGCATTCAGATCTATATAAGTACATTAGGGTCACCTTAGGCTCTACAAAAAACGCAGTGTTCGCCCGATCAGGCCTGATCTTGTGCACACACTTGCGTTCAGTCCGCCCCACCGCAGTGACAGAAATATTTTTTTTATGATCACTGCAAAAACACTGTAAAATCGCTGCGCCGCTATAAAGATCACTTTTGAGCTTTTTGGATCTTTATTAGCGATCGCAGCTTTACTTCGCAAGCACTCCTTTTTACTAGGTAGGTTTGCTCTTTTTCCTGGGTAGTCTCAGAGGAATACCCCCTAAATTTTGTGAACCCAAAATGTCAAACGAGGGGTATTCCGCTGAAGAGGCCTACAGAATTCTTGCCGTGATAGATGTAAGCGATGGGGACGCCTCACCCGCTGAATCCAGTGGTTCAGAATATGAACCTGTAGACAGCAGTGGCACTCTAACCGCTAGCGAAGATGACGAGGTTGAGGTCCCCTGCTACGGTCAGGCATACCCGATCCCATGTCAGGGTTCTGCATACTCCGCATGATGAGCCTAATTTGCAGCAGAATGGTGCTAGCGTTGCTCTTGTTTATGGTGCGGCATACACCAGCAGCGAAGCACATCCTGGACCTTCTACCAGCACTGCCGTATTCCCTGGTGAAGTGGCGAGCACCAGAAGGGCAGTTCAAGCTGGTACGGTGGCACGTGCAGTAACTCCCCCGTCGCAGCCACCGCGTTCACAGGCCCGTAGAACCCTTAGTCTCCCAGAGGTGCTGGCAAATCCTAATTGGCACTCCCCTGCTTCCGCCGCACCCGTATTGCCCCCTTTCACCGCCCAGTCTGGAGTTCGCGTGGAGACAGCTCATTTAGGATCAGCCCTCGAGTTTTTTTAGGTGTTCTTCACCGCTGATCTCTATGACTTAGTTGTGGCAGAAACCAACCTCTACGCCACACAGTTTATTAGCACCAATCCGGAAAGCTTCTATGCCCAGCCTTACCGGTGGAAACCGGTGTTTTCCGAGTTAAAAAATTTTTTGGGTCTTATCATCAGCATGGGTCTAACTAAAAAAAATGTATTGCGGTCATATTGGTCTAAAGACCCAATACATTACATGCCCATGTTCTCTGCTGCAATGTCCAGGGCACGTTTTGAGGTCATCATGTGCTTTATGCATTTCGCTGACAATAACACCTGTCATCCAAGAGGTCACCCTGCTTATGACCGGCTCCACAAAATTCGGCCCCTCATAGACCATTTGTCATCCAGATTTGCAGATGCGTATACCCCTAATCAAAACATCTGCATAGACGAGTCCCTAGTACATTTTACCGGGCGCCTTGGCATAAAACAGTACATCCCCAGCAAGCGCGCCCGGTATGGGGTCAAACTGTATAAGCTCTGTGAAAGGGCCACAGGCTATACATATCGTTTTAGGGTCTATGAGGGAAAAGACTCAAAACTGGAGCCGGTCGGATGTCCTGACTACCTGGGGAGCAGTGGCAAGATTGTCTGGGACTTGGTGTCACCCTTACTCCACAAGGGGTACCACTTATACGTGGACAATTTTTACTCAAACGTGGCCCTCTTTCGGCACTTACATCTAGTCGGAATTCAATGCTGTGGCACCGCGCGACCTAGGGGCTTCCCCCAACGGCTCGTTAGTACCCGACTTGCACGGGGAAAGTGGGCTGCCTTGTGTGACCAAGAACTGCTTGCGGTGAAGTGGAGGGACAAGAGGGATGTTTACCTTCTGTCCACCATTCACGCAGACACGACTGTCCAAATTGAAAGGGCAACTGGAGTCATTGTGAAACCCCTCTCTGTCCACGACTATAACCTTCACATGGGAGGGGTGGAACCCAATGACCAAATGTTGGCTCCCTATTTAGTTTCCAGACGCACCAGACGCTGGTATAAGAAGGTGTCTGTATATTTAATTCAATTGGCTGTATATAATAGTTTTGTTCTCTACAGTAAGGCTGGGAGAACAGGATCCTTCCTAAAATTCCAGGAAGAGATCATTTCGGAAATCCTGTATCCCGGAGGGCCCGTACCCCAAGTCTGTTTCGGATGTGGATGTGGAAGGAGGTGTAGCAGCTTAATTGTCTTTGGCAACAGAAGGTGCGTATGCCATCAGTAATTGTGGTATGGCTTCCTCAGCCATTGGTGTTTAGTTATTTTTTATGGACTGATATTGAAGGGGGAATGTACAGGCTAATGTATCTGTAATGGAATCGTTAGACTGTAGCGGATAGTGAGGCGAAGAAATGTGATCATTAGAAATAGTTAATGATTTCAGAGCATTGATGGGTGTGGCTGAAGTGGAAATTGTATATTAACCCATTATTATTATACACTGCTCAAAAAAATAAAGGGAACACTTAATCAACACAATGTAACTCCAAGTCAATCGCACTTCTGTGAAATCAAACTGTCCACTTAGGAAGCAACACTGAGTGACAATCAATTTCACATGCTGTTGTGCAAATGGGATAGACAACAGGTGGAAATTATAGGCAATTAGCAAGACACCCCCAATAAAGGAGTGGTTCTGCAGGTGGTGACCACAGACCACTTCTCAGTTCCTATGCTTCCTGGCTGATGTTTTGGTCACTTTTGAATGCTGGGGGTGCTTTCACTCTAGTGGTAGCATGAGACGGAGTCTACAACCCACACAAGTGGCTCAGGTAGTGCAGCTTATCCAGGATGGCACATCAATGCGAGCTGTGGCAAGAAGGTTTGCTGTGTCTGTCAGCGTAGTGTCCAGAGCATGGAGGCACTACTAGGAGACAGGCCAGTACATCAGGAGACGTGGAGGAGGCCGTAGGAGGGCAACAACCCAGCAGCAGGACCGCTACCTCCGCCTTTGTGCAAGGAGGAACAGGAGGAGCACTGCCAGAGCCCTGCAAAATGACCTCCAGCAGGCCACAAATGTGCATGTGTCTGCTCAAACGGTCAGAAACAGACTCCATGAGGGTGATATGAGGGCCCGACGTCCACAGCCCAACACCGTGCAGGACGTTTGGCATTTGCCAGAGAACACCAAGATTGGCAAATTTGCCACTGGCGCCCTGTGCTCTTCACAGATGAAAGCAGGTTCACACTGAGCACATGTGACAGACGTGACAGAGTCTGGAGACGCTGTGGAGAACGTTCTGCTGCCTGCAACATCCTCCAGCATGACCGGTTTGGCATTGGGTCAGTAATGGTGTGGGGTGGCATTTCTTTGGAGGGCCGCACAGCCCTCCATGTGCTCGCCAGAGGTAGCCTGACTGCCATTAGGTACCGAGATGAGATCCTCAGACCCCTTGTGAGACCATATGCTGGTGCGGTTGGCCCTGGGTTCCTCCTAATGCAAGACAATGCTAGACCTCATGTGGCTGGAGTGTGTCAGCAGTTCCTGCAAGACGAAGGCATTGATGCTATGGACTGGCCCGCCCGTTCCCCAGACCTGAATCCAATTGAGCACATCCGGGACATCATGTCTCGCTCTATCCACCAACGTTACGTTGCACCACAGACTGTCCAGGAGTTGGCAGATACTTTAGTCCAGGTCTGGGAGGAGATCCCTCAGGAGACCGTCCGCCACCTCATCAGGAGCATGCACAGGCGTTGTAGGGAGGTCATACAGGCACGTGGAGGCCACACACACTACTGAGCCTAATTTTGACTTGATTTAAGGACATTACATCAAAGTTGGATCAGCCTGTAGTGTGTTTTTCCACTTTAATTTTGAGGGTGACTCCAAATCCAGACCTCCATGGGTTGAAAAATTTGATTTCCATTTTTTTATTTTTGTGGGATTTTGTTGTCAGCACATTCAACTATATAAAGAACAAAGTATTTCAGAAGAATATTTAATTAACTCAGATCTAGGATGTGTTATTTTTGTGTTCCCTTTATTTTTTTGAGCAGTGTATTATATTGACCCCTACTATCGCCGTCATTAATTTATTAATTCATTTAATTACTATTAATTGAGTAATTATTGTATTAACCCATTTTTATGCTTTATTTTTTGGATTTATTGTATTTATTGTGTAATATCTATTTTTTATTTTGTTTTATTTATTATACTTTTTTGTATTAACCTTGTGGATTAGATTTGCTCAAGTTTGCACATATATAGGGATATATTATTTATTTATGGTATATTTATTGTATACACATCCTGACCAGGGTCAGAATTTCCAATTCCCCGTGTCCCTCCATTCAGTCCAGTGCTGATGCCACTCCATCTCCTGTGTGCGTTCCACATTCTAATGCACCAATCCACTCTCTTTCTTGTTCGAGCGCTGCGCCGATGGCTGTGTGCGTTCCATGCACTTCCTTTCTCCACTCTCATCACCGCTGGTGCGTTCCACAGTGAAACGCTCACAGTAATCTTATATCCCCTCTATTATCGTCGTTGGTGCGTTCCATTGTGGAATGCATACAATGATCCAATACTCTTGGGATTTTATGCATTCCATTTTGGAGCTCACCAAAAAATTTACCTTTCTTGCCCTTTTTGCTCAACTCCTTTTCTCCTTTTTATTTATGACAGTACAAGGCAGTGATGGCTTTTTTGGTGCCCAGCGAGGCTGAGCACATGGCATCAGTTCCCCAAAGGCAGCAGAATCTACTATGTGGTATAGCAGGGACTACACCTCCAGCAGGATTGCTGGGCAAGTAAAGTTGTTTCCTGGCTACTCAGCAGGTTATGGATTGCTGATGACAGAGTAAAGTAGGAGGAGGAGGAGTCTAAGCAGCAGAAGCACTAACTCATGATGATGATGACAAGGACACTGTACTGCTAGTGGATGTGGTCTGGCTGCTAAAAAGGAGACCAGGAGAAGGAGGACACTATTGTTCTGCTTGCTGGCAGCCACTTCTGCAATACAGCCGTGGTGCCCACGTTTGTGTGTGAATGCACATGGCTTATTTTCATCCTGCAGATCTTGCACACTGCAAAACTTTTGATTTTGGAGAAAACCTACCATATGGAAGATGCTCACAGAGTTAGCACCAGCCGAGTTTGACTTAGGTCTGGCATGTTTGAGCCTGTGCCTACAGTATCAAGCGACATTACTAGTTCCCGAGCTGACCATAATAGAAGCAGATCTAGCCCTGGCAGTTTTTGTGGAGGTTCTGGCTGTATGTTGCCTTTGCTCTTTATTGCTGCCATGGCCACCACTCTTCTTTTCTGATGTCACCTCCTCTTTAATCCCCACAATCTGGCTCCAAGGTCCTGTCTAACACAAAAATCACTACTACTATCACTACCACTAACATAGCAATGCACAGAGTCTCCCACCTCCATCTGAACCGCCTCCTCAGGGAAGTCCAAATGCTGAATTGTCTAACACAAGTCATCAACAAGGAAACTCTCGTGAGTATCTTCCATAAAGCATAGGGTTTTGTTGCCTCATCTTAGGGAAAAAAGAAGGTACCCCACTAGGAGGGGGCAATGAAGACAGAGATGATGCAAGTGAAAGACTTTCCTGCACTGCAAGGGGGAGGAGCAGGAGGAATGCTGTGTCCCCTAGCTACAAGGAACACTGTCAGACTAAGAGGAGACATCGATATCATTCTGCTGTGACTGAGAGGAGGAGTGAGCCATCCAGTTCACAGTATCATTCTCTTGGTACTCAATAATAATGTGGGTCTGTCTAAAGCAAGGGGGAACTGTGGCCTACCACTATTAATACTATATACTCCTATTTGCACTATCACCCACATTCTGATGAGGGGCCATGGGTCTTTCATTTTGAAATCTTCCATTTACCAGATATTTGATTATGAGGCCTATAAATAAAAATTCCTGGGTCTGGTACAATGATTATTAAAGGGTACTAGCAAAATTGCAAGTATATTTCTGTAATTTATAGATAGAGGCACAGTTAAATGCCCCTCCCCTTCTACAAATACACTGCACACTGGTATTGATAATGTACAATTTAATAGAATGTGTTAACTGAAACTGGTATATAAATGTTGTTATTGCAGTAGAAAGTGTTCACTAATAATGCACAGTATCTTGACACACAATGCATGAACTGAAACTGGTATATTTATGCACAAACGCCAAATTATTTACAGTAACTAAATTGAAATGTTTTTCTTTTTTTTAGGAAAAAAGGGGCATTGCTTAGCCTTGCAGCAGAAATGCATTGCTATTGATGCTGGAGATGGTGGCAATAAGCATATAAAACAATTATGAACTGTAGAATCTTGAGTTTAAAAAATAAATAAAGCTGGCTGTATATGTCATATATTTACCTGTCCGAGCTCCAGCAGTTCAATCATCAGCCTTGGCATGGCCACACTGGAAGAGACAAGCTACTGAGCCACGCCCTTTGGTGATACAGTAGCATGTAGTGTACGGGGACTGTAATGCCCGTCACTACAGGAGGGTCACTTGTGTGCTGTCGTCCCCCTTATTCATGGGGAAGTTGGTATAAGTTATCTTTATAAAATGTAATGTAATGTAATGCTATGTATTTCCCTGTCACTGTGAAACTTGCATGTACAGGCCTGCTAGGGGTGTCATTCCAGCTCTTAGTCACTAGAGGGAGCTAGGGAGCCCTAGTTTATATAAGGCCCAGTCAGGGAAGGAAAAGTCAGTCTAGTCTAAAGTCAGTCTACAGCAGTTGGAGTTTAGACTATGTCAGAGTCCAGTCCAGGCCTGAAGCCTGCAGACCAGGAGAGGGTATTGCAGTCCCTGTAACCGGGTTCCAGATTCAAAGAGAAGGTTCCCCTCCTGAGTTCATCCATGCAGAAGCAGGAACACCTGAGTCAGAAGTTTCTAGAGTGTGCTGAAGTTTCTAGAGGCTGAGGAAGCTGAGAGAGAGACAGAGGCAAGCTCAGAAAAGCAAGAGGTACTCAAGACAACAGAGGAGGTACTTGATAAAGATAAAACCAAGGATATACACCAGAGCTAGGGCATTGGGCCTTGGAGAAGAGTTTATATGTTCCAGGATCAGTCAGGAATAGAGTGCAAGCTGCCTGTACTACAAGTCCTGTGTTTAACACTCTGAAGTCACCTTGCTATACATATATTGCCTGCATCAACTGTATTGAAAATCAACTGTCTGCAAAGGAACTGCGTTTCCGTTAATGTCCCTAGATGATGACTACTAAAGTTTGAGTTCTGCTTTAACATCACGTGGTTCCTCAGTTATTCCTGCTATCAGCAAACGGCGTGCCACCGTTTAATTGGCACTGGCGTCACGAACATTTCTCATCATCACCTGCCCTTGCAGAGAGTCAGCCGTCTCAGGTTAGTGTCTATTGCACTACAACACCCAGGAACATTTCTACATCTAACTTGAGTACGCTGCAAGCATCCTTAGCAACAGGATGCAATGCTCTGTTTCTTCTACATCGGGCATATGCCGGTGTAGATTAGCAGTAGGCTGATTGCTCAGCTGCTCTACTCCTGTGTGGTAGTGTTTCTGACTAATGGAGTGCTCACTAGCTAGGTTCCTGTGCTGATTTGCATTGCTTGTGTTTTTGACCTTGGCTCGACCTTTGACCACTCTCTGTCTCTTGTGATTTCTACTGTGCATCCCATGTGCCCTGCAAGTAGGTAGGGAGCAGGGCTGGGTTCCAGGTTAGGGCTCACTCTCTGTGTCTGTCCATACCAACATGCATTACAGTTCATATATAGAAAAAAATGAGATCGTGTAGCAGGATTTTGGTGCTTGCAGAATTTGCAGTTCATACAGTACATGAACTTTTCACTTACTGCAAGGCAACACCTGCCCCCAGTATGAAACTACTGACAGAATGGCAGACAGACGATCAGAGCAAAAGGACCTGCCAGAATTCTGCACCTTGAATGGCTGACATGCTGTCGGTTAGTCTTTGAGCTAACAAGGGCAAGTCCCCTCCCCCCTCTCAGTGTAATATGATCCTTCACCTTCATCCTCCCTCCCTTTTTCCCTAGCAATTTTTACAGCAAAATCGCACTGGTAGCATCTTCATGTGACTTGTCTGAACTCTGAAGTGAATCACCAAAACTGATTCATATGACAGTAGAATTTTTGTAAAATTCGTAACAAATCCTATTACTGTAGTTTATCAATTTGCTCATCTCTACGTGGAAGGTATACGTATTTTGTGAGTCCATTTTGTTGTAGAGCGAAGTACAGACATTGTCATGTGAATGAGCCCTGACCCCTAGACTCCTATCTTCAGTATGGAAGCTAGCAATGTATTACAGTTGTGGGATCACATAACACCCTACATACTGTAGTTGGGACCCTACTTACTGCATAGGTATGAGCAGCCCCAAGCATGGAAAACTGTGCTGTTCAAGAGCAGCATAGTCTTTACGAGACAACCTCTTTAATGAACAATTACTATGTTTTGTCGTAATTTTTCTTTCCTTCTTTGAAATTTTAATTATTAAGAATATGAAAATATCTATACGTTGCACAATGTGTGACTGCAATATTTTGTCAAAAAGAGTTATTAAACTGTATTTTCTTCCCAGTACAGTCCCCCCATGAAATGGCATTATATACTGTAAATGATTTGTGATTCATCTTCCGAGAAAATTGAATCGAATTATAACAAACTGCTTTTCTAGCTCCATGCCAAGAATCTCAGAAAGCAATTTACCATTCTCCTGCTGCTGTTCAAATGTATTTAGTTTACTGATTATTTACTGAATATTGGTATCTATTGAACAGCTTGTGAATTTAGATCATGATCCAGCTGGTGAAAAATAACATTAATGTCATGCATGCCAAATATGAGTTTGGGAATGTAATTCTTGTAGTTTCAGAAATTCTGTCTACTAGGTATTTCTGTAAAGCAAGCATAATATCCAAAAAGGACAAATATATGTGAGACTACGGTATGTATAACATATACTGTAACAAGAACCATGTTAAGGGCCCATGCACATGCCCATATGTATTTTGCAGTCCGCAAAAAACCGATCCTCAAAAAATACGGATTACGTCCATGTGCATTCTGTAGTTTGCGGAACAGAACAGCTGGCCCCTAATAGAACAGTCCTATCCTTGTCTGTTATGCGGACAATAATAGGACATGTTCTATTATTTTGCGGAACGGTTATACGGACACTGAATGCACACGGAGTAACTTCCATTTTTTTTTGCAGACCCATTGAAATGAAAGGTTCTGCATACGGTCCGCAAAAAAATCCCGGAACGGACACGGAAAGAAAATACGTTTGTGTGCATGAGCCCTAACTCTGGTGTCATGTCTCCTGATTTTAAAGGATCCATGACCAATATGGTGGATCCCTTAAGGTACCTGCACACAGGTAAACATGCAGAAGATCAAGCACAAATTTCTGATTAGATATGATGCGGTTTTCCGGCAGATCTCACCCTTACATTAAAAAGGGTGAAATCTGCACCAAAAAATCGCAAACATAATTGACATGCTGCATATTTCAAAATCTGCACTGCAGGTCAATTTCCGCACAGAATGAAAAAGTAAAGTCTACATGAGGTTTCTCTAATCTCATACACTTTGCTGGTACTGTATTAAGCATCAGTTTTTCTGAATATGAATCTATGCAGAAAAACTGTGCTTAATCCACATGTGCATGTGGCCCTATTATGTGTTTTGTTTGACCCATTGACATTCAATAGTTTTGTTAGGTTTCCATTATTGCAATTCTGTCAACAGATTCAAATTAGCAAAAAGAACTAATGCAAGTGTGAATAAAGCCCCTACGGTTATTATGAACCCCTTCCCTACCTGGGGACCAAGCAGCACTACCAGGCATAGTGCACATATAGATAAACTGCTACACTTGAGTAAAAACTTAAAGGGGTTGTGTAGCACTAGTATATTGATGAACTATCATCAGGATAGGTCATCAATATCAGATCGTCAGGGATTGGCTAACCTAGCCATAACTATACCACCAACCCTAGGCAACACACAATGTAAATGTGATAATTTATTGAAGTAGACCAGCAAACAGAGGCTAGACCCAACATACAATTGTTATCCCAGATCTTTATTACAGTAGGCCAACCCTAGGAAATACAGTATACAGTGTAATCCTAGACCCTTATTGAAGTAGACAAAGCAGAGGAAAGACCTAACACACAGTGTAATCCCAAATTCTCATTTCTCCAGAACCCCATATGGCATAATCCGATGTTTTAGTTGGAACTAGAGTGGAAAATATGTTAGAATTACTAAGCTATACATAGACTTTTATCACACATTCAGTATGATTGAGCTCTGGACAGAAATGAAAAAACAAAAAACAAAAACAAAAAAAAAAAATCTATTATTCCAGGCTTGAAATGTTATTTTTTACTTTTCAACTATCTCAATTCAACAGAAGCTTTTATAATCATACTTTTCTGTGCTGCTGGAAAGTTATTTTGAGATTATTTTCTAGATACACTGTATACATTAATAGCAGTAGCTTTTTAACTTCAGATTTTACATGTAAACCATTACTATGTTTAAGAAGTTTAAATTTTCATGTCAGCTTGACACAATCTTTCTTGGTTTTCCTTAAAAAATATTGATATCTCCTTTTCTCTTTTCTGTGAATATTACTCAAAAATCCAGTACTGAGAGTAATATTCTGGTAATAGCTGTGTAATTTGCATAACTTACTGTTAAAAAAAACATCATTTATGATGCAAAATGAAAAATGTCTATATTTTGTGGCTATTTATTTTAATTTTTTCCATACTTTGTTACAATCATGTATGGTATGTCATTAAAGCGAAATGTACAAAACTAATCGATGCAGCTATTTTCCGGATCCTCCATATGTAGTTTTGTCCTAAAATATACATTCAGATTGAAAGTCTTGGGTGCTACACGGGTTGCCTGCTTTATGCTTATTTTCAACTGATGGGTTTGTAAGAGGGCCGAAAATGACTACAAACCCTCTCTAGGGCTGCTTTCACACCTAAGATTCATATTTCCGTTCTTCTGCACCATTACAGGAGCAGAAGAACGCAAATAACAGAAGTCCCGGATTTGACACATGCGTACTGTAACTAAAGCAATCAGAGCCTAACAGATCCCATTGACTATAATGGATCATGTGCCCACTGGTGTTGTGAGATGCCAGATGTCAGATAATTTTGGCACTAATGAGGGTTTCCCTGTATTCTGATGCCATGTTGACAATGTTGTCACAAAAAGCCTGTGATTTGGGAGTAATGCCCTTAGAGTCATATACCTGTACCTTCAACAGGGGCATACTGGGAGCTAAAAGTGGCCCTGGAAATAAATCTAAAAGGGACCCCATGTTGACAGAAAACAGGGCAACACCACTAGGCAGGGCCAACACAGATAGGTAGGAACAAAGGGGCCAGCCCATCACTGACCTTCAAGCAGGATGTGGATGAACACTGCTAGTCTTTGTGAATTGAGCTTCAGATCATAGATCCAAAGTTGATTTGTTCAAAAACATTGATTTTAATGCTGTCTCCGTATGTATGCGCTGTGCATAGGCAAAATTCTTATTGGCCGAAGTCTTGAAAGACTTCGGTGAATTAATTTGGTATCCCTATCTGCAGCTTTAAAAGCATTTTAAAATGGGAATCTGAAATTGGGTTTGGTCATGGCTGGTACTCGGTACCAAACCCAACTTTGGATTCCTAATTTAAAATGTTTTTAAAGACGCAGATAGGAATACTAAATAAATTCACCGAAGTCTTGCGAGACTTCGGTCGATATGAATTTTGCCAACGCGCAGTCCATACATTTTAATGCTGTACGGCAACCGCATTAAAATTGAACTTTTTGAATGAATCAACTTCGGATCTATAATCCGAAGCTTGATTTTGCTCAAGACTAGCCACTGCATATAAGTGGGATTTGAACCATACTTTTACACTAAGGGGGAAACATACTGTATCCCTTGTGCATCAGAAAAGTGGTGTAAAAAAATTTTGGTAGCAAAAACAAAAATTGTGGCTTTATGGGGTGTGACATAATGTTTACCACTTTTATGAAAAGTGAGAGTGGCACTTGTGGAGTTTTATTGGAAGGGCTTTGTCTCTTCTGCATTGCAGATGTACGGATGTAGTAGGGTTAACACACAAACTCTTAACTCAAATTTCTCAACTCATCGAGTTATCTTGAAACAAAAGCCATTGAAAAGCAATTGAAGGTGTTTGCTTAACGCATTTAGTTTAGATAACATGTCTCATAAAGTATGTGTGTTAACTCTACTACATCTTTACTGTCATTTACATCAAAATTTGATGGAAATTATGCCTCGGATCTAGTCCTGCTTATAGCTATTGTGTATTTGACTTTCTGGAGTACAGAGGGCCAGAGATGTGCCTAAATGCCTGTGCCTCTTAATATTAGGCACATCTTACTCCAGTGCAATTAGATCAAGAATGGCATATGAAATGCCAGTCTTGGTAAATCTTCCCCTGTATCTTTTAAGAGGCTAAAGTCAATTATGTGGTAATACTTAGTTGAGGTAGAGGTGATCACAGAGCCTACAGCTAAAGTATCTTTACTCTAGAGAGCATCTTTCTGCTACATTATAAATAGAAGTCCCTGACAGGACCTCCAGGAGAGATGTAGTTTGGCATCCGAGAGAGAGAGCTGGGAAACACTGCACATGTTGGGAGAGAGCAAGCCAGCCTAAACTGTGTAGTAGTTAGCTAGCCAGTAGAGGTGAATGGCACTTCCAAATTGGCAAATCACCTTAGGGCCTAGAGAGGGTCAGAGTAGCTTAATGTGACAGAGTCATTGGACCTGTAAAGAAGGCAGATTAGGAGAGTAAGACCAACCATCTTGCCACAAGTAGATACATCTGTGATTAAAGAGGTGTACCAGACTGACAGCATTAGAGACATACCGACCTGTGTCGGAGAGTTGTCTGGGTTGTAGTAATGCCTGTATTGAAGTATTTGAAGAGTTGCCGTGGCAACCATTAACCATCGTCATTGTTGTCAATCAGAAGGAGACTCAGAGGCAGAGTGATGATGTAGACCAAGTGAGCTGTGTGTAATGCCTGCTGGAGGGAGAATAAGCCTATTGCCTGTTAAAGAGACTATAGTATAACCATCAAGCCAGTTGGATCTAGTAATAACTTTGTAACCGCCAAGCTTGTTGCCCCATATGAGTTCCGTAAAGGCAACTGTTCAAGTTACATCTGTGCTTGAGTGGGATGCCGTGCATGGGCCAAAAAAGATCCCTCATAAGATCTGACACCTGTTACAAGTTGAAAACATACATTTATGCAAATTACTAATATAAACGTATTGCAAGTTCTGCACCAATCTCTTATGCTTTGAGACCCCACCTTCTTGTCACTAATGCCTTCTTCATGGAAAGTACTGCCACCCTGAACATGTTTGCTGATAGAGGGGCACATGACCAGGCATGCCTACTAGCCTCATCCATTGAAAAAGCTGCTCTTTTATCAATAGCTGTTTTCTGGTTGGTAGTGCTGTGGAGAAGATATTAGTAATAAGGGGGCAGCACTTCACAATGTAAGAGATTGGGTACTGAACATGTCATGAGATTATATTAATAAGTTGCATGTATAGGTGTTGCCAACCCACTAGGTAAAAAAAGTAATATGCAAAATAACCATTGAACCCCAGTTATGGGTCTTCAACACAGTGAAAGCCAGATATCCCTCAAAGGAAAGAAAACCAAGCAAAGGGGTGTCCTCATTGTAGAGATCACTAGATCCACCATATTAAGTGGCCCCTACAGTATGTAACAGGGGAAGACCCAAGCCAGTTATCCATCCACAGACTGCTGTTTCAGTGTGTTGCCCCTCATCGGTGTGGAGTAGGATTCTGGCTAACTGGGAGCACTGCATTGGAGGCTACGCAAACAAAACAATAGCTGATCTTAGGGAGAACAGATCTCTGTAATGGGGACACCCCTTTGCTTGGTTTTTCTTTCTTTGAGGGACATCTGGCTTTCACTGTGTTGTTTCCCAAGGAGCTTTGCACTTTGGATTCCTTTGTTGAGACTCTTAAATGAGACACTACAGTGTTTTTTGTTGCTGGTCTCCATAAGATCAGCTATTGTTTTGTTTGAATAGTTTCCAATGCATTGCTCTCAGTTAGCCAGAATCCTACTCCACACTGATGAGGGGCAACACCCTGAAACAGCAGTCTGTGGATGGATAACTGGCTTGGGTCTTCCCCTGTCACATCCTTAAGGCTTGTAAAAGAGCTGGATCTTTTGATCTCTGTAAAGGGGACACCCCTTTGCTTGGTTTTCCTTCCTTTGAGGGATATCTGGCTTTCACTGTGTTCAAGACCGATAACTGGGGCTCCACGGTTATTTTGCATATTACTGTTTCCAGGAGCTTTGTATTGCTGTGATGAGACTCTTAAATGAGGCTCCACGTTGTGGACGGTGACTAACTTTAGATGGACGAAAATTGTGCTTGGTTACTTTCACAATATCACCCAAGCACTATTCTGCATTCACTTCCCACCCCGGAGGCTCACCATCTGTGTCACTATGGCCGACAACCCTCACGTTGTTCTTTATGGATTCCTTATTGATCGGAGGCAAACACTATCCTGTTGTCAGGGGCAAAGACACATCAATTCAACTCACTTCTCTTTAGGACACAGTTCATACACCAGGTGCCCTTTATACTTGGGGACTTAGACTCACTCTGTGCTGTAATACGGTGCTTGTGCTGAGATCATGCTGTCCCGGGTCATAGTGCTGGTATACATCTCATGCTCTGGTTCTGTGCTGTGACTTGCATATTTCTACACAGCCCTTGCTCTCTGAATTCGGCAGCTCATGCTTGATGGCCAGCTTCTCCCATCTCATTCTGCAGACACCTATGTTTCTGCCATCTCCCCTGGTGTCTCCTGAACTTTGGTTCCACTTCATTCTTGCCGACACACTGTCCTTGCATACTCTGGCAAGCTCTGCCTGCAAGGGATGGCAGTTTCTCTGGGTATTACACTGTTATCCAAGACCTTTGGGCCAATGCTCCATCCCTTTTCTTCCCACCTAGTAATGAAAGCGTTGGGACTAAACATTCCTGGGATCCCTTTCTCCAAAAGCTCAATTTTATGTTCTGACTCTATGGGATGTACACCCTTGTCATGACTTTGTACGTGACAGTACTGCTCATCTCCTCTGCCCTTTGTGCTACTATTAACTGCCTGGAACTGGCACTAATAGTATTAGTTAGGATCAGTGATGGCCAGTTTGCAGTGTTCCCCAGTGTTATTTCTTAGTTGAGAGGTATATTTATTATATATTATATATATTTTTTAGTGTATTCACTTTAGTATATATTATGATTATTATAATATTACATGTTCACTGCTGCTTGATTATATACAGTACAGACCAAAAGTTTGGACACACCTTCTCATTCAAAGAGTTTTCTTTATTTTCATGACTATGAAAATTGTAGATTCACACTGAAGGCATCAAAACTATTAATTGACACGTGGAATTATATACATAACAAACAAGTGTGAAACAACTGAAAATATGTCATATTCTAGGTTCTTTAAAGTAGCCACCTTTTGCTTTGATTACTGCTTTGCACACTCTTGGCATTCTCTTGATGAGCTTCAAGAGGTAGTCCCCTGAAATGGTTTTCACTTCACAGGTGTGCCCTGTCAGGTTTAATAAGTGGGATTTCTTGCCTTATAAATGGGGTTGGGACCATCAGTTGCGTTGAGGAGAAGTCAGGTGGATACACAGCTGATAGTCCTACTGAATAGACTGTTAGAATTTGTATTATGGCAAGAAAAAAGCAGCTAAGTAAAGAAAAACGAGTTGCCATCATTACTTTAAGAAATGAAGGTCAGTCAGTCAGCTGAAAAATTGGGAAAACTTTGAAAGTAAGGGCTATTTGACCATGAAGGAGAGTGATGGGGTGCTGCGCCAGATGACCTGGCCTCCACAGTCACCGGACCTGAACCCAATCGAGATGGTTTGGGGTGAGCTGGACCGCAGAGTGAAGGCAAAAGGGCCAACAAGTGCTAAGCATCTCTGGGAACTCCTTCAAGACTGTTGAAAGACCATTTCAGGGGACTACCTCTTGAAGCTCATTAAGAGAATGCCAAGAGTTAGCAAAGCAGTAATCAAAGCAAAAGGTGGCTACTTTGAAGAACCTAGAATATGACATATTTTCAGTTGTTTCACACTTGTTTGTTATGTATATAATTCCACATGTGTTAATTCATAGTTTGTTTGTTTTTTCTGTGTTACAGCAATTTAAAAGGGGCATATTTATGAGGCTGTGTATATATCGCTAATGGTGAAGGCTACAGGGGGCTTTATACTATGCTGCTCTGTCTGTATATATTACCCTGATATGCTTTACGATTGAGCTGACTATTGGTAATTTTTATCTTTGTGCCCCCCATATATTGTCCTTCACATGTGGTTATCCTTCCACTGTCCTCTTACTATTGTCTCCACCTGGCATATGCGCATCGCTCTAGTGCGCTGTCTGGCTGGCATTGTAGTGACGCTCCTATACCTGGCTGTCTCAGGGCCGGCCGACGTGCGCCCGCGTGTCATGTGATCGGACCCGGGGCGGGGAGGTGTGGCTGCGTGATGTCAGATGCGGCTCCCTCCCTCTTCCTGGTCTGGTCATGTGACGCGGTGGGCGTGCCTCGCCTTGCTCTGTAAGCTGGGTGGTGCGTCTTTATGATGTCATCCCTGCAACACTGGGCAGATGCGCTAATCATCTGCCAGCTGTGGACCACACCATTTAAGGACGAACTCAGTTTGTTACTTTACCTCCTGACGAAGCCTCTCCAGGTGAAACGTACGTCGAGGTGCAGCTTTTGGTCACACGCTCTGGGTCCAGCATATTATGGGTAATACATGTTTTGTTGTTTTGCTCAGTTAGTTGTTATATTTCCTTTTATATTTCTATCACCACCTACACTTGGCACACTAGCCTTTGTCTGTATTCTACAGTTCAATGGCTATGTGCATACTTTATGCGGCCATCCCAGGTCTTTGGGTGGGCTAGTTTGCCTTGTGCTATTTTTAAATTTTTTAAATATTTTTTTTTTTTTTTATAATTTTTCTTTCTGTGCATGCAACATACATACCAGTACATGTTATTTTGAGTGAACATACAGTTCTCACAATGTTCATGCTGATGTATACCTAGGGCTGTGACCTCTTTTTCCCTGCAGCTGGGTGTTGGGAGAGAGGTTGTATCTGACCTCCTTACATGAGGTCTCCCCCCCTCCTGTACACTTGTGCCTTATGTCTCATATAGTGTTTGTTATTTGATCATGTCTTAATAAATTACATATATTTTATATGTGTGTCTCCCACTTTTCTTTGGGGTTATTGGTTTTGTTTTTGGGTTGACTCAGTTCGCAGTGTTCGCCGCGAACACATACGATCTGCCATCTTAACTGACAAGTCCGGCGAGGCACAGGTAAGTCCTTACCTGTGCCTGTGCGCGAGCCGGTCTGAAATTAAATGCGGTCTCCGGGAGCAGGCAGTTCCGAGAACGGCCTCCGGGGGTCTTCATCGGGCTGTTCTCGGAACTGCCTGCTCCCGGAGACCACATTTCATTTCAGACCGGCTCGCGCACAGGCACAGGTAAGGACTTACCTGTGCCTCGCCGGACTTGTCAGTAAAGATGGCAGATCGCATGTGTTCACGGGCGAACACTGAGAACTGGCCATCTCTAGTTAAGACTCACATAACCCTATATAATTGGGCGATAAGCAAACACGTAGACACACAGAAACTCAAATCAATGCAGTTTATTTTAGTGGCCCGATGTCAAGTTCTACCAGTCACGGCTGGTGTAGATCCTGATTTACCATTTGGCCAGTCTGAGGCGGAGATTGTTACACATAACACATTATCCAAGATTTTAAGGGGACACTGTAAAATAAAAAAAATAAAAAAAACCTTACCATCAAAATATCCCAAGACTCTCTTCTGGTCCATGCGGCTATAATCCCTGCAGAGCCTACAGTGGTCCTATGCCATTCATCTGTAACTGCTGCATTTGTCTCAGTGGTGAACTGTTTTCCATGTACATGTGACCACTGAGGCCATCGATTACCTGTAGTGGTCATATGACCATTGATTGTGACTTCATCAGTACAAGCCCAGTGGGGAACTGGCGGCATGAATAAGTTTTTGTTTTAAATTTAACTGAAATGGGTTATCCGAGAAATATTATTGTTGATCTATCCACAGGATAGGCCGTCAATATCACATCAGTAGGGGTTTGAGTACCGTAACCCCTGCTGATCAGAAGTTTTGGGAAGCTTCATTGCTCACCGGAGATCTGGTGAGCACGGCGGCCTCCCTGGCGCTTAAAAAGCACAGCGCCTTACATCGTAAAGCAGATGTACTGTACTTGGTATTGTAGCTCAGCCCCATTGACTTGAATGGCGCTGAGCTGCAAGTAGGCCATGTGACCGATGTATGGCAATGTCGCATGACCTATTAGGAGGCATTAGAACTCACGGAATGCCCAGCCCCTTCTAACAGCTGATCCAACACTTAGGGCCCCCGCTGATCTGATATTGATGACCTATCTTTAGGATAGGTCATTAATATTAATTCCTGGATAACCTCTTTAACACTCCCCTGTGCTCCCTAAATAATTTTACAAAATCTTACTTTTAACCCTCTCAGGCCTGCAGAATTTTACGTTTTTGCATTTCCATTTTTCACTCCCTGCCTTGCCAAATCCATAACTTTTTTATTTTTCCATTCACATGAAGCTGATAAAAGGAAATTAAAATGAGAAAAAGAAGCAGATTCTCATCCACTGTACAGTATCACTTGGAAGCATCTGATTAGTCCAACCTTCATCATAAAACAGGACCCAAACATACAGATATATAACTGAAAATTACTGTCTTAGAGGACATTTTTAAATGTCTGATTGCTAGGACCCCTCTGGTAACCCCACAATCCCAGGTCTGCCATATATTTTTACTGCACAGGTGCAATGAGGAGGAATTTTACTAGAATGGCGGTCGACCACACTCTCTGCAATTATTGTATATAAATCTTAATACCATCGTGGCTGTCCAAATTAGATGTCTGCAGAAGAACTTTGGTAAGATCCTTAAAGGGTTGTCTTACTTCAGCAACTGGCATTTATCATGTGGAGAAAGTTAATACAAGGCACTTACTAATGTGTTGTTATTGTCCATATTGCTTCCTTTGCTGGCTGGATTCATTTTTTCATCACATTATACACTACTTGTTTCCATGGTCACGACCACCCTCTAATCTATCAGCATGGTCGTGCTTGCACACTATAGTAAAAAGCACTATCCTCTCTGGTAGACGGGACCATGGGAGCTAACATAGGCTGGTGATTTTTCCTATAGTGTGCAAGCACGACCGTAGTCATGGAAACGAGCAGTGTATAACATGATGGAAAAATGAATCAAGCCAGCAAAAGAGGCAATTTGGACAATCACAATACATTAGTAAATGCCTTGTATTAACTTTGTCTACATGATAAATGCCATGTGTTGAAGTGAGACAAGCCCTTTAAAGCCACCTACCTGTCGATTTCCATACAAAAGCACACTGCAGCGTTGGTACAACTTCCCTGGAAGATTTATTAGGGATAAATCGGCAGAACTGTAGACAGACTTCAGGCAACAAATCCTGAGAAATACACAAATAGCTGTTCTCAGATTGCTATTTATACACTTGATGGACAGTTTCACAACCATTCTGTAGTGGTTATTCTGCAGAAATAATATGATTTCACAAGCTTAAACATGGGATGATAGTAGGTTCAATTCTGTTAAAAGTATAAGCAAAACCACCGCATTTGTGATTTATTCCAGAACAGGAGTTCTAAAAGTTTGAAGGCAGTGGAATAAAAAAAAAAACAATGACTGAGTGGGAATTTATTAATAGCTTTACGTTGATAAAAAGTTGCAAATTTGGGGCATGTCATAGTTGTAGCAAAATGTAGGACCTTTTCATTTTCTTGCCGCTTTTCAGTTATGGCAAGGAAAGTGAGTGGGGTTAAACAGGGTGGGGACGTGGCCTGTAATTTCCGGAAAATGTATCAAGTTTAAAGAACGATTTCATTTCTGAACTTTAGTACAGCTTGGACAAGTGCAGAGCACGTCTCCCTTTTTCCATAACACAGATTTTTTTTTTAGTTTACAGTTTCTATTAAGCATCATGTACAATACAAAAAATGAGAACAATTATTACAGTTTCCCTCCCAGGATTTAATCCCTGCAGCTACACCGACCATTGGAAGCCAGTTATCTGTGGCACTGCCCAAAGGCACTTCTACCTAAGGGTACGGCCACACGGTCAGGTTTCTGCATGCAGTTTTGGAAGCCCAAATCAGGAGTGGATCACAAAAGGAGAAAAAGTGTATAAGACAGATGGGACTCCTGTTCTTTTTTGAATTCACACCTAGCTTTGGCTTCCAAAACTGCATGCAGAAACCTCACCATGTGGCCATACCCTAACAGTCCTGTTTCCACAGTCATTGTTTAGACTGTTCTCCTGCCTCGGACAGATACACCAACACTGATAAAAACAGGTTCTTGGGGACCCTTTATAAAAGCATAACTGCCTGCCTGAGGTTCAGATCTAAAGCCACGGGTTCAGTTTACAGCCATCCCTGGCCCTCCATTGGTTGCACATGTTGAGAATGACATCAGTGTGCATATAGCCACCACAGAGTATAGGGAGCCACCTGTTTCCTTTTCACCAGTGTTTGTGTGTTATAAATTTGTTGATACACAACTCAAAATATGCAAATTTTGCATCTTTTTGCACCTTCCTTGTTGCTTTATCAAAGTGAAAAGAAAAGTTGGTGGTGCTTAGCAGGATGGGCATGGTCTCATGCAGAGATTTGATATAAATGACACCAGAAAATGGCATACATTATGGCACAAGTTCATGTCTGCTTATAGCAATTGTATATTTGCTTTTCTGGTGCACGGACATCCCACAGATGCCTATTTATAAATTTGGCATATCAAATAATGGTCCTGATAACATCACCATCAAAGTATGTGGTGGGAAATGGGTATTGAATACGGAGGCCATGTGGAAGGTATTCATACTGTTACAAATAGATATAGGATGGCACTCAATTATCTGGCGTTGCACAGAATATTCCAATATGTTAGTATACAGATGATTATTGTCAAAAATATAAAATTTGCTAAGGATGCTGTTGCGTCACCAGGTGATGTAGCTCAGCAGCACGTCTCTCTCGGCGCTTGACAGGTAGATTTATTATAGCTACACCTACGAGTACACAGCTGAGTAACTGATACATAACAGATATTCAGAATCAGGGATGAGGTCTGCAGGTCTCAATTTGTTACAATATAGTACAATACCAGACATTAGAATAAACTGGTCATTAAGTATATGGCTACCTTGTAAGTCAATGATTTTCTAGAAGAAGTCTGATATTATTTAGCAGAGATACCTATCTGTGAACAGACCCTTGCTCTTTGCTGATACAATAAAAAAACACATAACACAGTGGCATGCAAAAGTTTGGCCACCCCTGGTCAAAATTGCTGTTACTGTGAACGGTTAAAGGGTTTCTGTCACCCTGCAAAACTCATTTTTTTTTTTTGGGATAGTTAGATTGCTCATAGTGCGATATAGCAGAATATAATGCTCTTACTTACTTTCATGCGGCCGATTCTTTATAAAACAAACTTTTATAATATGTTAATGAGGGCTCTACCAGCAAGTAGGGCGTCTACTTGCTGGTAGCTGCTGCAGAAATCCGCCCCCTCGCCGTGTGGATTGACAGGGCCAGCCGTGATCTCCTCCTCCGGCCGGCCCTGTCAGTAATTCAAAAATCGCGCGCCTCGCGTCTTTCGGCGCAGGCGCTCTGAGATGAGGAGGCTCGTATCCTCAGCACTCCCTCAGTGCGCCTGCGCCGATGACGTCTTCTCTTTCGGTGATGTCATCGGCGCAGGCGCACTGAGGGAGTGCTGAGGATACGAGCCTCCTCATCTCAGAGCGCCTGCGCCGAATGACGCGAGGCGCGCGATTTTTGAATTACTGACAGGGCCGGCCGGAGGAGGAGATCACGGCTGGCCCTGTCAATCAACACGGCGAGGGGGCGGATTTCTGCAGCAGCTACCAGCAAGTAGACGCCCTACTTGCTGGTAGAGCCCTCATTTACATATTATAAAAGTTCGTTTTATAAAGAATCGGCCGCATGAAAGTAAGTAAGAGCATTATATTCTGCTATATCGCACTATGAGCAATCTAACTATCCCCAAAAAAAAAAATGAGTTTTGCAGGGTGACAGAAACCCTTTAACCACCTCAGCCCCCAGTGCTTAAACACCCTGAAAGACCAGGCCACTTTTTACACTTCTGACCTACACTACTTTCACCGTTTATTGCTCGGTCATGCAACTTACCACCCAAATGAATTTTACCTCCTTTTCTTCTCACTAATAGAGCTTTCATTTGGTGGTATTTCATTGCTGCTGACATTTTTACTTTTTTTGTTATTAATCGAAATTTAACGATTTTTTTGCAAAAAAATGACATTTTTCACTTTCAGTTGTAAAATTTTGCAAAAAAAACGAGATCCATATAGAAATTTTGCTCTAAATTTATAGTTCTACATGTCTTTGATAAAAAAAAAATGTTTGGGTAAAAAAAAAATGGTTTGGGTAAAAGTTATAGCGTTTACAAACTATGGTACAAAAATGTGAATTTCCGCTTTTTGAAGCCGCTCTGACTTTCTGAGCACCTGTCATGTTTCCTGAGGTTCTACAATGCCCAGACAGTACAAACACCCCACAAATGACCCCATTTCTGAAAGTACACACCCTAAGGTATTCGCTGATGGGCATAGTGAGTTCATAGAACTTTTTATTTTTTGTCACAAGTTAGCGGAAAATGATGATTTTTTTTTTTTTTTTTTTCTTACAAAGTCTCATATTCCACTAACTTGTGACAAAAAATAAAAAGTTCTATGAACTCACTATGCCCATCAGCGAATACCTTGGGGTCTCTTCTTTCCAAAATGGGGTCACTTGTGGGGTAGTTATACTGCCCTGGCATTCTAGGGGCCCAAATGTGTGGTAAGGAGTTTGAAATCAAATTCAGTAAAAAATGACCTGTGAAATCCGAAAGGTGCTCTTTGGAATATGGGCCCCTTTGCCCACCTAGGCTGCAAAAAAGTGTCACACATCTGGTATCTCCGTACTCAGGAGAAGGTGGGGAATGTGTTTTGGGGTGTCATTTTATATATACCCATGCTGGGTGAGAGAAATATCTTGGCAAAAGACAACTTTTCCCATTTTTTTATACAAAGTTGTCATTTGACCAAGATATTTATCTCACCCAGCATGGGTATATGTAAAAAGACACCCCAAAACACATTCCTCAACTTCTCCTGAGTACGGGGATACCAGATGTGTGACGCTTTTTTGCAGCCTAGGTGGGCAAAGGGGCCATATTCCAAAGAGCACCTTTCGGATTTCACTCCTCATTTTTTCCTGAATTTGATTTCAAACTCCTTACCACACATTTGGGCCCCTAGAATACCAGGGCAGTATAACTACCCCACAAGTGACCCCATTTTGGAAAGAAGACACCCCAAGGTATTCCGTGAGGGGCATGGCGAGTTCCTAGAATTTTTTATTTTTTGTAACAAGTTAGTGGAAAATGATGATTTTTTTTTTTTTTTTTTTTTTCATACAAAGTCTCATATTCCACAAACTTGTGACAAAAAATAAAAACTTCCATGAACTCACTATGCCCATCAGCGAATACCTTGGGGTCTCTTCTTTCCAAAATGGGGTCACTTGTGGGGTAGTTATACTGCCCTGGCATTCTAGGGGCCCAAATGTGTGGTAAGTAGGTAAATGACCTGTGAAATCCGAAAGGTGCTCTTTGGAATGTGGGCCCCTTTGCCCACCTAGGCTGCAAAAAAGTGTCACACATCTGGTATCTCCGTACTCAGGAGAAGTTGAGGAATGTGTTTTGGGGTGTCTTTTTACATATACCCATGCTGGGTGAGATAAATATCTTGGTCGAATGCCAACTTTGTATAAAAAAATGGGAAAAGTTGTCTTTTGCCAAGATATTTCTCTCACCCAGCATGGGTATATGTAAAATGACACCCCAAAACACATTCCCCAACTTCTCCCGATTACGGAGATACCAGATGTGTGACACTTTTTTGCAGCCTAGGTGGGCAAAGGGGCCCATATTCCAAAGAGCACCTTTCGGATTTCACAGGTCATTTTTTACAGAATTTGATTTCAAACTCCTTACCACACATTTGGGCCCCTAGAATGCCAGGGCAGTATAACTACCCCACAAGTGACCCCATTTTGGAAAGAAGAGACCCCAAGGTATTCGCTGATGGGCATAGTGAGTTCATGGAACTTTTTATTTTTTGTCACAAGTTAGTGGAATATGAGACTTTGTATGAAAAATAAAATAAAAAAAAAAATAAGCATTTTCCACTAACTTGTGACAAAAAATAAAAAATTCTAGGAACTCGCCATGCCCCTCACGGAATACCTTGGGGTGTCTTCTTTCCAAAATGGGGTCACTTGTGGGGTAGTTATACTGCCCTGGCATTTTCCAGGGGCCCTAATGTGTGGTAAGTAGGTAAATGACCTGTGAAATCCTAAAGGTGCTCTTTGGAATATGGGCCCCTTTGCCCACCTAGGCTGCAAAAAAGTGTCACACATGTGGTATCTCCGTATTCAGGAGACGTTGGGGAATGTGTTTTGGGGTGTCATTTTACATATACCCATGCTGGGTGAGAGAAATATCTTGGCAAAAGACAACTTTTCCCATTTTTTTATACAAAGTTGGCATTTGACCAAGATATTTCTCTCACCCAGCATGGGTATATGTAAAATGACACCCCAAAACACATTCCCCAACTTCTCCTGAGTACGGCGATACCAGATGTGTGACACTTTTTTGCAGCCTAGATGCGCAAAGGTGCCCAAATTCCTTTTAGGAGGGCATTTTTAGACATTTGGATACCAGACTTCTTCTCACGCTTTGGGGCCCCTAGAATGCCAGGGCAGTATAAATACCCCACATGTGACCCCATTTTGGAAAGAAGACACCCCAAGGTATTCAATGAGGGGCATGGCGAGTTCATAGAAATTTTTTTTTTTTGGCACAAGTTAGCGGAAATTGATATTTTTTATTTTTTTCTCACAAAGTCTCCCGTTCCGCTAACTTGGGACAAAAATTTCAATCTTTCATGGACTCAATATGCCCCTCACGGAATACCTGGGGGTGTCTTCTTTCCGAAATGGGGTCACATGTGGGGTATTTATACTGCCCTGGCATTCTAGGGGCCCTAAAGCGTGAGAAGAAGTCTGGAATATAAATGTCTAAAAAATTTTACGCATTTGGATTCCGTGAGGGGTATGGGGAGTTCATGTGAGATTTTATTTTTTGACACAAGTTAGTGGAATATGAGACTTTGTAAGAAAAAAAAAAAAAAATTCCGCTAACTTGGGCCAAAAAAATATCTGAATGGAGCCTTACAGAGGGGTGATCAATGACAGGGGGGGTGATCAATGACAGGGGGGGGTGATCAATGACAGGGGGGTGATCAATGACAGGGGGGTGATCAGGGAGTCTATATGGGGTGATAACCACAGTCATTGATCACGCCCGTGTAAGGCTTCATTCAGACGTCCGGATGCGTTTTGCGGATCCGATCCATCTATCAGTGCATCCGTAAAAATCATGCGGACATCTGAATGGAGCTTTACAGGGGGGTAATCAATGACAGGGGGGTAATCAATGACAGGGGGGTGATCAGGGAGTCTATATGGGGTGATCACCACAGTCATTGATCATGCCCCTGTAAGGCTTCATTCAGACGTCCGGATGCGTTTTGCGGATCCGATCCATCTATCAGTGCATCCGTAAAAATCATGCGGACGTCTGAATGGAGCTTTACAGGGGGGTAATCAATGACAGGGGGGTGATCAGGGAGTCTATATGGGGTGATCACCACAGTCATTGATCACGCCCCTGTAAGGCTTCATTCAGACGTCCGGATGCGTTTTGCGGATCCGATCCATCTATCAGTGCATCCGTAAAAATCATGCGGACGTCTGAATGGAGCTTTACAGGGGGGTAATCAATGACAGGGGGGTAATCAATGACAGGGGGGTGATCAGGGAGTCTATATGGGGTGATCACCACAGTCATTGATCATGCCCCTGTAAGGCTTCATTCAGACGTCCGGATGCGTTTTGCGGATCCGATCCATCTATCAGTGCATCCGTAAAAATCATGCGGACATCTGAATGGAGCTTTACAGGGGGGTAATCAATGACAGGGGGGTGATCACCACAGTCATTGATCATGCCCCTGTAAGGCTTCATTCAGACGACCGGATGCGTTTTGCGGATCCGATCCATGTATCAGTGCATCCGTAAAAATCATGCGGACATCTGAATGGAGCTTTACAGGGGGGTGATCAGGGAGTCTATATGGGGTGATCACCACAGTCATTGATCATGCCCCTGTAAGGCTTCATTCAGACGTCCGGATGCGTTTTGCGGATCCGATCCATCTATCAGTGGATCCGTAAAAATCATGCGGACGTCTGAATGGAGCTTTACAGGGGGGTAATCAATGACAGGGGGGTAATCAATGACAGGGGGGTGATCAGGGAGTCTATATGGGGTGATCACCACAGTCATTGATCACGCCCCTGTAAGGCTTCATTCAGACGTCCGGATGCGTTTTGCGGATCCGATCCATCTATCAGTGGATCCGTAAAAATCATGCGGACGTCTGAATGGAGCTTTACAGGGGGTTGATCAATGACAGGGGGGTAATCAATGACAGGGGGGTGATCAGGGAGTCTATATGGGGTGATCAGGGGTGATTAGGGGTGATCAGGGGCTAATAAGGGGTTAATAAGTGACGGGGGGGGGTGTAGTGTAGTGTAGTGGTGCTTGGTGCTACTTTACTGAGCTACCTGTGTCCTCTGGTGGTCGATCCAAACAAAGGGGACCACCAGAGGACCAGGTAGCAGGTATATTAGACGCTGTTATCAAAACAGCGTCTAATATACCTGTTAGGGGTTAAAAAAAACACATCTCCAGCCTGCCAGCGAACGATCGCCGCTGGCAGGCTGGAGATCAACTCTCTTACCTTCCGTTCCTGTGAGCGCGCGCGCCTGTGTGCGCGCGTTCACAGGAAGTCTCGCGTCTCGCGAGATGACGCGTATATGCGTGACTGTGCGCAGCGCTGCCACCTCCGGAACGCGATCCTGCGTTAGGCGGTCCGGAGGTGGTTAAGCAAATTGAAGATGAAATGATCTGCAAAAGGCATAAAGTAAAAGATGGCACATTCCTTTTGTATTTTAAGCAAAAACTATTTTTTATTTTCATCTTTTACATATTCAAAATAACAAAAAAGGAAAAGGGTCCAAAGCAAAATGTCAGGCACCTTGCATGGTTAGTACCTAGTACCAACGACTTTGGCAAGTTTTACAGCTTATAAACACTTTTTGTAGCCAGTCTTTCAATTATTGTTTGAGTGATTTTCATCCATTCTTCCTTGCAAAAGTCTTAGGCCTCTTTCAGCCGGGCGTTGCGGGAAAAGGTGCGGGTACGTTACGGGAACACCCGTGATTTTTCCGCGCAAGTGCAAAAGATTGCAATGCGTTTTGCACTCGCGTGAGAAAAATCGCGCATGTTTGGTACCCAAACCCGAACTTCTTCACAGAAGTTTGGGCTTGGGATCGGGGTTGTGTAGATTGTATTATTTTCCCTTATAACATGGTTATAAGGGAAAATAATAGCATTCTGAATACAGAATACATAGTAAAATAGCGCTGGTGTCACAACCAGACAGCTGAGAAGCTCTGACAGAAGCCTTTCAGAACCTCCTCCTTGAGTTTTCTTTGTTTTGGTTTTCAGTTCCTCATCTCGTTAGTCTCTCTCAGCTGTCATGTAGTTGGACTGATTGCATCCCTTTAAATTCCTCCCCATAATACATTAGTGTGCGGCTTATACTACTTCCTGGAGTGTGTGTGCATGCTGTTCCTATTTCCCAGTCTTCTACAAGATAAGTGCTGTACATTCATTTGTGATTTTCTGTTTGCTGGATCCCAGATGACCCTGACTCCCTCCGTATCTAGTGTAGGGAGCCGGTGGTCGTGTCCCCTCACTATTGTAGGGTGTTCAGGTATTATATAGTCGAGGTACGGGGATATGCGATCATCCACCTTTGGGGTGTTCGCATAGGCTGAGCAGTCAGGGAGAGTGCCAGGTCTCTTGCAGGGGTCTCCCTTTTGTTCCTTAATTTTGGATCCAGTGAGTCATAGATTCTTTTGCATTGTCTTGTTTCCTGTACACCTTCCGTGACATTATAAGCCGCCAAAACCGTCTCAAGCATGGATCCGGTTTCACTTTTGGCTGAACGCTTCCAGGGTCTTTCATTGTAGGTAGCTGATCTCCGTAAGACTTTTTCTCAGTTTCAAGTGACCGGTTCAGCTTGCGTTCATGGAGTTTGTTCTGAGCCTAAGATCTCGCTCCCGGATACGTTCTCCGGGGGTAGTGAGAATTTTGTGCGTTTTAGAGAGGCTTGCAAACTCCACTTTCGCCTTCTTCCCCATTCCTCTGGTGATGAGGAACGGAGGGTGGGGATCATTTTATCGCTGCTCAGGGGTAACGCTCAGTCCTGGGCCTTTTTGCTGCCGGAGGGGGCACGGCCCCTCCGTTCAGTGGATGAATTCTTTTTAGCCCTGGGTCAGATATATGATGATCCGGATCGTATTGCTCTGGCTGAGTCTAGACTATGTCTGTTATGCCAGGGTAAACAATCCGCAGAGATATACTGCTCAGATTTTCGGAGATGGGCAGCTGATACTGGTTGGAATGATGCTGCACTCCGAAGTCAATTTTGCCATGGTCTTTCAGAGGGATTAAAAGATGCATTTGCCTTTCATGAGAGGCCTATCTCCTTGGACTCTGCTATGTCTCAGGCCGTTCGTATTGACAGGCATCTTAGAGAGAGAGTAGAGATCTCTCCTTCCTGTCATACTCAGTCCCGGGACAGTGCAGCGGTCTCATTCTGTGCGCAGGGGTCTCAGTAGCTGTCAGCCCCTTCTGAGCAGGAGCCCATGCAGCTGGGGTTAATTGCCTCTGACAATAGAAGATTCAGCTCTCAGAGGAGGGTTTGTTTTTGTTGTGGAGGTATAAATCATTTGGCAAATGTTTGTCCCTCTAGGAGATTCAGGCAGTTTTCTGGGAGTAATAAAGAAACAAAAAGGAAAAAATCTTTTAAAAATGTTCCGTCTGTTACTATTGGCAGGGTTGAGGCGGAAATTGAAGGTTTTCCGTTTGCTTGTAGTTCCTGTTTTGTCCTGCCTGCTAGGGTGGCACTAGAGAGCAAGAGCATTTTTTTGTGAGATTTTTGTGGATAGTGGAGCAGCTGTCAATCTCATTGATAATCAATTTGCAATAACTCATGGTTTCCAGGTATGCACTTTGGGAAAGGATATTCCTGTTTTTGCTATTGATTCCGCTCCACTTTCTCAGAAATCGTTAAAGGGCATAGTTCACAATATCCGTTTGATTGTGAGTGATACTCATGTTGAGGATGTGTCATGTTTCGTCCTAAACGGGTTACCTACTCCTCTAGTGTTGGGGCTACCCTGGCTCACTAAACATAACCCCACCATTGATTGGCAAGCGAGGCAAATAAATGGTTGGAGTGACTTTTGCAGAGAGAATTGCCTCACGACATCTGTTTCTGAGGTTTCTACTAAGACTGTACCACCTTTCCTCTCTGAATTTTCGGATGTCTTCTCTGAGAGTGGAGTTCAGGATTTGCCCCCGCACAGGGAGTACGATTGCCCTATTAATCTCATCCCAGGCGCCAAGCTGCCTAAATCTCGTTTATACAATCTTTCCCAACCTGAGAGGGTCGCTTTGCGTGCTTATATCTCTGAGAGTCTGATAAAAGGACACATACGACCCTCGAAGTCACCTGTTGCCGCTGGTTTTTTCTTTGCTAAGAAAAAAGATGGTTCTTTAAGACCTTGTCTGGATTTCAGGGAGCTGAACAGTATCACTATTCGTTACCCTTATCCGCTTCCTCTGATCCCGGACCTGTTTAACCAGGTTGTTGGGGCTAAAGTATTTTCCAAATTAGACCTAAGAGGGGCATACAACCTGGTCAGGGTCAGAGAAGGAGACGAATGGAAGACGGCCTTCAATACCCCTGAGGGCCATTTTGAGAATTTGGTTATGCCTTTTGGTTTGATGAATGCCCCAGCCGTTTTTCAGCATTTCGTGAACAGCATTTTTTATCATTTAATGGGAAAATTAGTATTAGTGTATTTGGATGACATTTAGATTTTTTCTCCTGATTTCAAAACTCATAAGGAACACTTACGTCAGGTCTTGCTCATCCTGCGGGAGAATAAATTATACGCGAAACTGGAAAAATGTGTGTTTGCGGTTCCAGAAATTCAATTTCTGGGGTTTCTTCTCTCCGCTTCTGGTTTTCGCATGGACCCCGAGAAGGTCCGCGCTGTGCTTGAGTGGGAGCTTCCTGAGAATCAGAAGGCGCTGATTGGTTTTTTGGGCTTTCCCAATTATTACAGGAAGTTTATTTTGAATTATTCCTCTGTTGTTAAACCACTCACTGATATGACCAGAAAGGGGGTAGATTTTTCTTCCTGGTCGGTAGAGGCGCGTAAGGCCTTTTCTAATATCAAGGAGAGTTTTGCTTCCGCTCCCATCCTGGTACAACCTGATATTTCTTTACCCTTCATAGTTGAGGTTGATGCTTCTGAGGTGGGTGTGGGTGCGGTCTTGTCTCAGGGTTCCTCTCCTGCCAAATGGCGACCGTGTGCCTTTTTCTCGAAGAAACTCTCCTCCGCAGAGAGAAATTACGATGTGGGAGATAGGGAATTGTTGGCCATCAAGTTGGCTTTTGAGGAATGGCGCCATTGGCTAGAGGGAGCCAGACACCCTATCACCGTGTTTACTGACCATAAAAATCTGGCCTACTTGGAGTCAGCCAAGCGTCTGAACCCGAGACAGGCCAGATGGTCTTTGTTCTTTTCAAGGTTTAATTTTGTTGTCACGTTCTGCCCTGGGGTTAAGAATGTGAAGACAGATGCCCTGTCACGTTGTTTTCCGGGAGGTGGGAATTTCGAAGACCCGGGTCCCATTTTGGCTGAAGGTGTGGTGGTCTCTGCTCTTTTTCCTGAATTGGAGGCAGAGGTGCAGGCAGCCCAGTCGGAGGCTCCTGATCTTTGTCCTCCTGGGAGGTTGTTTGTGCCTCTCGCTTTAAGACACAAGATTTTTAAGGAACACCACGATACGGTCCTTGCTGGGCACCCGGGGGCAAGAGCCACACTGGATATCATCGCTCGGAGATTCTGGTGGCCTGCGCTTCGTAAGTCGGTTGAGGGTTTTGTGGCAGCCTGCGAGACTTGCGCTCGTGCCAAAGTCCCTCATTCACGGCCATCAGGTCCTCTCCTTCCCTTTCCCATTCCTTCCCATCCTTGGACACATCTGTCCATGGACTTCATAACGGACCTGCCTCGTTCCTCGGGGAAGACTGTGATTCTGGTGGTGGTGGACCGTTTTAGCAAAATGGTGCATTTCATCCCTTTTCCTGGTTTGCCCAATGCTAAGACGCTGGCGCAGGCATTTATTGATCACATTGTCAAATTGCATGGTCCTGAGGAAAGGATGTGGGTCCCAGTGACGGACATTAAGGCCACTCTTCTCATCAGGGCTTTCCATAGGTCCCATCCTGAGAAGGTGGGCTCTGAGTGTCCGGAGTCCACTCGTAGAGGGAGGGGTACTGTCACAACCAGACAGCTGAGAAGCTCTGACAGAAGCCTTTCAGAACCTCCTCCTTGAGTTTTCTTTGTTTTGGTTTTCAGTTCCTCATCTCGTTAGTCTCTCTCAGCTGTCATGTAGTTGGACTGATTGCATCCCTTTAAATTCCTCCCCATAATGCATTAGTGTGCGGCTTATACTACTTCCTGGAGTGTGTGTGCATGCTGTTCCTATTTCCCAGTCTTCTACAAGAAAAGTGCTGTACATTCATTTGTGATTTTCTGTTTGCTGGATCCCAGATGACCCTGACTCCCTCCGTGTCTAGTGTAGGGAGCCGGTGGTCGTGTCCCCTCCCTATTGTAGGGTGTTCAGGTATTATATAGTCGAGGTACGGGGATATGCGATTTGGGGTGTTCGCATAGGCTGAGCAGTCAGGGAGAGTGCCAGGTCTCATGCAGGGGTCTCCCTTTTGTTCCTTAGTTTTGGATCCAGTGAGTCATAGATTCTTTTGCATTGTCTTGTTTCCTGTACACCTTCCGTGACAGCTGGAGGGGTTAAAAAAACTAAAAAAATAATTTAACTCACCTTAGTCCAGTTGATCGCGCAGCCCGGCATCTCCTTCTGTCTCCTTTGCTGAACAGGACCTGTGGTGAGCATTCATTACAGGAACAGGACCTGTGGTGACGTCACTCCGGTCATCACATGATCCATCACCATGGTAAAAGATCATGTGATGGATCATGTGATGACCGGAGTGACGTCACCACAGGTCCTGTTGCTGCACAGAGCTCAGATGAAGACAGAAGGAGATGCCGGCTACGCGATCAAGTGGACTAAGGTGAGTTAATTTTTTTAATATTTTTTTTTTAACCTCTCCAGCGCTATTTTACTATGCATTCTGTATTCAGAATGCTATTATTTTCCCTTATAACCAGGTTATAAGGGAAAATAATAATGATCGGGTCTCCATCCCGATGGTCTCCTAGCAACCGTGCGTGAAAATCGCACCGCATCCGCACTTGCTTGCGGATGCTTGAGATTTTCACGCAACCCCATTCACTTCTATGGGGCCTGCGTTGCGTGAAAAACGCAGAATATAGAGCATGCTGCGATTTTCACGCAACGCACAAGTGATGCGTGAAAATCACCGCTCATGTGAACAGCCCCATATGAATGGGTCGGTATTCAGTGCGGGTGCAATGCGTTCAACTCACACATCGCATCCGCGCAGAATACTCGCCCGTGTGATAGGGGCCTTACAGTTCTGCGAGATTCATAGACCGTCTTGCATACATTGCTCTTTTGAAGTCTATCCACATATTTTCAATAATGTTCAGATCAGTGGACTGTGAGTGCCATGGTAAAACCTTCAGCTTGTGCCTTTTCGAGGTAGTCAATTGTAGATTTTGTGGTGTGTTTAGGATCATTATCCATTTGTAGAAGCCATTCTTTTTTTCAGCTTTTTACATTTGCTGTTATGTTTGCTTACAGAATTTGCTAAAATTTCATTGAATCCATTCTTCCCTCTACCCGTGAAATGTTCCCCATGCCATTAGCTGCAACATAACCCCAAAGCATGTGTCCTTTTTTTCTCCAAACACACCTTTGTTATTTGTGGCCAAAATTTTTTATTTTAACATCTTCAGTCCACAGCACAGATGGGTTCAAATATGCATTAGGCTTGTTTAGATGTTTTTTGCAAACTTTAGATGCTGAATCTTGTCGTGAGGAGGCAGGAGAGGTTTTGTTCTGATGACTCTTCCATGGAGGCCATATTTGTGCAGGTGTTGCTGAACAGTAGAACAATGCACCTCAACTCCAGAGTCTGCTAAATCTTCCTGAAGGTCTTTTGCGGTCAAACTGAGATTTTAATTTGCCTTGAGCAGCTGTCTCTGAAATTTTTCTTGTTTTTCAGACATTCTCTTGACCTCCAGTGTTTCTATTAACCGCCAAGAAATGGATGAAAATGAGCTCTTAACAAGCTCTGCCTCTAATACTACCAGATGTAAAGTAGCTATCCTATAAGTTAAAGGGTTTCTACCACCAGAAATTCTGTTATGTAGCTGACTGACATTACCGGTGCGCTAATGTCAGCACTACATAACAGTATGTTTCTAACATTAGTCCCTGCAGCCGTTTTTGTTAAAAAAGCACTTTTATTATATGCTAATGAGCCTCTAGGTGCTATGTGGGCGTAAAATCAGCACCTAGAGGCTCCGTCCACTCACGCTGGGCGGGCACAACACTGGACCTGGGCGGGATAAAGGGTGAGTGGACGGAGCCTCTAGGTGCTGATTTTACGCTCACATAGCACCTAGAGGCTCATTAGCATATAATAAAAATGCTTTTTTAACAAAAACGGCTGCAGGGACTAATGTTAGAAACATACTGTTATGTAGTGCTGACATTAGCGCATCGCTAATGTCAGTCAGCTACATAACAGTATTTCTGGTGGTAGAAACCCTTTAATGTTCAACCCTATAAATAGGCCTTGAGACATGACTCGGATATTAAATAAGCCAGCACCTCATCTGGCCTCGTCTCATCTCATCAGCACTTAAGCAGGTAACTGCAATAAGGCAATCTATACAGACCAAGAAGTGTTGCCTAATATTAGGCTTATGGCCAGTGCAAAAACTGCAGGATTTTCTGGGTTTTGTTTAAATATAGATGCAATTAAAATTTTATAAAATTAAAAATAACATCATCAAAATTTCTTTAAAACTATGTTAAACATAAAAACATTATTTAAACAATAGATCATTTTCTGATGACACATTCTCTTTAAAATGTTAAAAAGGGTGTTTCAAATTTAACTTTATGGTCTCATGCCATACATCACTTAGGCCGATTATTGGATGAAGCAGTCACGTGAGTAAACAGGCACTTCAACGATGTACTGCCCCATAGAAATGAATGGGTCCGCAAATCCGTTCCTATTTTAATTTTTTTTTCTGATCTGATCTTGGAAAAATCTCTTTAACCATCCTACTGTTAATGCAACATTATCAGATTTCATCTAGTTTTCTTGGAAGGAGGCATCTGTTTGATATGTTGTTGGCATAGATTAGTAAGGATCATCAGCGCATACTGTATGCCACAGAAATGTCCTCCAGAAGTATGTGACAAGTGTAAAAACACGATTTACTGTATGTAGTTGTATATGGCAATACAGTTGCTAATATCATCTGTTGGCCACCATGTAAAATAAATGTATAGTGCACAGTATATTGTATGTTTCTTTTTGGGATGCTACTTTACTGAAAACATAGTTGACTACCAATACAGCTAAAAAAAGGTATGATGGTGCGCACACCTGAACATCTTTTGGCATATGTCAGGTAAATGGGACTCTATGTAGACATTTGTAATATGTGAACTCGTCGAAAAAATCAGTTAGGGGAATGGAACATAAGTATGGCATTGCAAGTCCTATATTGGAAATCTTCTGTATATCGATAATTTTTGGGCTGGACCTGTTTGTAGGGGTACTCTGACACTTATGAGTGAGGCTAAGATGAAGCTAATGTGCAAAACTTATCACCTGAGCTCTGCATCTAAGCCTTGTAGAGCTACAGTAGCTCAGCTGAGTATAATGATATCTTTCACTTAGTGATCTGTTGCTTAATGTCAGAAAAAAATGTGTTAAACTATATGCAAATGAGATGTTTTGTGCACTGAGGGTGGACCGAAGCAACTCACTGCACCCTTGCTCCTCCTGCTTCTTCTGCTAGCTTTTCCCTTTCCTTCTTTATTGATAGGGTCAGGAGAGATGACTATGCATGAACCTGACCCTGTCAATTAAGAATGAGAGGGAGTGGCTGGTAGAGGAAGCAGGAGGAGCAAGGGTGAACATAGTAGCTTGGGCCCACCTTTGGTGCCCTTAACATCTCTTTTTGGATAAAATATGCTGTTTCTCCAGAATGAAGCAATGTATCACTAAGTGAAGGTGTCATTACATTCAGCTGAGCTGGCACTATAAGACATTGTGCCTGGTTTAACAGTTCCTAGTGCAAAAGGTATTCTCATACAAGAAACATACAGTATTATTGTTCTGTATTTCTGTTGATGGACATTTGTGTGCTTAGTAAACAGTTTTAGGGGAAAGTCGTACCAGCTGTGCATCTGGCTCAAATCCACAGGTCCCCTACAGTGCGACCCAAAATCCATTGGTAATCCTCAGATGTCATGAATGATGCCTTGCACACATTCAAGGCACCCAGTGCCAGAGGCAGCAAAACAACCCCAAAACATCAATGAACCTCCACCATATTTCACTGTAGGTACTGTGTTCTTTTCTTTGTAGGCCTCATTCCGTTTTCAGTAAACAGTAGAATGATGTGCTTTACCAAAAAACTCTATCTTGGTCTCATCTGTCCACAAGACGTTTTCCCAGAATGATTTTGGCTTACTCAGTTTATTTTTGTAAAATGTAGTCTTGCTTTTTTATGTCTCTGTGTCAGCAGCGGGATCCTCCTGGGTCTCCTGCCATAGCGTTTCATTTCATTTAACCCCTTAAGGACTTAGGGCGTACTGGTACGCCCTGTTTCCCGAGTCCTTAAGGACTCAGGCCGTACCAATACCTCCTAAGTTTAAAAAAAGATTGCGGCGCGGCGGGGGTTAATTGTGACAGCATGCCCGCTGAAATAATTCAGCGGGCATCCTGTCACAATGCCGGGGGGGTCATGTGACCCCCCCGTATCGGTTATCGCCGCAAACCGCAGGTCAATTCAGACCTGCGGTTTGCGGCTTTACCTGTGGTTTGCGGCGGCGATCGGGCGTGCCATCGGGTCCCCATGCGGCTGTAGGGGGGACCCAATGGCATGGAAGGCAGCGCGATGTCTAAGGAAGGCCTCTCGCTGCATTCCGGTGACGAGCCCGTGAGATCCAGCCCCCTGGATCTCACAGGCCGGAAGCTGTATGAGTAATACACACCGTATTACTCATACAGCCAATGCATTCCAATACAGAAGTATTGGAATGCATTGTAAAGGATTAGACCCCCAAAAGTTCAAGTCCCAAAGTGGGACAAAAAATGAAGTGAAAAAAAAGTTGAAAAAAGGAAGTTTTCCCTTAAAAAAAATTAAAAGTTTCAAGTAAAAATAAACAAAAACGTAATTTTCCCCAAATAAAGTAAAAAAAATTGGTAAAAAATAGGGGATTAAAAAAAGTATACATATTAGGTATCGACGCGTCCGTATCAACCGGCTCTATAAACATATCACATGACCTAACCTCTCAAATAAACACCGTAAAAAATTAAAAATAAAAACTGTGCTAAATAAACCATTTTTTGTCACCTTACATCACAAAAAGTGTAATAGCAAGCGATTAAAAAGTCATATGCACCATAATAGTGTCAATCAAACCGTCATCTCATCCCGCAAAAAATGAGACCCTACCTAAGATAATTGCCCAAAAACTGAAAAAACTATGGCTCTCAGAATATGGAGACACTAAAACATGATTTTTTTTTTTGTTTCAAAAATGATATTATTGTGTAAAACTTACATAAATAAAAAAAAGTATACATATTAGGTATCGCCGTGTCCGTATCACCGGCTCTATAAAAATATCACATGACCTAACCCCAATAAAAAATAAAAACTGTGCAAAATAAAAAAATTTTGTCACCTTACATCACAAAAAGTATAATAGCAAGCGATCAAAAAGTCACACGCACCCCAAAATAGTGCCAATAAAACCGTCATCTCATCCCGCAAAAATCATACCCTAACCAAGGTAATCGCCCAAATACTGAAAAAATTATGGCTCTCAGACTATGGAAACACTAAAATATGATTTTTTTTGCTTCAAAAAAGAAATCATTGTGTAAAACTTACATAAATAAAAAAAAGTATACATATTAGGTATCGCCACATCCATGACAACCTGGTCTATATATAAAATATCACATGATCTAACCTGTCAGATGAATGTTGTAAATAACAAAAAATGTAAACAGTGCCAAAACAGCTATTTCTTGTTATCTTGCCTCACAAAGTGAGCAACCAAAAATCATATGTACCCTAAACTAGTACCAACAATACTGTCACCCTATCCCGTAGTTTCTAAAATGGGGCCACTCTTTTGGAGTTTCTACTCTAGGGGGGCATCAGGGGGGCTTCAAATGGGACATGGTGTCAAAAAAACTGTCCAGCAAAATCTGCCTTCCAAAAACCGTATGGCATTCCTTTCCTTCTGCGCCCTGCCGTGTGCCGTTACAGCTGTTTACGACCACATATAGGGTGTTTCTGTAAACTACAAAATCAGGGCCATAAATATTGAGTTTGGTTTGGCTGTTAACCCTTGCTTTGTAACTGGAAAAAAATATTAAAAAGGAAAATCTGCAAAAAAAGTGACATTTTGAAATTGTATCTCTATTTTCCATTAATTCTTGTGGAACACCTAAAGGGTTAACGAAATTTCTAAAATAAGTTTTGAATACCTTGAGGGGTGTAGTTTCTTAGATGGGGTCACTTTTATGGAGTTTCTACTCTAGGGGTGCATCAGGGGGGCTTCAAATGGGACATGGTGTAAAAAAAAAAGTCCAGCAAAATCTGCCTTCCAAAACCGTATGGCATTCCTTTTCTTCTGCGCCATGCCGTGTGCCCGTACAGTAGTTTACGACCACATATGGGGTGTTTCTGTAAACTACAGAATCAGGGCCATAAATATTGAGTTTGGTTTTGCTGTTAACCCTTGCTTTGTAACTGGAAAAAAAATATAAAAATGGAAAATCTGCCAAAAAAGTTAAATTTTGAAATTGTATCTCTATTTTCCATTAATTCTTGTGGAACACCTAAAGGGTTAACGACGTTTGTAAAATCATTTTTGAATACCTTTAGGGGTGTAGTTTCTTAGATGGGGTCACTTTTATGGAGTTTCTACTTTAGGGGTGCATCAGGGGGGCTTCAAATGGGACATGGTGTCAAAAAAACCTGTCCAGCAAAATCTGCCTTCCAAAAACCATATGGCATTCCTTTCCTTCTGCGCCCTGTCGTGTGCCTGTACAGCAGTTTACGACACATATGGGGTGTTTCTGTAAACTACAGAATCAGAGCCATAAATATTGAGTTTTGTTTGGCTGTTAACCCTTGCTTTGTAACTGGAAAAAAAATATTAAAATGGAAAATCTGCCAAAAAAGTGAAATTTTGAAATTGTATCTTTATATTCCATTCATTCTTGTGGAACACCTAAAGGGTTAACGACGTTTGTAAAATCAGTTTTGAATACCTTGAGGGGTGTAGTTTCTAGAATGCGGTCCTTTTTGGGTGGTTTCTGTGAGGAATATGGATTAATATTTACTGTCAGCCATGTCCTCACACCCCCCATTTGCTGACAGATAGCGGAGGTAGTGAACTCCACAGGAGGGCCCTGCTTCAAAGCCCCAGGCCTGATTGTCATCTGATGCACCTCTTGGCATGTTCAGTGTACATGCAAAATTAGTTTCCACCCCCCCCCAGGGGGTCCAGGCTTCAAGGAGAAGGTCACACCTCACCTCCACCAGATTGGAGCCAACTGAATCCTGCAGGAAAACCCCCAGCAGGGGGTATCCGCCCTTGCCCCAGATCAATGAAACCTCCCAGACATGTTGGCACCTACCTTTCATAAGGAATTATGAACCGCCTGCCCATCGCAGGCGCAAACCGGATACATATTTGTGTCCCGGTGGCCACGATGTACGTTCCCATGGTCTTTGGTTAATGAGACGAGGTCAGGGTAGGGAGATATCCATATCTCCCCATAGATACCACATAACGGTACCAGGTTTGGGCTCTACTTGTAGCCGGAACCCAGGCAGGTCCATTGGTCCCAGAACCATCTCCCTATGACCCTCTGGTCTGGAGCTATGAACCCTAAAGGGTTTTGTGGGTCATTTGCTGCCAGCCCAGAAAAGGGGGAGTGGAACCCTCCCTGAGGCCGGGAGGGGAGGGGCTGGCTACAGGTTAAAAGTCTGGTGCCAGCAAGTAGGCGCGTCTTTCTCTGAAGAGGGGTCACATCCTACAAATGTGTTTAGAGGGACCCAGGAAATAGCTGAGATCACGCCCCTTCATGTGGACTCCAGCAAAGAACATCTCAAAGGAACTTTCATCTTACCCGGTAACTGAATTTTACACTGCTTAACCCTGTTGTAACCATATAACCTGTAATCTGTAACCTCAGACCACTGTATATATTGTCTGTGTATATTGTGTTATATCTAGTGTGCCCATACGGCGATTAAATCTATAATTTAATCTTGTGCTTTCTTGTATCTCGATCACGAATCCCCACGTCCGTGTTTTGGCCTAGTTAAAAGCTACCGCGGGTTGGTTTCTGACCCTATATAATCCCGTTAGCGGACCGGGCTTATATCAAACTAGAACTGGTGGCAGATACCCAGGCTGAGGAGTCGCTGTTTCACTGCGGCAGTGAAAAGGCTCTCTCAGCTTGTTGCCTCTCTGTGCCCGCGTGGACAGGAGGTGTGTGTAAGCTATACCAACCTGACCTTACGTGCTCCACTGGAGGGCGTAACTTCACGTTTTTGGTAGACCCGTGACCATACCACGTCTCGTGAGCTCGACGTAGTTGACGTCAAGTGGGCACGAGGTGTGGTATTCATCACAGTTTCTATTATGTAAGCCTCACAAAGTGACTTCAGACCTGAACTGGTCCTTAAAAAGTTGGTTTTTGAAGATTTACTTCTAAACTTCTAAGCCTTGTAACGTCCCCCAAAAATAAAATGTCATTCCCAAAATGATCCTAACATGAAGTAGACATATGGGGAATGTAAAGTATTAACTATTTTTGTAGGTATTACTATGTATTATAGAAGTTGAGAAATGGAAACTTGGAGATTTGCTAATTTTTCCACATTTTTGGCAAATTTGGTATTTTTTTATAAATAAAAGTGAATTTTTTTGACTCCATTTTACCAGTGTCATGAAGTACAATATGTGACGAAAAAACTATCTCAGAATGGCCTGTATAAGTCAAAGCGTTTTAAAGTTATCAGCACTTCAAAATTTCTCCCACTAAAACGTCCTGTCCCGCCCGGTCATAATCTCCGAGTTAGCATATTGACCCCAGCAGACTCCTTATTATATCTAGGTATCCAGATAGGGACCAAACTGGAACACTATACGAAACTGAACATACTTCCAATAATAGATAGAGTTAAGGAAAAAATTAGAACATGGCTTAAATTTCCCCTGTCACAAATCAACCGCATAGCACTTATAAAAATGACGTTACTACCAATGTTACTATATGTATTTAATGCTAGCCCAATAACGATAGAAGACAAATTTTTCAATAAGCTAGAGTCCCTCTTCAATGAACTAATATGGGGGCGCAAACGAGTCAGAATTAAGATACAATATCTGTATAAAGAAGAGGGCGGACTCTCCGTCCCTTTTCTAAAGGGATATTATATAGCTGCCCAATTGAGATGGTGTGTGAGGAATCGAAAGAATAAATGCATTCGGCTTACACTGCGTGCAGAATTATTAGGCAAATGAGTATTTTGACCACATCATCCTCTTTATGCATGTTGTCTTACTCCAAGCTGTATAGGCTCGAAAGCCTACTACCAATTAAGCATATTAGGTGATGTGCATCTCTGTAATGAGAAGGGGTGTGGTCTAATGACATCCACACCCTATATTAGGTGTGCATAATTATTAGGCAACTTCCTTTCCTTTGGCAAAATGGGTCAAAAGAAGGACTTGACAGGCTCAGAAAAGTCAAAAATAGTGAGATATCTTGCAGAGGGATGCAGCACTCTTAAAATTGCAAAGCTTCTGAAGCGTGATCATCGAACAATCAAGCGTTTCATTCAAAATAGTCAACAGGGTCGCAAGAAGCGTGTGGAAAAACCAAGGCGCAAAATAACTGCCCATGAACTGAGAAAAGTCAAGCGTGCAGCTGCCAAGATGCCACTTGCCACCAGTTTGGCCATATTTCAGAGCTGCAACATCACTGGAGTGCCCAAAAACACAAGGTGTGCAATACTCAGAGACATGGCCAAGGTAAGAAAGGCTGAAAGACGACCACCACTGAACAAGACACACAAGCTGAAACGTCAAGACTGGGCCAAGAAATATCTCAAGACTGATTTTTCTAAGGTTTTATGGACTGATGAAATGAGAGTGAGTCTTGATGGGCCAGATGGATGGGCCCGTGGCTGGATTGGTAAAGGGCAGAGAGCTCCAGTCCGACTCAGACGCCAGCAAGGTGGAGGTGGAGTACTGGTTTGGGCTGGTATCATCAAAGATGAGCTTGTGGGGCCTTTTCGGGTTGAGGATGGAGTCAAGCTCAACTCCCAGTCCTACTGCCAGTTTCTGGAAGACACCTTCTTCAAGCAGTGGTACAGGAAGAAGTCTGCATCCTTCAAGAAAAACATGATTTTCATGCAGGACAATGCTCCATCACACACGTCCAAGTACTCCACAGCGTGGCTGGCAAGAAAGGGTATAAAAGAAGAAAATCTAATGACATGGCCTCCTTGTTCACCTGATCTGAACCCCATTGAGAACCTGTGGTCCATCATCAAATGTGAGATTTACAAGGAGGGAAAACAGTACACCTCTCTGAACAGTGTCTGGGAGGCTGTGGTTGCTGCTGCACGCAATGTTGATGGTGAACAGATCAAAACACTGACAGAATCCATGGATAGCAGGCTTTTGAGTGTCCTTGCAAAGAAAGGTGGCTATATTGGTCACTGATTTGTTTTTGTTTTGTTTTTGAATGTCAGAAATGTATATTTGTGAATGTTGAGATGTTATATTGGTTTCACTGGTAAAAATAAATAATTCAAATGGGTATATTTTTTTTTTTGTTAAGTTGCCTAATAATTATGCACAGTAATAGTCACATGCACACACAGATATCCCCCTAAAATAGCTAAAACTAAAAACAAACTAAAAACTACTTCCAAAAATATTCAGCTTTGATATTAATGAGTTTTTTGGGTTCATTGAGAACATGGTTGTTGTTCAATAATAAAATTAATCCTCAAAAATACAACTTGCCTAATAATTCTGCACTCCCTGTATTTATGGGGAGCACTGTAGACCCTGGGTGGATCTCTTTCATATTCTTGAAACTGGTACCATGGAGAAGAGAATAATAATGAACCCGTTCGGCAGGATGCTCGGGTATATTTGGCAACAAGTTAGATATATGGTTGGAGTAACCCAGGCAGTTCAGTACACCCCACTGTGGGGGAATGCACACTTACCACAAGTTATGCTATTGGCTGATGTTGAATATTGGGAAAAATATGGGATATGCCTAATTGCACAAGTTTTTCATAAAGGACAGATTAAGCCTTTAAATGAAATCCTACCAGATATTACACTAGGATTTATTGATAAATTTAGATATGAACAACTACGACACGCTATTCACTACACGGAGAATAAGAATTATTTAAATATTGTAAGGAACACTTTTTTAGATTTTTGTCAAGACATGACTCTCAATACTTCTATATCACACATTTATGCAAAGTTAAGATCTGAATACACTAAAACAATCACATTCTGAAGTGAGGCTAAATGGGAAAAGGACCTGCAAAATGGGGAACCCATCCCGTGGAACGCTGTGTACAGAAATATTAAAAGATCGACGGTCTCCCCTGCCCATGCATGGATTCTTTTGAAAATCACACTCCGTCTCTACTATACACCAGCCTTTCTGCATACGATCTATAACGATAGGAAACAGAACTGTTATAAATGCAGCAAAGACAGAGGAGACTATATACATCTGCTGTGGGAATGCCCAGGGATAAAAGAGTATTGGATCAAAATATTCCGGAAATTGCGGGATAGTTCCCCTATGAAATACGAAGCATGTATTAGTTATGTTATCCTGGGCGCTTTCCCAGAGACAGATAAAAATAAAACTGAGCAGATACTCTGGCTTCGGGGTATCGCACTGGCCAAAATAATTGTTAAATATTGGGGTACTACGGAATATCCTAATTTTCAGGAGTGGATGGAACGGATGAACAGGGTTAAGCAATATGAATACATCCTCGCCCAAACAGCAGGGAAAAAGGCAGCTTGGATGCGGATATGGGGCAACTTGAAATGATAATACTAGGCGCAATGACAGTAGCTCCGCATAAAAAAGGGGGTTGGAGGGAGGGAAGGGGGGTTAAAAAATAAGAGGGAAATTTAGCATAGGATGAGACTATGTATGACTGTATTATTGCTTTGTGATACCAAAATGGAATACTGTAGATCTTTATTATTTGTAAAATAAAATATAATTATAAAAATAAAAATAAAAAAGTTATCAGCACTTAACCACTTAAGGACCACAGGTTTATACCCCCCTAAAGACCAGGCCCTTTTTTACAAATCGGCACTCCACAACTTTAGCGGTTTATTGCTCGGTCATGCAACTTACCACCCAAATGAATTTTACCTCCTTTTCTTCTCACTAATAGAGCTTTCATTTGGTGGTATTTCATTGCTGCTAACATTTTTACTTTTTTTGTTATTAATCGAAATTTAACGATTTTTTTGCAAAAAAATGACATTTTTCACTTTCAGTTGTAAAATTTTGCGAAAAAAAACGACATCCATATATAAATTTTGCTCTAAATTTATTGTTCTACATGTCTTTGATAAAAAAAAAATGTTTGGGTAAAAAAAAAATGGTTTGGGTAAAAGTTATAGCGTTTACAAACTATGGTACAAAAATGTGAATTTCCGCTTTTTGAAGCAGCTCTGACTTTCTGAGCACCTGTCATGTTTCCTGAGGTTCTACAATGGCCAGACAGTACAAACACTCCACAAATGACCCCATTTCGGAAAGTAGACACCCCAAGGTATTCGCTGATGGGCATAGTGAGTTCATAGAACTTTTTTTTTTTTTGTCACAAGTTAGCGGAAAATGATGATTTTTTTTATTTATTTTTTTCTTACAAAGTCTCATATTCCACTAACTTGTGACAAAAAATAAAAACTTCCATGAACTCACTATGCCCATCAGCGAATACCTTGGGGTGTCTTCTTTCTAAAATGGGGTTACTTGTGGGGTAGTTATACTGCCCTGGCATTCTAGGGGCCCAAATGTGTGGTAAGGAGTTTGAAATCAAATTCTGTAAAAAATGACCAGTGAAATCCGAAAGGTGCTCTTTGGAATATGGGCCCCTTTGCCCACCTAGGCTGCAAAAAAGTGTCACACATCTGGTATCTCCGTATTCAGGAGAAGTTGGGGAATGTGTTTTGGGGTGTCATTTTACATATACCCATGCTGGGTGAGAGAAATATCTTGGCCAAATGCCAACTTTGTATAAAAAAATGGGAAAAGTTATCTTTTGCCAAGATATTTCTCTCACCCAGCATGGGTATATGTAAAATGACACCCCAAAACACATTCCCCAACTTCTCCCGAGTACGGAGATACCACATGTGTGACACTTTTTTGCAGCCTAGGTGGGCACAGGGGCCCACATTCCAAAGAGCACCTTTCGGATTTAACAGGGCATTTTTTACACATTTTGATTTCAAACTTGTTACCACACATTTGGGCCCCTAGAATGCCAGGGCAGTATAACTACCCCACAAGTGACCCCATTTTGGAAAGAAGACACCCCAAGGTATTCCATGAGGGGCATGGCGAGTTCCTAGAATTTTTTATTTTTTGTCACAAGTTAGTGGAATATGATGATTTTTTTTATTTTTATTTTTTTCTTACAAAGTCTCATATTCCACTAACTTGTGACAAAAAATAAAAACTTCCATGAACTCACTATGCCCATCAGCGAATACCTTGGGGTGTCTTCTTTCCAAAATGGGGTCACTTGTGGGGTAGTTATACTGCCCTGGCATTCTAGGGGCCCAAATGTGTGGTAAGGAGTTTGAAATCAAATTCTGTAAAAAATGACCAGTGAAATCCGAAAGGTGCTCTTTGGAATATGGGCCCCTTTGCCCACCTAGGTTGCAAAAAAGTGCCACACATCTGGTATCTCCGTATTCAGGAGAAGTTTGGGAATGTGTTTTGGGGTGTCATTTTACATATACCCATGCTGGGTGAGAGAAATATCTTGGCCAAATGCCAACTTTGTATAAAAAAATGGGAAAAGTTGTCTTTTGCCAAGATATTTCTCTCACCCAGCATGGGTATATGTAAAATGACACCCCAAAACACATTCCCCAACTTCTCCCGAGTACGGAGATACCACATGTGTGACACTTTTTTGCAGCCTAGGTGGGCAAAGGGGCCCACATTCCAAAGAGCACCTTTCAGATTTCACAGGGCATTTTTTACACATTTTGATTTCAAACTTGTTACCACACATTTGGGCCCCTAGAATGCCAGGGCAGTATAACTACCCCACAAGTGACCCCATTTTGGAAAGAAGACACCCCAAGGTATTTCGTGATGGGCATAGTGAGTTCATGGAAGTTTTTATTTTTTGTCACAAGTTAGTGGAATATGAGACTTTGTAAGAAAAAAATAAAAATAAAAAAAATCATCATTTTCCACTAACTTGTGACAAAAAAAAAAAAATTCTAGGAACTCGCCATGCCCCTCACGGAATACCTTGGGGTGTCTTCTTTCCAAAATGGGGTCACTTGTGGGGTAGTTATACTGCCCTGGCATTCTAGGGGCCCAAATGTGTGGTAAGTAGGTAAATGACCTGTGAAATCCGAAAGGTGCTCTTTGGAATGTGGGCCCCTTTGCCCACCTAGGCTGCAAAAAAGTGTCACACATGTGGTATCTCCGTTCTCAGGAGAAGTTGGGGAATGTGTTTTGGGGTGTCATTTTACATATACCCATGCTGGGTGAGAGAAATATCTTGGCAAAAGACAACTTTTCCCATTTTTTTATACAAAGTTGTCTTTTGCCAAGATATTTCTCTCACCCAGCATGGGTATATGTAAAATGACACCCCAAAACACATTCCCCAACTTCTCCTGAGAACGGAGATACCACATGTGTGACACTTTTTTGCAGCCTAGATGCGCAAAGGGGCCCACATTCCTTTTAGGAGGGCATTTTTAGACATTTGGATCCCAGACTTCTTCTCACGCTTTACGGCCCCTAAAATGCCAGGGCAGTATAAATACCCCACATGTGACCCCATTTTGGAAAGAAGACACCCCAAGGTATTCAATGAGGGGCATGGTGAGTTCAAAGAATTTTTTTTTTTTTGCCACAAGTTAGCGGAAATTGATTTTTTTTGTTTTTTCTCACAAAGTCTCCCTTTCCGCTAACTTGGGACAAAAATTTCAATATTTCCTGGACTCAATATGCCCCTCAGCGAATACCTTGGGGTGTCTTCTTTCCAAAATGGGGTCATTTGTGGGGTGTTTGTACTGCCCTGGCATTCGAGGGTCTCCGCAATCATTACATGTATGGCCAGCATTAGGAGTTTCTGCTATTCTCCTTATATTGAGCATACGGGTAATGAGATTTTTTTTTTCCGTTCAGCCTCTGGGCTGAAAGAAAAAATGAACGGCACAGATTTCTTCATTCGCATCGATCAATGTGGATGAAAAAATCTCTGCCAAAAAAAGAAAAAGGAGGGGAAGGCGTCTGCCAGGACATAGGAGCTCCGCCCAACATCCATACCCACTTAGCTCGTATGCCCTGGCAAACCAGATTTATCCATTCACATCAATCGATGTGGATAAATAAATCATTGCCGGGATTTTTTAATTTTTTTTATATATACAAAGTGTTTGCCAAAGTATATGAACACCGCCACCTCCTCAGCTCATATGCCTCGGCAAACGTATCTTTTACTGCAGAGGAGAAATCTCGTCTTGCAGCGCCGCATACACCGACTTGCGTGTAATCTGACAGCAGAGCAATGCTTCTGTTAGAATGCACATCAGTACTGCAGCTAGTCGATCGCTTGGTCCACCTAGAAGATAAAAAAACAAAACAAAAAAAAAAAAAAACCAGGCCGCAACGCAATAAATTTATTAACATTAACTTTAGAGAACATTAACTTTTATAAACTTTTGAAACAGAACAATAACTTTTTTGCTTACCGGTGATTTTATTTTATTTTTTTGTTTTTTTACCTTTATAGGACAAACCTCTCCTTCCCCATGGGACAATGTGCAAAGCGCAAATCGCCCAGAGATGTGGCGAAGTACATTATGCACTTTGTCCCAGGTGAAAGGAGAGGTTTGTGGTAGCTCTGTGTGAAAGGGCCCTAATAGCCCTGTGTGCCTGTCCTGTGTCACGCGATCCCTACACTAATAGTGTACCTGAGTGTGGAACTTGCGGAAACACTCCCCTATGCATAGGGCAGGCTGGTCAGGACAGTCAGGACAAAAAACGGTGGTGTCACGCCTTATTCCAGCCCTGCTGCAGACACGACATCTTTTTCTTGGGGAACGTTGAGTTGGGGTACCAGGATAGACAGACGGGAAGTGTCTGCCATGTAGCCGGCTCACTACATCAGGGCCTTGGGGCACGGACCCTCATGGATACAGGAGTTCCGAAATGATCTCTTCCTGGAATTTTAGGAAGGATCCTGTTCTCCCAGCCTTACTGTAGAGAACAAAACTATTATACATCGCCAATTGAATTAAATATACAGACACCTTTTTATACCAGCGTCTGGTGCGTCGGGAAACTAAATAGGGAGCCAACATCTGGTCATTGAAGTCCACCCCTCCCATGTGAAGGTTATAGTCATGGACAGAGAGGGGTTTCACAATGACTCCAGTTGCCCGTTCAATTTGGACAGTCGTGTCTGCGTGAATGGTGGACAGAAGGTAAACGTCCCTCTTGTCCCTCCACTTCACCGCGAGCAGTTCTTGGTCACACAAGGCAGCCCTCTCCCCCCGTGCAAGTCGGGTACTAACGAGCCATTGGGGGAAGCCCCGGCGACTAGGTCGCGCGGTGCCACAGCATTGAATTCCGACTAGATGTAAGTGCCGAAAGAGGGCCACGCTTGAGTAAAAATTGTCCACGTATAAGTGGTACCCCTTGTGGAGTAAGGGTGACACCAAGTCCCAGACAATCTTGCCACTGCTCCCCAGGTAGTCAGGACATCCGACCGGCTCCAGTTTTGAGTCTTTTCCCTCATAGACTCTAAAACGATATGTATAGCCTGTGGCCCTTTCACAGAGCTTATACAGTTTGACCCCATAACGGGCGCGCTTGCTGGGGATGTACTGTTTTATGCCAAGGCGCCCGGTAAAATGTACTAGGGACTCGTCTATGCAGATGTTTTGATTAGGGGTATACGCATCTGCAAATCTGGATGACAAATGGTCTATGAGGGGCCGAATTTTATGGAGCCGGTCATAAGCAGGGTGGCCTCTTGGATGACAGGTGCTATTGTCCGTAAAATGCATAAAGCGCATGATAGCCTCAAAACGTGCCCTAGACATTGCAGCAGAGAACATGGGCATGTAATGTATTGGGTCTTTAGACCAATATGACCGCAATACATTTTTTTTTGTTAGACCCATGCTGAGGAGAAGGCCCAAAAAATTTTTTTGACTGGTTTCCACCGGAAAGGCTGGGCATAGAAGCTTTCCGGATTGGCGGTAATAAACTGTGTGGCGTAGCGGTTGGTTTCTGCCACAACTAGGTCATAGAAATCCGCGATGAAGAACAGCTCAAAAAACTGAAGGCCCGATCCTAAATGAGCCGTCTCCACGCGAACTTCAGACTGGGCGGTGAAAGGGGGCAATACGGGTGCGGCGGAAGCAGGGGAGTGCCAATTGGGATTTGCCAGCACCTCTGGGAGACTAAGGGTTCTACGGGCCTGTGAACGCGGTGGCTGCGACAGGGGAGTTACTGCACGTGCCACCGTACCAGCTGGAACTGCCCTTCTGGTGCTCGCCACTTCACCAGGGAATACGGCAGTGCTGGTAGAAGGTCCAGGGTGTGCTGCGCTGCTGGTGTATGCCGCACCATAAACAAGATCAGCGCTAGCACCACTCTGCTGCAAATGAGGGTCATCATGCAGGGTAGGCAGAACCCTGACATGGGATCGGGTACGTCTGGCCGTAGCAGGGACCTCTACCTCGTCATCCTCACTAGCGGTTAGAGTGCCACTGCTGTCTACAGGTTCATATTCTGAACCACTGGATTCAGCGGGTGAGTCGTCCCCATCGCTTTCATCCATCAGGGCCAGAATCCTGTAGGCCTCTTCAGCGGAATACCCCTTGTTTGACATTTTGGGTTCACTAAATTTAGGGGGTATTCCTCTGAGACTACCCAGGAAAAAGAGCAAACCTACCTAGCAAAAAGGAGTGCTTGCGAAGTAAAGCTGCGACCGCTAATAAAGATCCAAAAAGCTCAAAAGTGATCTTTATAGCGGCGCAGCGATTTTACGGTGTTTTTGCAGTGATTAGAAAAAAAAAATTCTGTCACTGCGGCGGGGCGGACTGAACGCAAGTGTGCGCACAAGATCAGGCCTGATCGGGCGAACACTGCGTTTTTTGTAGAACCTAAGGTGACCCTAATGTACTTATATAGATCTGATTGCGATCAGTATTGATCACTTACAGATACTATATAGTACTAGTGCTGATTAGCGACAGCGATGACGCTAATCAGCGACTAATCGGTGACTGCGGTGCGGTGCGGTGGGCGCTAAACTACCTAACAAGTGGCTAACTAACTGGCGGTGATAAGGGACCCTTACAGGGGGGGTGATCAGTGACAGGGGGTGGACAAGGGGGTGATCAGGGTGATCAGGGAGTCTAATATGGGCGATCAGGTGCTAAATAAGGGGTTAAATAAATGACAGGGTAATGTCTAATGTGTAGTGTGGTGATTTGGTGCTACTTACTGAGCTTCCTGTGTCCTCTGGTGGTCGATCCAAGCGAAAGGGACCACCAGAGGACCAGGCAGCACTTATATCAGACGCTATTTTCAAAATAGCGTCTGATATAAGCATTTCATTTGTCCATTCAAAAATCTACAGCCTGCCAGCCAATGATCGCGGCCAGCAGGCTGCAGAAGAACTTGTGCACTATGCGTTCCTGTGAACGCGCGCTCCTGTGTGCGCGCGTTCACAGGAAATCTCGGCTCACGCGAGATGACGCCAATCGGCGTTAGCGTAGCCTGGGGGAGCCGCAGAGATGACGCCTTTCGGCGTTACAGTAGCGGTAAGTGGTTAAAGTGACACTGGTCAGATTTGCAAAAAATGGCCTGGTCCTTAAGGTAAAATAAGGCTGTGTCCTTAAGCAGTTAACAGTTAATTTACAAATCTCAGATTCCAAAAATGCAATTTCCTGCTGCATTATGGAGAGCTGTCTCCAGATCAGACAGCATCCAAACCTTTTAAAGAGGGGAAAGATTTTAAACAAACAAATGTTACTTTTTTAGATTGTATCCACCTCAAGATTACCTCCTGAGTATCTCAGATGCACTTATAAATGCAGAACTTGAGAATGCAGCAAGCTATAATTAGGCAAGCTAATACTATGTTGCTATATATACACACACTCCCACAAAATCTCCTCCCCCAACAACAAATTTAACACCTTAATCACTTATGCTCATTTGCAATCAGACAATAGCAAGAACCTGTCTAACAAATTCCTTACCTGTTTTGAAGCACATTGTCTGAGTATCCACCAAAAACACAGCTGAAGTTCTGCTACAGTGGAAATGCTCTAAGTTAGTCTAAGTTAGTCTCCTGAATATCTCAGATGCACTTATAAATGCAGCACTTGAGAATGCAGCAAGCTATATCACGCTTGTATTGGACTGTCAGAAATGCAGCAAAGGCCGCAAATTTATTATCCTGCCCAAAATGGGTGTTTTTTAAATACCAGAATATAACAGCACTATCTAACGCTTGTATTTCACTGTGACAAATGCAGCAAAGCACCAGATGTAGGGTATTGCAAAAAAAATTGTGTTTTTTTAAAACCGGAATATAATTGCAGTATTTCAAGCTTGTATTGGACTGTCAGAAATGCAGCAAAGGCCGCAAATTTATTATCCTGCCCAAAATGGGTGTTTTTTAAATACCAGAATATAACAGCACTATCTAACGCTTGTATTTCACAAATGCAGCAAAGGCCACAAATGTATTGTCACGCCTTGCCCTGTGAATGTGCGGAGGTCTGTCAGACTGGCTGCACATGTCTGACTTCTCTGTTTGTTTTGGTTTGGGTTTGAGCTGGATCCACCTTCCCTGAGGTGTACTGGGTTTGATTGTTAGTGAGGCTATTTATCCCTCCTTTCCCCAGTGGCCTGTGCGGGTTATAGTTCTTTCCTGTGAGCTCTGGATGTGTGGTGGATCGTCTGCTCCAGCTCTGCTCTAGATAAGTCCTATGTTATTTCCCATTGTGTCTTTTATCTAGGCCTCTAGTGATACACTTGCTTCCTCCGGGTTTGAAGAAGCAGGTTGCCTCTTCCCTTTTCCCTACAGCTTAGGGTTTGCCCAGGGTTTATAGGTTTAGGCACGAGGGCATGTGCATATCCACCATTAGGGTATGCACATGGGCACAGCAGTTTAGGGAAAACTTTTAGGGATCGCTAGGAGGTGACCCTTTTTCTCCCTAGCTTTTGGGCCTAGTCATTTGTTCTGTTTGTTTTCCTGTGTTTGGTTATTTGCCTGCTTACCTACCTATCGTGATATTTTAACCCGCCAAAAAACTGTAATTTTTCTGCTGTTTGCGAAATGGAGGCTATAGATGCTTTGGTTGATCGCATGGAGGGCTTATCGCTGGAGGTTGCTGACCTCCGCAGTTCTGTTGCACGGTGTCAGAATGCTCTCGCGTCTGGCAACGTTGGAGGAAATCAGGTCCTCTTAGAGCCTAAAGTCGCTCTCCCTGATAGGTTCTCAGGGGGTGGTGTCGACTTTATTCGGTTCAGGGAGTCCTGCAAGTTGTATTTTCATCTGTGGCCGATTTCATCTGTTGACGAGAATCAAAGAGTGGGGATCATTATATCTCTGCTCAAAGGGGACGCGCAGTCCTGGACTTTTTCTCTGCTGACTGGTTCACCATCCCTCCTCGCCGTGGATTAATTTTTCAGATCCATGGGCTTGATTTATGATGACCCAGACAGGGTCTCTATGGCTGAATCTAAGTTGCGCAGTTTGTTACAGGGAGAACGTACTGCGGAGTCGTATTGTGCAGAATTTTGAAGATGGGCAACTGACTCGGGGTGGAATGATCCTGCACTCCGTAGTCAGTTTTGTCAGGGGCTATCTGAGAGGTTGAAAGATACCCTTGCTTTTCATGAGTATCCCGATTTATTTGAGACGGCCATGTCTTTGGCAGTGCGGCTTGATAGACGTCTTAGAGAGAGGTATAAGATTCCTCTCTATCGGGGGGGGGGGGGGGTTACGTCTGAAAGTGGATCCATCCCACCTATTCCCCGGGGTAATATGACATTTGATTCTGGGGCAGGAGAGGAGCCTATGCAGCTGGGCCAGTTTTCCTTTCGCTCAGATGATAGGGATTTTAGGAAGCTGAATAAGCTATGTTACTTCTGTGGAAAAGAAGATCATTTTGTTTGTGCGTGTCTTTTTGTTAAACCTCAAAGTGGTAATGAAAAACTACGGCGGTTTTCACATTAAGAAAAAAAATAAACTTCCCTGACTCTTGGTAGTGTTAATGGGTAGTCTGAGCAAGCAAATATGCATTCTCCCTGCAATACCCGTTTCCTCCTGCCTGCCATGGTGGCCCTAGGAAATTTAGATTTTGAGGTATTTGTTGACAGTGATGCGGGGGTAAACCTTATTGATTTTCATTTCCTCGAAAATCCTGGTTTTAGAACTAGCACATTAGATAAAGAGATACCAGTGTTTTCTATTGATTCCTCCACTCTCTCACAAAAGAGTCTTACTCATATCATATACCAAAAGGAAAGAAAAATCCAGCACTTTCAATGTTCATTTCAAGCCGTAACTTCTTTATTCCGGTGGATACAAATATTTCAGCTGTTCACACCACAAGCGGTAAAAACATGCGGTCTTGTGTCAGTTTACGCGTTTCAAACTTGGCAGTTCTTATTCATGACTTCATGAGGGTCTCCTCAGCAATAAATGGATTTATATCCCATTAAAATAACTACCTCCCTCCCACAAGGGTGGAGAGTAAGGGCAGGTGTTGTAATTATATTGCAGAGGAAGACGCCCATGGCTGCCTGAATAATTTCTGTTGCAGTAGTCTATTCAATCTTTATTCATTAAAAACAACAAATACCAAAGAACACTACAGAAAATATAAAAGCAGATTCACACTAAGGCTAGACGCACCACTAAACTGTCTTAACGGTGGACATATTGTCCATCAAGAAGCAAAAAAACTTGGGTTCCAAGTGAATACTGAAAACCGCACTGACTCACATATATCAATGTAAATTGTGGTCAACCAGTGCTATGTTAGAACAGAAAGTCAGGCTGAAACCGCAACCGACCCTGCTCATCAATGTGAATAGTGTTCACAGTTGCAGTTGCATATTCAAAGTGCTGATTTAGAAAAGGAAAAACAGTGGAGAGGCAACACTGAAACACTAGTAAAAATTAAGCATTTCCTTTCTATAATTTAATCCTTTGGAAAAACGTGTGTTCAATTTGAATATCCAAAAGGCCTCCCACAACAGTAATTTATGTTTTAAATCACCACCTCTGGGCAAAGGGAGAATTTTTTCTATTCCATATGCTTTGAAAAAACTTGTATTTCTATTATGTTCATTTATGAAGTGCCTGGCAGCCCCTGATATGTTGGTATAAGAGGGATTCGTGATGTAATTCAGAGGTTCCAGTATCCGTTGTTTGAATTTCCTGGAAGTGCTGCCTATATATAATAGGTTGCAATGTGTACAAGAAATGACATATATCATATAGGAGCTGTTGCAATTCATATATGAATTAATATTGAATTCCATTTTATTCTCTGAATCATGGAATTTCTTCACTGGGGCAACATAACCACAAGTTTTGCAGGGATGGCTGCCGCAGCGAAAAGACGCTCTATGATGTAACCAAGTGCGGTTTCTTTTTTGTGCAATAGATGAAAACATGGACGGCTTACTCATATCGTTCATGACATTCCGTTTAAGGGTGGGTGATTCACATGTTGAGTTCATTTCTTGTTTTGAAGGGCTTTCCTGCTCCGATGTTTTTAGGTTTACCGTGGTTGATAAAGCATAACCCTACTATTGACTGGCAAACAAGACAAATCAGTAGCTGGAGGGAATTTTGTACGGACAACTGTCTTTGTGCTTCTATCTAAGGGGTGTCAACTACGATCCTACCTCAGTTTCTCTCTGATTTTGCGGATGTATTCTCGGAGGGCGGAGCTCAGGAGTTGCCCCCCCCATCGAGAATATGATTGTCCGGTCAATCTTATCCCTGGAGCTAAACTGCCAAAATATCGGCTATACAACCTTTCCCAACCCGAAAGAGAAACTATGCGGAAGTATATTGCAGAGAGTTTGGCAAAGGGACATATAGGGCACATTAAGGGCACAAGGGGGGAGACACCAGGTAAGACATGGGTTATAAGGCAGGCCAAAAATCAAAACAGACAGGCAAGGGGGACAAAGAGACAAGAGGGCCTGGGAACAGAGAGACAAGGGGGGCAGGGAAACAGTCAAGGAGGAACAACTAGATAAAGTAGGGGATAGACAGGGAAGAAGCTTTAAAGGGGTATTCCCATCTTAATGATCACTGTTAAATCTGTTAATGATTTAACAGTTATCATTTTTCTAAATATATTTAATTAACTAATTCCCACCTCTTAGAAGAAAATGAACATATACTTACCTGACTGTTGTCTTCCGTCTCCCCTGGTTATGGCCACCGCTCTTCTCAGGAATCGCGGTGGCTGCGCTTGCGCAGACGACTTCTTCTCTTTCTTCTCTTCTCCCGGCCGGCCGCGCGCAGTCCCGAAAGCGCACGCCGAGGCCGCGCATGCGCTATGGTGATTTCTTCCTGGCCAGTATAGTATACTTGCCAGGAAGAAGTCACCAGGGCGCATGCGCGGCGGCATGCGCGTTCAGTCCAGCGCGCGGCCCGGCCGGGTGAAGACTTCAATCAAGATGGAGCCCGCCCCCTGCCGAAACCAGGAAGTGGACAGCGCGCCGGGAGCAGGTAAGAATACCCCTTTAAGCGACAAGCAGCCTTCTCCACACGTCAGTTGCTAGAGTCTCTTCTTGTCCTTCTGCGCTGTTGCGGTATACTGATGTACAAGAGGCTATATTCGAATGGATCCAGTAGGTCTGTGGCATCTCGAAAAAAGTTCCCAAGTAACGAACAGCAGTGAGGGAAAACCAGGCGAAGCCTATGATTCTTGAGCAAGTCTCTTTGGAGTTAGTTGGTTGCTCTTTTTACCAGCTCTTTGTGCTTTAGGAGTGTGTTGCAGTGTGAAAGGTGCAACTGTCGGAACCTCTGGAAGTGCGGCAATGTCCTGAAACAAATCCCAGTTGTCAATCTTCAGGGGAGGGATTTAAAGGTAATCATAGATGTCCTCCAGGTCGGAGTGGGCCGAGATGTTGAAACGGCGCCCAGCCTAAGAGAAGGAGAGACCGAACGGAAAGTTCCACTTGTATTGGACTCTGTTAGCACGTAGCCATTCCGTCAGGAGTTTCAAGGTTCTGCGCTTTCTAAGTGCAGAAGGGGCTAGGTCTTGGTATATGTTCACCTGCGCACCCTCAAATAATATGTCAGGATGGTTCCTAGCAGCCTCTTGGACTGCCACCTTTACCTGGAAGTTAAGGAACTTACAAATCACGTCCCTAGGGGGGTCTTCAGGCTTAGGTTTAGGGCGTAATGCCCTGTGGGCTCTCTCTATAAATATATTGAGAGCATAATCTGAACCCAGGAGTGAAGAGCAAAGGGTTTTCACCGCTGCCAGGATATCCCCAGGTGTTACAGATTCTGGGATCCCTCTAAGGCGCAAGTTGTTGCGGCGCCCCCTGTCTTCCTGGTCCTCCAGGGCATTGTGCAACTCATTGAGGTAGGTGCTGCACTTTTGGAGCGAGCTTGTAGTGGCCCTCTGGTGATCCAGGATCAGCGTCTGGAGAGTTTCGAGAGTCTCCACCCGATCCCCACTTGCCTCATATCTTGACGCAGTGCTGAAATTTCGCTAAGGACCGGTTCCATGGCCTTACAAAGGGCTTGTTTCAGGTAGTGTCTGGTTATTGGAAGCGCTCCTCTACCCTGCGGCTCCTCTGTGTCACTCTCTTCCTCCGATCTATCCGGCGCGCTGGCTTTGTGCGGATGTGTCGGCGCCATCTTGGATTCTTGTGCTACAAACGAGGAGGCAGCTTTTTTTATAAATTTGTCCATTTCGCCCCCAGAAAATTGGGTTTTGTTAGAGTTCGGGTGTTCTGCAGCTTTGGGGTTCCCGATCTTCACCATTTTCGGACAGATAGCTGCAGTAAGCAGGTGCAAATGACGATCTATGTAACGGAGCTCAGAAATGTGCAGCCATCTCTGACCAGCGCAAGCTCCGCCCCCGAGTCTGCTTCCATTCTGATGCAACCTGTTCGTCGTGGAGGTTGATGCAGCAGAAGTGGGGTCGGAGCAGTTCTGTCGCAGGGTCCATCCCCTAGCAAATGGCATCTGTGTGCTTTTTTACTCCAAGAAACTCTCGGCCGCTGAAAGAAATTATGATGTAGGAGATAGAGAATTACTGGCCATCAAATTGGCCTTTGAGGAATGGCGTCATTGGTTGGAAGGGGCTACTCATCCTATTACGGTATATATTGACCACAAGAATTTGGCTTACCTGCAGTCTGCTAAGCGCCTGAATCCTAGACAGGCTAGATGGTCACTGTTTTTTACTAGGTTCAATTTTGTAGTCACCTTTCGCTCTGGGGTTAAAAACGTCAAGGCAGATGCGTTGTCACGTAGTTTTCCTGGGGGGAGTGATTCTGAGGATCCCTCTCCGATTTTGGCTGATGGGGTGGTGGTTTCCGCTCTGTACCCCGAGTTGGAGATTGAGGTGTTGGGGGCCCAGGAGGAGGCTCCTGATTCTTGTCCTCCAGACAAGCTGTTTGTTCCTGCTGAACTGCGATACAAGGTGTTCAAGGAACATCATGATATGGTCCTTGCGGGACATCCTGGAAGCAAATCCACCATAGATCTTATTTCCCGGAGATTCTGGTGGCCAGGGTTGCGCAAGGGTGTGGAGGGTTATGTGGCAGCTTGTGAGACCTGTGCACGTGCAAAGGTGGCTCACACTCGGCCTTCAGGATACCTTCTTCCTTTGTCCATCCCATCTCATCCTTGGACGCATTTGTCCATGGACTTTATTACCGATTTACCGAGTTCCTCTGGGAAAACGGTGATTTTGGTGATAGTGGACTGCTTCAGTAAGATGGCCCACTTTTTACCGTTACCTAGCTTGCCCAATGCCAAAACTCTTGCTCTGGTTTTTATCGATAACATTGTGAAACTACATGGCATTCCCTCTGAGATGGTGTCTGATAGGGGGACGCAATTTGTTTTTAGGTTTTGGAGGGAGTTCTGCTCTTGTCTGGGAATTCCACTGTCTTTCTCTTCGGCTTTTAATCCCCAGTCGAATGGTCAGACAGAGCGCACTAACCAAAACCTGGAGACCTATTTGAGGTGTTTTGCTGCCGAGAACCAGGATGACTGGTCCTCGTTCTTGTCTCTAGCCGAATTTGCCTTGAATAACCGTAGACAGGAGTCCACTGATAAGTCACCATTTTTTGGCGCATATGGTTTTCACCCACAGTTTGGTACTTTTTCTGGGATTGGATCTTCTGGGATGCCAGAAGAGGAGAGATTCTCTTCCGCCTTGTCATCTATCTGGCGGAAGATCCAAGTTAATTTGGAAAAGATGGGTGAAAAATATAAACGGATGGCTGACAGGAGACGTATGACTGGTCCGGACCTGTGTGTGGGTGATTCGGTGTGGTTGTCCACTAAAAACATTTAAATGAGCATTCTATGATTGTCTACTGAGGAAGGAACTTGTTTCCGAAACGCGCCTAGTGTGTATAGAGACCAAGGCTACCGGTGCGGTTTTTTACAAAATACGCAAGAAGAGGACTTTCTTCAATTTTCAACTTTTCCAACTTCCACAAGCATCTGAAGATGTCCCATACCGCTTGAAAGGTTTTTGTATTCACCAACTACTCACAAAGTGGACTAAACCTGTGTTATTGCATTCAACATTACCGCAAATTTAAATCTTGTTGCATCCACTGCCGCTGGCCTGACAGGCTCAGGTAACCACCAGCTCAGCTCAGCTTAACCAGCTTCCGTGTGCTTGACGGCTTCAGGCGCCTACGTCATTAACCAGCGATCAACTACCTGGCTGGACACGTGGGACGCTGAGAGAGCGAGACGCTGAGCAAGCGGGTCTGAGGTCTTGCTTTGCAAGTAAAAGTAAAAAGTAAGTGGAATATTACCAAACAAGTGCGGTCACGACCTGTTACAGGACACTTGAATAGAGAACCTTTCCTGTGAGAATTACAGCAAGGACGTACTGGAACCTTTGTTGCAACTTTGTTTCAACTATCCGGCAAATTGATATCTATGTCCTGGACATTCAAGCGGTATAATTGAATATCTCTTGCAGCCTCACTCTAGCCATTTGGTCCTATGCTTAGGAGTACTCCAGCTATTTAGGTTTGTGCGTGAGCTCCGCACATATGTACCTATCTTTATACATTTATTCATGTATGTATGCTGATATGATGGCACAAAATTAGTTTGTTTCCTTGATTTAGTGTAATAATAAATTTTTATGCAAAAATACTGTGAGCCAGCCTATATTATTATTGATTTATTCCCTTTTTCAGCTGGTAACTGAAAGGCTGAGCTCCAGTAGCTTGCTGGTTGAGCCTTTTCTAAATATTTGATAGCACTAAAAACATTAGGCTGAAGGTACCATCTTGGAAATTGGGTCCAATTTTTATTGGCCCTTACAAAATCTCTGCTATTGTCAACCCGGTGGTGTTTCGTCTGGATCTTCCCCAGACCTGGAAGATTCATAATGTGTTTCACAGATCTTTATTGAAGAAATATGTGGAACCTGTGGAACTATTTCCATTGCCACCTCCCCCTGTCCTGGTGGATGGAAATTTGGAGTTTGAGATCTCTAGGATTCTCGACTCCCGTGTTCTTCGGGGTTCCCTTCAGTACCTGGAGCACTGGAAGGGATGCGGTCCCGAGGAAAGAATGTCGGTTCCGGCTACTGATGTTAGTGCTAGCCGCCTGGTGAGGGCCTTTCACAGAGCACACCCAGATAAAGTTGGTCCGGGGTGTTCGGAGGTCACCCATAGAAGGAGGGGTATTGTCATGCCTTGCCTTGTGAATGTGCAGAGGTCTGTCAGACTGGCTGCACATGTCTGACTTCTCTGTTTGTTCTGGTTTGGGTTTGAGCTGGATCCACCTTCCCTCAGGTGTACTGGGTTTGATTGTTAGTGAGGCTATTTATCCCTCCTTCCCCCAGTGGCCTGTGCGTGTTATAGTTTTTTCCTGTGAGCTCTGGATGTGTGGTGGATCGTCTGCTCCAGCTCTGCTCTAGATAAGTCCTCTCTGTTATTTCTGATTGTGTCTTTTATCTAGGCCTCTAGGGAGAAACTTGCTTCCTCCGGGTTTGAAGAAGCAGGTTGCCTCTTCCCTTTTCCTTACAGCTTAGGGTTTGCCTAGGGTTTATAGGTTTAGGCACGAGGGCATGTGCATATCCACCATTAGGGTATGCACATGGGCACAGCAGTTTAGGGAAAATCACTGTGACAAATGTAGCAAAGGCCCCACATGTAGGTTATTGCAAAAAATTTGTGTTTTTTTTAAACCCAGAATATAATTGTAGTATTTCAAGCTTGTATTTCACTGTGACAAATGCAGCAAAGGCCCCAGATGCAGGGTCTTGCAAAGAATGGGTGTTTTTTTTAAAACCTAGAATATAAATGCAGTATTTCAAGCTTGTATTTCACTGTCATAAATGCAAATATGCTTTGCTGGTGCACAGAACTTGCATTAAATGGCCGCCAGCGCCCACCTAACTAACAGACGGATAAAAGTTATTTTTCTGTGTCACTGGGCTCAGAGCAGAGTAAAAAAAATTGTGCACTGCACCCACAAAACAAAATCGCTGTAGATCGCTGAGTTAACAAGCACTTGTGATAACTGATTCTTTCCTATTCTCTCCCTCACAGCAGCAGCATCCTATCCCTACACTAATAAGATCAGAGTGACGTGCAGCGCTACGTGACTCCAGCTTACATAGAGGCTGGGTCACATGCTGCACTGGCTGGGTCACATGCTGCACTGGCCAATCACAGCCATGCAATTAGTAGGCATGGCTGTGATGGCTTCTAAGGGCACACGAGTTAAACGCTTGTTGATTGGCTGCTTTAACCACCTCCGGACCGCTGTACGCACAGACGCGTCCTGGAGGTGGTTGTTTCATTCCGAGTGGACGCGAGATTTCGGTCACAGCCGGCCCGCGCATGCGCATCGCGGGCCGGCAAAAGTTTGAGGAGAATTGCATCAGCAACCTGCCAGCCAATGATCGTCGCTGGCAGGTTGCTGATTTTTAAAAAATCGAATCACAAGCCAGATAACAGATCATATTAGTAAATATGATCTGTTATATGGCTTCTCTGCTCCTGTGCTGGTCCTTTTCGTCAGTTGGATCCAGCACAGGAGCAGACTGAACTGCGAGTACACCAAACACTACACCTTAGCCCCAGATCACCCCCCTGCACCCCAATTAACCCTTTGATCACCCCTTTGATCGCCCCTGTCAATCACTAGTGAAAGGAAAAAAAGTGATCAGTGTAAACTGTCACTTTTTTTTTTTCACTGGTATTGACTGATAGGTTTTAGGGATAGTTTAGGCCCCTTGGTTAGGTAGTTAGCGTCAGTTAGCGCCCACCCCACCGCACCGCAGTCACTTTTATTCGCTGATTAGCGTATCACTAATCAGCATTTGTACTTTTATAGTATCTGTAAGTGATCAAAACTGATCACGGTCAGATCTATAATAGTATTAGTGTCACTTTAGTTCGCCCTCCACCCAAAACGCAGTGTTTGCCCGATCAGGCCTGATCGGTCGCCCACACTTGCGTTCACCCACACCCGCCCCACCGCAGTGACAAAAAATTATTATTTTTGATCACTGCACATTCACTTTACACGCACTGCGGCGATAAAAAAATCAGTTTTGATATTTTTTATCAACCGCAGCGGCCTCCGGTACTTCGCTAGCCTCCCCTTTGTAAGACAGGTTTGCTTTTTTTCTTGGGTAGTCTCAGGGAATACCCCTAAATTTAGTAGTCCAAAATGTCAAACAGGGGGTATTCTTCTGAAGAGGCCTACAGGATTCTGACCCAGTCGGATGAGGAGTGGGAACCCTCATCTGACGAATCTAGCGGGTCAGAATATGAACCTGTGGAAAGCAGTGGCTCTCTGACCCAAAGTTCGGACGAGGAGGTGGAGGTCCCTGGCAGCACCAGGCGTACCCGGCCCCGTGTCGCTAGACCACAGGTTACGCAGGATCCGCTTCAAGAGCAGCAGAGTGGGGCTGTCGCTGCCGGATCACGTGGTGAGGCATACACCAGCAGCGCAGCCCTTCCTGGACCTAGTACCAGCACTGCCGTACAACATGGTGAAGTAGCGAGCACCAGAAGGGCAGTTGAAGCTGGTACGGTGGCACGTGCAGTAGTTACCCCGTCGCAGCCACCGCGCAGACAGGCCCGTAGACCCCCTAGAGTCCCTGAGGTGCTGGCAAACCCTGATTGGCAGTCACCAACTTCAGCCGCACCTGTAGTTCCCCCTTTCACCGCCCAGTCTGGAGTTCGGGTTGAGACGGCTCAAATCGGTTCGGCCCTGGGATTTTTTGAGCTGTTCTTGACTGCGGAGCTCTTGGACTTAGTCGTGGCAGAGACAAACCGGTATGCCACACAATTTATAACCGCAAACCCGGAAAGCTATTATGCCCAGCCTTTCCGGTGGAAACCAGTCCAAGTTTCCGAACTTAAAATTTTTCTGGGCCTTCTCCTCAACATGGGCCTGACAAAAAAACATGAATTGCGGTCATATTGGTCCACGAACCCAATTCATCACATGCCCATGTTCTCTGCTGCTATGTCCAGGACACGATTTGAGACCATCCTGCGTTTTCTGCATTTTAGCGACAACACCACCTCCCGTCCCAGAGGCCACCCAGCTTTTGACCGGCTCCACAAAATTCGGCCCCTCATAGACCATTTCAACCAGAAATTTGCAGATTTGTATACCCCTGAGCAAAACATCTGCGTAGACGAGTCCCTAATACATTTTACCGGGCGCCTTGGCTTCAAACAATACATCCCAAGCAAGCGTGCCCAGTATGGGGTCAAATTGTATAAGCTCTGTGAAAGGGACACAGGCTATACCCACAAATTTCGGATCTATGAGGGAAAAGATCAGACCCTGGAGCCGGTCGGTTGCCCTGACTACCTGGGGAGCAGTGGGAAGACAGTCTGGGACTTGGTGTCACCCTTATTCGGCAAGGGGTACCATCTTTATGTGGACAATTTTTACACAAGTGTGGCCCTCTTTAGGCATTTGTTTCTAGAACGGATTTGCGCCTGTGGCACCGCGCGAACTAGTCGCGTGGGCTTCCCCCAACGGCTTGTAACCACCCGTCTTGCAAGGGGGGAGAGGACTGCCTTGTGTAACGAAGAACTGCTCGCGGTGAAATGGAGAGACAAGCGTGACGTTTACATGCTCTCCTCCATTCACGCAGACACGACAATCCAAATTGAAAGGGCAACCCGTGTCATTGAAAAGCCCCTCTCAGTCCACGACTATAATGCGCTCATGGGAGGGGTGGACTTCAATGACCAGATGTTGGCTCCCTATTTAGTTTCCCACAGAACCAGACGCTGGTATAAGAAGGTGTCTGTATATTTAATTCAATTGGCGCTGTATAATAGTTTTGTTCTCTACAGTAAGGCTGGGAGAACAGGATCCTTCCTCAAATTCCAGGAAGAGATCATCGCGAACCTCCTTTACCCAGGAGGTTCCGTGGTCCCATCCACCAGTGTAGTTAGCCGTCTACACGAGCGACATTTCCCCAGTGTCGTTGCTGGTACCTCAACCCAACCGCCACCCCGAAAAAAATGTTGTGTCTGTAGCAGGAGTGGAATAAGGTGTGACACCTGCTATTTCTGTCCTGACTGCCCTGACCACCCTGCCCTATGCTTAGGTGAGTGTTTCCAGAAGTACCACACACAGGTACACCTAGCATAGGGATTGCATCTCACAGGACAGGCACACAGGGCTATTAGGGCCCTTTTACTCACAGCTGCTGCAAACCTCTCCTTTCACCTGGGATAAAGTGCATAACGTACTTCGCCACATCTTTGGGCAATTTGCGCTTTGCACATTGTCCCATGGGGAAGGAGAGGTTTGTTCTATAAAGGTAAAAAAAACTAAACAAAAAAAAAATTACCGGTAAGTAAAAAAGTTTAAAAAGTTTAAAAAAAGTTAATATGTTCTGTTCTAAAGTTAATAAAGTTATTGCTTTGCGGCCTGGTTTTTTCTTTTTTGTTTTGTTTTTTTTACCTTCCAGGTGGACCAACCGATCGACTAGCTGCAGCACTGATGTGCATTCGGACAGAAGCATTGCGCTGCTGTCAGATTACACGCAAGTCGGTGTATGCGGCGCTGCAAGACGAGATTTCTCCTCTTCAGTAAAAGATACGTTTGCCGAGGCATATGAGCTGAGGAGGTGGCGGTGTTCATATACTTTGGCAAACACTTTGTATATATAAAAAAAAAATCCCGGCAATGATTTATTCATCCACATCGATTGATGTGAATGGAGAAATCGGGTTTGCCAGGGCATACGAGCTGAAGTGGGTATGGATGTTGGGCGGAGCTCCTATGTCCTGGCAGACGCCTTTCCCCTCCTTTTTCTTTTTTTGGCAGAGATTTTTTCATCCACATTGATCAATGCGAATGAAGAAATCTGTGCCGTTCATTTTTTTCTTTCAGCCCAGAGGCTGAACGGAAAAAAAAAATCTCATTACCTGTATGCTCAATATAAGGAGAATAGCAGAAACTCCTAATGCTGGGCATACATGTAATGATTGTGGAGACCCTCAAATGCCAGGGCAGTACAAACACCCCACAAATGACCCCATTTTGGAAAGAAGACCCCCCAAGGTATTCGCTGAGGGGCATATTGAGTCCATGAAAGATTGAAATTTTTGTCCCAAGTTAGCGGAAAGGGAGACTTTGTGAGAACAAAATCAAAAAAATCAATTTCCGCTAACTTGTGCCAAAATTTTTTTTTTCTATGAACTCGCCATGCCCCTCATTGAATACCTTGGGGTGTCTTCTTTCCAAAATGGGGTCACATGTGGGGTATTTATACTGCCCTGGCATTTTAGGGGCCCCAAAGTGTGAGAAGAAGTCTGGTATCCAAATGTCTAAAAATGCCCTCCTAAAAGGAATTTGGGCACCTTTGCCCACCTAGGCTGCAAAAAAGTGTCACACATCTGGTATCTCTGTATTCAGGAGAAGTTGAGGAATGTGTTTTGGGGTGTCTTTTTACATATACCCATGCTGGGTGAGATAAATATCTTGGTCAAATGCCAACTTTGTATAAAAAAAATGGGAAAAGTTGTCTTTTGCCAAGATATTTCTCTCACCCAGCATGGGTATATGTAAAATGACACCACAAAACACATTCCCAACCTTCTCCTGAGTACGGAGATACCAGATGTGTGACACTTTTTTGCAGCCTAGGTGGGCAAAGGGGCCCACATTCCAAAGAGCACCTTTCGGATTTCACAGGTCATTTACCTACTTACCACACATTAGGGCCCCTGGAAAATGCCAGGGCAGTATAACTACCCCACAAGTGACCCCATTTTGGAAAGAAGACACCCCAAGGTATTCCGTGAGGGGCATGGCAAGTTCCTAGAATTTTTTATTTTTTGTCACAAGTTAGTGGAAAATGATGATTTTTTTTTTTTTTTTTTTCATACAAAGTCTCATATTCCACTAACTTGTGACAAAAAATAAAAACTTCCATGAACTCACTATGCCCATCAGCGAATACCTTGGGGTCTCTTCTTTCCAAAATGGGGTCACTTGTGGGGTAGTTATACTGCCCTGGCATTCTAGGGGCCCAAATGTGTGGTAAGGAGTTTGAAATCAAATTCTGTAAAAAATGACCTGTGAAATCCGAAAGATGCTCTTTGGAATATGGGCCCCTTTGCCCACCTAGGCTGCAAAAAAGTGTCACACATCTGGTATCTCCGTACTCAGGAGAAGGTGGGGAATGTGTTTTGGGGTGTCATTTTACATATACCCATGCTGGGTGAGAGAAATATCTTGGCAAAAGACAACTTTTCCCATTTTTTTATACAAAGTTGGCATTTGACCAAGATATTTATCTCACCCAGCATGGGTATATGTAAAAACACACCCCAAAACACATTCCTCAACTTCTCCTGAATACAGAGATACCAGATGTGTGACACTTTTTTGCAGCCTAGGTGGGCAAAGGGGCCCATATTCCAAAGAGCACCTTTCGGATTTCACAGGTCATTTTTTACTGAATTTGATTTTCAAACTCCTTACCACACATTTGGGCCCCTAGAATGCCAGGGCAGTATAACTACCCCACAAGTGACCCCATTTTGGAAAGAAGAGACCCCAAGGTATTCGCTGATGGGCATAGTGAGTTCATGGAAGTTTTTATTTTTTGTCACAAGTTAGTGGAATATGAGACTTTGTATGAAAAAAAAAAAATAAAATCATCATTTTCCACTAACTTGTGACAAAAAATATAAAATTCTAGGAACTCGCCATGCCCCTCACGGAATACCTTGGGGTGTCTTATTTCCAAAATGGGGTCACTTGTGGGGTAGTTATACTGCCCTGGCATTCTAGGGGCCCAAATGTGTGGTAAGGAGTTTGAAATCAAATTCTGTAAAAAATGACCTGTGAAATCCTAAAGGTGCTCTTTGGAATATGGGCCCCTTTGCCCACCTAGGCTGCAAAAAAGTGTCACACATCTGGTATCTCCGTACTCAGGAGAAGGTGGGGAATGTGTTTTGGGGTGTCATTTTACATATACCCATGCTGGGTGAGAGAAATATCTTGGCAAAAGACAACTTTTCCCATTTTTTTATACAAAGTTGGCATTTGACCAAGATATTTATCTCACCCAGCATGGGTATATGTAAAAAGACACCCCAAAACCCATTCCTCAACTTCTCCTGAATACAGAGATACCAGATGTGTGACACTTTTTTTCAGCCTAGGTGGGCAAAGGGGCCCATATTCCAAAGAGCACCTTTCGGATTTCACAGGTCATTTTTTACAGAATTTGATTTCAAACTCCTTACCACACATTTGGGCCCCTAGAATGCCAGGGCAGTATAACTACCCCACAAGTGACCCCATTTTGGAAAGAAGACACCCCAAGGTATTTCGTGATGGGCATAGTGAGTTCATAGAACTTTTTATTTTTTGTCACAAGTTAGTGGAAAATAAATAAAAAAAAATCATCATTTTCCGCTAACTTGTGACAAAAAATAAAAAGTTCTATGAACTCACTATGCCCATCAGCGAATACCTTAGGGTGTGTACTTTCCGAAATGGGGTCATTTGTGGGGTGTTTGTACTGTCTGGGCATTGTAGAACCTCAGGAAACATGACAGGTGCTCAGAAAGTCAGAGCTGCTTCAAAAAGCGGAAATTCACATTTTTGTACCATAGTTTGTAAACGCTATAACTTTTACCCAAACCATTTTTTTTTTACCCAAACCTTTTTTTTTATCAAAGACATGTAGAACAATAAATTTAGAGCAAAATTTATATATGGATGTCGTTTTTTTTTGCAAAATTTTACAACTGAAAGTGAAAAATGTCATTTTTTTGCAAAAAAATCATTAAATTTCGATTAATAACAAAAAAAGTAAAAATGTCAGCAGCAATGAAATACCACCAAATGAAAGCTCTATTAGTGAGAAGAAAAGGAGGTAAAATTCATTTGGGTGGTAAGTTGCATGACCGAGCAATAAACGGTGAAAGTAGTGTAGGTCAGAAGTGTAAAAAGTGGCCTGGTCTTTCAGGGTGTTTAAGCACTGGGGGCTGAGGTGGTTAAAAAAGCGACATTAACTCGCCGAACACCGAATCCAAACTTTTACTGAAAAGTTCGGGTTCGGGTCCGGGGTCCAAAAATCCTAAAGTTCGGTACAAACCCAAACTTTACAGTTCGGGTTCGCTCAAGCCTAAGTATATGGTTGAATCTTGTTTTCTCCTCCTCCTCATCCAGATTGTATAGACAGTTGCAAGAAAAAGTATGTGAACCCTTTGGAATGATATGGATTTCTGCACAAATTGGTTTTAAAATGTGATCTGATCAACAATAGACAATCACAGTCTGCTTAAACCAATAACACACAAAGAATTAAATGTTACAATTGAACACACCATGTAAACATTCATAGTGCAGGTGGAAAAAGTATGTGAACCCCTGGATTTAATAACTGGTTGAACCTCCTTTGGCAGAAATAACTTTAACCAAACTTTAACCAAACGTTTCCTGTAGTTGCAGATCAGATGTGCACAACGGTCAGGAGTAATTCTTGACCATTGCTCTTTCCAGAACTGTTTCAGTTCAGCAATATTCTTAGGATGTCTGGTGTGAATCGCTTTCTTGAGGTCACGCCACATCATCTCAATCGGGTTGAGGTCAGGACTCTGACTGGGCCACTCCAGAAGGCGTATTTTCTTCTGTTTAATGTTATAGAGGATCAGCTCAGCAGCAGGCACTTGCATAAAATGTTTTACAGGGTCTGCTCACCAGCAGGCCCTCGCCCCTAATGTTTTAGAGGGTCAGCTCAGCAGCAGGCCCTCGCATATATTGTTTTACAGGGTCAGCTCACCTACAGGCCCTCGCATATAATGTTTTAGAGCATCAGTTCACCAGCAGGCACTCGCATATAATGTTTTAGAGCGTCAGCTCACCATAATGCACTCACATATGTTTTAGAGGGTCAGCTCAGCAGCAGCCCCTCGCATATATTGTTTTACAGGGTCAGCTCACCTGCAGGCCCTCACATATATTGTTTTAGAGCATCAGCTCACCAGCAGGCATTCGCATATAATGTTTTAGAGCGTCAGCTTACTAGCAGGCACTTACATATAATGTTTTAGAGGGTCAGCTCAGCAGCAGGCCCTCACATATAATGTTTTACAGGGTCAGCTCACCTGCAGGCCCTCGCATTTATTGTTTTAGAGCATCAGCTCACCAGCAGGCACTCGCATATAATGTTTTAGAGCGTCAGCTCACCAGCATGCACTCACATATAATGTTTTAGAGCGTCAGCTCTCCAGCAGGCCCTCTCCCCTAATGTTTTAGAGGGTCAGCTCAAATGCAGGCCCTTGCATATAATGTTTTACAGGGCCAGCTCAACTTCAGGCCCTCGCATATAATGTTATACAGGGTCAGCTCACCAGCAGGCTCGCACCTAAAAATTTTTACTGGGTCAGCTCACCTGCAGGCCTGCAACTCAAATCTTTTACAGGGTCAGCTCACCTGCAGGCCCGCAACTCATGCTGCCTTGCTTTGAAGTAGTAGCCGTAGCCATTTATCAGGCTCCCTCTCCGAAATCGAACAATGATTCCCCGTTACTGGTGGTCACCATGTTAGGCGCAAAAAAGAACATCAAAAGTTGATAGGGAAGATATCAAATTGGATCATGGATGTCACAGAGACGTGTGATCAGGCAGAAGTTATCTAGAGTCAACAAAGCGGCAGCAGGACCTCTCCTGTTATTTATCGTCACTACCTCCCCGAGTCGGGAGTGGGTAATTGCCGCGTACCTGCTGCCTCCCTTGGATGCTTCTCTCTGGGTGGTTCACAATTAGAAAAAAAAAGGGTCACGGCAACAACAGCCAATCAGATTTCAGCCATTGACCTCCCTTGGATGTGGTATCCCTTTCTCAAGCTCCCTCTCCGGCATTGAACCCTGATTCCCCGTTATCCGTGATCACCATGGTAGGTGCAGAAAAGAACATCGAAAGTTTATAAAGAAGATATCCAAATGGATCGTGGACGTCACAGGGACGTGCGGTCAGGCAGAAGTTATCTAGAGTCAACAAAGCGGTAGCAGGGCCTCGCCCCTAAGGTTTTAGATTGACAGATCAGCAGGCCCTTGCTCCAAATATTTTTGAGGGTCAACAGCAGGCCATCAATCATAATTTTTCAAGGGTGTGTATGATGCCCTCCTTTATGTGTAACAAAGAGGGTTTTGGAGTTCCGTTCCTTTTTTTCTAGTTTTGGCAGCCCTTTCACTTAGTGCTTAGGCTTTATGAGTATAGGAGTCCCACTACCTGAACAATTGTACCACAATGTGAATGAGGCCCTCCTTTATGTGATATACCGGCTGTTTCGGAGTGCCTCTTGCTTGTAATTTTTACTGCGAAACCTAATTCCGGAACTGCTTGTTGAAGAGATTAGACTAAATGTCTTTTTGTTAAATACATTGGCTAATCATGTACTTGTGTCCCTGTCTCGCTGTCGATATGAATGAGGTCATCTATTGCGTCTGCCTGTCCATGAAGAGAAATGTTAGCTCTGTCATGTGGGACATATCTTTTGCAAATTAGCACTTAGTCACTTCAATAAATATTTGATCAGTGAAAAGAATGGAGGTTGAACAATAAATATTCTAAAAATAATGAGCTATTTCCTAGAATAGGATACATTAGACTAAACAAGCAGTAGTCATAAATGCACCTAGACTTACGAATATACTATCATATATGGGGAACATACTTATCTAGAGAAGACGTTTACTACTAAAACCATTGGTAATCCACTGTCAATTACTTACTAAAGGGGTTTTCCAAGAGTTCGGTACTGATTACCTTTCCTTAGAATAGGTCATCAATATTAGACTGGTGTGGGTCTGACACTGTGCACCCCCTGGTTTCTGGTGCTGGGTCAAATGAATGGGTGTTGAGCTGCAACACCCCAGGACACACCGACTCACAGTTGACAGAACCTTGTGCTTCCATCTCCGTCCACTGTATAGTATCTGGCACCAAAACAGCTGATTGGTGAGAGTGTGCAGTGTTGGACCCTCAACAATCTGATATTGATGACCTATTCAGAGATTAGGCCATCAATATACACTGCCTGTCCAAAAAAAAACGTTGCCACCTGGATTTAACCCCTTTAAGGACACAGCCTTATTTCTGCAAATCTGACCAGTGTCACTTTAAGGGGTGATAACTTTAAAACGCTTTGACTTATCCAGGCCAGTCTGAGATTGTTTTTTCGTCACATATTGTACTTCATGACACTGGTAAAATGAAGTCAAAAAAATAAATTTTTATTTATAAAAAAATACCAAATTTACCAAAAATTTACCAAAAAGTTTCAATTTCTCTACTTCTATAATACATAGTAATACCTCCAAAAATAGTCATTACTTTACATTCCCCATATGTCTACTTCATGTTTGGATATTTTTTGGGGATGTTACAAGGCTTAGAAGTTTAGAAGCAAATCTTGAAATTTTTCAGAAATTTTCAAAAACCCAATTTTTAGGGACCAGTTCAGGTCTGAAGTCACTTTACGAGGCTTACATAATAGAAACCACCCAAAAACTACACCCCTCAAGGTATTCAAAACTGATTTTACAAACTTTGTTAACCCTTTAGGTGTTCCACAAGAATTAAATAGAGATACAATTTCAAAATTTCACTTTTTTGGCCGATTTTCCATTTTTTTTTTTTTTTTTTACTTTTACAAAGCAAGGGTTAACAGCCAAACAAAACTCAATATTTATGGCCCTGATTCTGTAGTTTACAGAAACACCCCATATGTGGTTGTAAACTACTGTACTACTGTACGGGAACACGGCAGGGCGCCAGACAGGTGATGGTAGTGGGAGACTCAATTATTAGGGGAACAGATAGGGAAATCTGTCACAAAGATCGTGATCGCCGAACAGTGTGCTGTCTTCCTGGCGCTAGAGTTCGACACATCGCGGATCGGGTTGACAGATTACTGGGAGGGGCTGGAGAAGATCAAGACGGCAAATCATAATGAGGTGCTTATTATGGGGGACTTCAACTACCCAGATATAGACTGGGAAACTGAAACTTGTATATCTCATAAAGGAAACAGATTCTTGGCAATAACCAAAGACAATTACCTCTCCCAACTGGTTCAGGACCCGACTAGAGGGACGGCCATACTGGACTTAGTATTAACCAATAGACCTGACAGAACAACAGACGAGCAGGTTGGGGGACACCTGGGAAATAGTGACCATAAAGTAATAACCTTCCAATTATCATTCAAAAGAGCGTTTCTACAGGGAGGAACAAAAATACCAAACTTCAAAAAAGCTAAATTTAGCCAACTAAGAGAGGCTATAGGCCTAACTAACTGGGACAAAGTCCTCAAAAATAAAAATACAGCCACAAAATGGGATATCTTTAAAAACATTGTGAGAGGTACATACCGTATGGGAATAAAAGGTTAAGGAACAAAAAGAAACCAATGTGGATAAACAGAACTGTAAAGAAAGCAATAAATGACAAAAAGAAAGCATTTAAAACACTAAAACAGGAGGGTAGCACGGAAGCACTGAAAAACTATAAGGAAAAAAATAGAACATGTAAAAAACAAATAAAAGCGGCCAAACTAGAGACCGAGAGATTAATTGCCAACGAGAGTAAAACTAACCCTAAAATGTTCTTCAATTATATAAATGTTAAAAAGTATAAATCTGAAGGTGTCGGCCCTTTAAAGAGTAATGAGGGGGGAGTCGCAGAGAGCGACGAGGAGAAAGCAAAGCTGTTAAATATTTTTTTCTCCAGTGTATTCACTGAGGAATATAAACTGTCAGATGAAATGCTGAATGTTGAAATAAATTCGCCATTAAAAGTGTCCTGTCTGACACAGGAAGAAGTACAACAGCGACTTAAAAAGATCAAAATAGACAAATCGCCAGGACCGGATGGCATACACCCCCGTATCCTAAGGGAATTAAGTAATGTCATAGCCAGACCCTTATTTCTGATATTTGCTGACAGGGAATGTCCCACAGGATTGGCGCATGGCAAATGTGGTGCCAATATTCAAAAAGGGTCCAAAAACAGAGCCTGGAAACTATAGGCTGGTAAGTTTAACATCTGTTTTGGGTAAACTGTTTGAAGGTTTTCTGAGAGATGCTATCTTAGAGCATCTTAACGGAAATAAGCAAATAACGCCATATCAGCATGGCTTTGTGAGGGATCGGTCATGTCAAACTAATTTAATCAGTTTCTATGAGGAGGTAAGTTCTAGACTTGACAGCGGCGAATCAATGGTTGTCGTATATCTGGACTTCTCCAAAGCATTTAACACTGTACCACATAAAAGGTTAGTATATAAAATGAGAATGCTCGGACTGGGAGAAAACGTCTGTAAGTGGGTAAGTAACTGGCTGAGTGATAGAAAACAGAGGGTGGTTATTAACGGTACACACTCAGATTGGGTGACTGTCACTAGTGGAGTACATCAGGGGTCAGTATTGGGCCCTATTCTCTTCAATATATTTATTAATGATCTTGTAGAAGGCTTGCATAGTAAAATATCAATTTTCGCAGATGACACTAAACTGTGTAAAGTAATTAACACTGAAGAGGACAGTATACTACTACAGAGGGATCTGGATAGATTGGAGGCTTGGGCAGATAAGTGGCAGATGAGGTTTAACACTGATAAATGTAAGGTTATGTACATGGGAAGAAATAATGCAAGTCACCCGTACATACTAAATGGTAAAACACTTGGTAACACTGACATGGAAAAGGATCTAGGAATTTTAATAAACAGCAAACTAAGCTGCAAAAAACAGTGTCAGGCAGCTGCTGCCAAGGCCAATAAGATAATGGGTTGCATCAGAAGGGGCATAGATGCCCGTGATGAGAACATATTCCTACTACTTTACAAATCATTAGTCAGACCACACATGGAGTACTGTGTACAGTTCTGGGCTCCAGTGAACAAGGCAGACATAGCAGAGCTGGAGAGGGTCCAGAGGAGGGCAACTAAAGTAATAACTGGAATGGGGCAACTACAGTACCCTGAAAGATTATCAAAATTAGGGTTATTCACGTTAGAAAAAAGACGACTGAGGGGAGATCTAATTACTATGTATAAATATATCAGGGGTCAGTACAGAGATCTCTCCCATCATCTATTTATCCCCAGGACTGTGACTGTGACGAGGGGACATCCTCTGCATCTGGAGGAAAGAAGGTTTGTACACAAACATAGAAAAGCATTCTTTACTGTAAGAGCAGTGAGACTATGGAACTCTCTGCCTGAGGAGGTGGTGATGGTGAGTACAATAAAGGAATTCAAGAGGGGCCTGGATGTGTTTCTGGAGTGTAATAATATTACAGGCTATAGCTACTAGAGAGGGGTCGTTGATCCAGGGAGTTATTCTGATTGCCTGATTGGAGTCGGGAAGGAATTTTTTATTCCCCTAAAGTGAGGAAAATTGGCTTCTACCTCACAGGTTTTTTTTTGCCTTCCTCTGGATCAACTTGCAGGATAACAGGCCGAACTGGATGGACAAATGTCTTTTTTCGGCCTTATATACTATGTTACTATATGTTACTATGTTACTATGTTTTAGTGTCTCCATATTCTGAGAGCCATAGTTTTTTCAGTTTTTGGGCGATTATTTTAGGTAGGGTCTCATTTTTTGCGGGATGAGATGACGGTTTGATTGGCACTATTTTGGGGTGCATATGACTTTTTAATCGCTTGCTATTACACTTTTTGTGATGTAAGGTGACAAAAAATGGTTTATTTAGCACAGTTTTTATTTTAATTTTTTTACGGTGTTCATTTGAGAGGTTAGGTCATGTGATATGTTTATAGAGCCGGTTGATATGGACGCGGCGATACCTAATATGTATACTTTTTTTCCCCCCTATTTTTTACCAATTTTTTTCTACTTTATTTGGGGAAAATTACGTTTTTGTTTATTTTTACTTGAAACTTTTAATTTTTTTTAAGGGAAAACTTCCTTTTTTCAATTTCTTTTTCACTTCATTTTTTGTCCCACTTTGGGACTTGGTTTTTGTTTATTTTTACTTGAAACTTTTAATTTTTTTTAAGGGAAAACTTTATTTTTTCAACTTTTTTTTCACTTTATTTTTTGTCCCACTTTGGGACTTGAACTTTTGGGGGTCTAATCCTTTACAATGCATTCCAATACTTCTGTATTGGAATGCATTGGCTGTATGAGTAATACTGTGTGTATTACTCATACAGCTTCCGGCCTGTGAGATCCAGGGGGCTGGATCTTACAGGCTCGTCACCGGAATGCAGCGAGATGCCTTCCTTAGACATCGCGCTGCCTTCCATGCCATTGGGTCCCCCCTACAGCCGCATGGGGACCCGATGGCACGCCCGATCGCCGCCGCAAACCACAGGTAAAGCCGCAAACCGCAGGTCTGAATTGACCTGCGGTTTGTGGCGATCACCGATACGGGGGGGTCACATGACCCCCCCGGCATTGTGACAGGATGCCCGCTGAATTATTTCAGCGGGCATCCTGTCACAATTAACCCCCGCCGCAATCTTTTTTTAAACTTAGGAGGTACCGGTACGGCCTGAGTCCTTAAGGACTCGGGAAACAGGGCGTACCAGTACGCCCTAAGTTCTTAAGGGGTTAAATGAAATGAAACGCTATGGCAGGAGACCCAGGAGGATCCCGCTGCTGACACAGAGACATAAAAAAGCAAGACTACATTTTACAAAAATAAACTGAGTAAGCCAAAATCCTTCTGGGAAAACGTCTTGTGGACAGATGAGACCAAGATAGAGCTTTTTGGTAATGCACATCATTCTACTGTTTACCGTAAACAGATGAAATTTCAGAATTTAAATTTTTTGGGCAAATTTTCCATTTTAATCCATTTTTTCCAGTAACAAAACAAGGGTTAACAGGCAAACAAAACTCAATATTTATGGCGCTGATTCTGTAGTTTACAGAAACACCCCATATGTTGTTGTAAACTGCTGTACGGGCACACGGCAGGGCGCAGAAGGAAAGGAATGCCATACGGTTTTTGGAAGTCAGATTTTGCTGGACTGTTTTTTTTGACACCATGTCCCATTTGAAGCCCCCCTGATGCACCCCTAGAGTAGAAACTCCAAAAAAGTGACCCCATTTTAGAAACTACGGGATAGGGTGGCAGTAATGTTGGTACTAGTTTAGGGTACATATGATTTTTGGTTGCTCTATATTACACTTTTTGTGAGGCTAGGTAACAAGAAATAGCTGTTTTGGCACCGTTTTTATATTTTATTTACAACATTCATCTGACAGGTCAGATCATGTGGAATTTTTATAGACCAGTTTGTCACGGATGCGGCGATACCTAATATGTATACTTTTTTTTTTATTTATGTAAGTTTTACACAATGATTTCTTTTTTGAAACAAAAAAAAAACATGTTTTAGTGTTTCCATAGTCTGAGAGCCATAATTTTTTCAGTTTTTGAGCGATTACCTTTGGTAGGGTATCATTTTTGCAGGATGAGATGACAGTTTTATTGGCACTATTTTGGGGTGCATGTGACTTTTTGATCGCTTGCTATTACACTTTTTGTGATGTAAGGTGACAAAAAATAGCTTTTTTTAGACTGTTTTTATTTTTTATTTTTTTACGGTATTCACCTGAGGGGTTAGGTCATGTGATATTTTTATAGAGAAAGTTATTACGGATGCTGCGATACCTAATATGTATACTTTTTTTTTATTTATGTAAGTTTTACACAATGATTTCATTTTTGAAGCAAAAAAAATCATGTTTTAGTGTTTCCATAGTCGGAGAGCCATAATTTTTTCAGTTTTTGGGAGATTATCTTGTGTAGGGTATGATTTTTGTGGTATGAGATGACGGTTTGATTGGCACTATTTTGGGGTGCGTGTGACTTTTTGATCGCTTGCTATTATAATTTTTGTGATGTAAGGTGATAAAAAATTGTTTATTTAGCACAGTTTTTATTTTAATTTTTTTACGGTGTTCATCTGAGGGGTTAGGTCATGTGATATTTTTATAGAGCCAGTCGATACGGACGCGGCGATACCTAATATATATACTTTTTTTTACTTATGTAAGTTTTACACAATAACAGCTTTTTTAAAACAAAAACATGATGTTTTAGTGTCTCCATATTCTGAGCCAAAGTTTTTTATTTTTTGGGCGATTGTCTCAGGTAGGGGCTCACTTTTTTGTGGGATGAGGTGACGGTTAGATTGGTACTATTTTGGTGGGCAAACGCCTTTTTGATCGCTTGCTGTTGTACTTTTTGTGATGTAAGGTGACAAAAATATTGTTTATTTAGCACAGTTTTTATTTTTTATTTTTTACGGTGTTCATCTGAGGGCTTAGGTCATGTGATATGGGTATAGAGCCGGTCGATACGGACGCGGTAATACCTAATATGTATAAAAAATTATTCCCCCCAATTTGTTACCATTTTTTTTTTACTTTATTTGTGGAAAATGACGTTTTTGTTTATTTTTATTTGAAACTTTAAATTTTTGGGGGGGAAAACTTTATTGTTTCAACTTTTTTTCACTTTATTTTTTGTCCCACTTTGCGACTTGAACTTTTGGGGGTCTAATCCCTTTACAATGCATTCTAATACTTCTGTATTGGAATTTATTGGATGTATGAGTAATACAGTGAGTAATACTCATACAGCTTCCGGCCTGTGAGATCCAGGGGGCTGGATCTCACAGGCTCATCACCGGAAGGCAGCGCGATGCCTTCATTAGGCATCGCACTGCCTTCCATGCCATCGGGTCCCCCCTACAGCCGCATGGGGACCCGATGGTACCGCCGCAACCGCAGGTAAAAGCCGCAAACCGCAGGTCTAAATCACGGGACCCCCCCGCGCATTTAGCCAAGGTGCCTGCTCAATGATTTGAGCAGGCACCTTGTTCCGATCACTGCCCGCTGGACGGCAGTGATTGGAAATACACATGATGTACCGGTACGTCATGTGTCCTTAAGTACCAGGACAACATGCCTACCGGTACGTCATGTGTCCTTAAGTACTAGGACAACATGCCGTACCGGTACGTCATGTGTCCTGAAGAGGTTAACTAAGCAAATAGTTATGAACCTCCTATTGAGTATTACAGCATGGGCGATTATCTTTCAGCTGGCAACAAGTTATTTCATCAGGTGATGACAGTTTTGAAAAGATACTGGCCAATACCATGTATGGACCCTGACCTATCTGATGTTCTAATGGACCATCCAAGTGTAACCTATCGCCGTGGGAAAAGTATCAAGGACCGTTTGGTCCACAGCCACTTTACACATCCCGTAAAGGTGGGTACGTGGTTGGACCGTAGACCCATTGGAATGTTTAAATGTGGTTCCTGTAAAGCATGTGACTTTATCTCTACATCTAAGGCCATCACCGTTTCCGTCACTAAACAGATGTTTAAGATAAGGGATTTTGTTAACTGCAGAAGGAAAGGTGCTATATACATCTGCCAACGCCCCTGTCCAATGGACTATATAGGGAAGACAGTGAGAGAGGTTAGGAGAAGGATATACGGATATGTGAACACGTAAACAACGTAGTAAAAAATAATGTTACACCAGTTGCATTACATGTTAAAGAGCTTCATGGGGGGACCCGAGGTGTCTGAGGTTCTCGGTTTTGAAGCTTGTTCCACCATCCCCCCAGGGGGGGATTGGGATAGGAGGATCCTGCAAAAGGAATGTGAATGGATTCACCGTTTCCGATCCCAGTCCCCCTTAGGCATCAATAAGAGACTAACATTCTCCTGCTTTCTGTGATTTTATTACAGTCTGCATGATCCCAGTTATGTTCCTGTACTGGATAAGTCTACTGTCATGTGTTGCCAGGCTTGGTGAAATTTTTAGTGCCCTAAACTTGGCCAGATGCGAGAAGCATCTAAATTTGATTAATATAAGGGTGAGTGTACCTGACTGTTTTTTGTTAGAATATGATAGCCTCTTATCTTCGGAGGTTGTCGGATGGCTTGTTGGTGAAGGTCTTAATTTATCCTCATATTCATTGGATGTATCTATTTTTTATCTATCCACCATATGTCTCTTCTTTGCCCGATTGTGAACCCGATATATCTATGTTCATTTGGTGTTTACATATATACACATAACAACATGACATATATGTAGTTTGTTTAAGTATTATTGATTTGTCTGTAGGGTGATCAGACTAGGGCAAGTATCTATTATGCATTACAGCAGTAATTTGACGCATCTATCTTGTTGATGACGTTTCGACTCTATTTTCAATTCCCCATGCATTCCACGGTCCGACATATCGCAATGCCACATGACCTGAAGCGATCACGTGAGCACACCGGCCGGAAGTTACGCATCAGTGCGCACCATGTGACCAGAAGTGACCGCTTCGGCGTCTGCTAACTCATGAATGTGTGAATATTTATAAGGGAGCTCCTTACTTGTTTTGTAATTGACTGAGGAGGCACTGGGACTACCCAATCCTTATACTTACAACTGTAAGTTGGGGTACCTATTCCCCATTTACTTGTTAGATCATCATCTATATGGACTGAAGGAATGCATGGGATGTACCTGTGGGCCCGTCACACTATATATGGCAATCTATGAAGACTGTGAGTCTCTTCCTATTGTTATGGGAACTGTTGAAGATATTGTTGTGAGATCATTTCCTCCTACTATGTATCTTTTATTTACAGATATCTGCAGTGAACTCCACGTAGGCCCCGGGACGGGCATGACTGCCGACCTGTGCTGGTCCTTTGGTCATACTGTCAGGTTTTTTGTCTAACAGATGAAAGTTCCTCCTGTCAGTGATTATTGGTGTCTTGGTATTATATCATTTGATATCGGTTATCTAGCTACGGATGCCATACTATCCATTTGTATATCCTGATATAATTTATTTAGCTATGGATGCCATACTATCTATTTTGGTATCCATCACCCATATCCTATTACCCCCTGATGAATCCATGAATGGGGGAAACACGTCGGGGTTGCATATATTATCTTAATCACGAGGTGGATTATACATTCATTCATAGGTCCCCGACAGCATCACGACTGATAGCATGAATGTTGTCCACCATTAAGGGTTAGGTGTTGTGTTTTTCATTTCCATTTTTTTGTATCAAATTTTTGGTAAGCACTTTCCCTTTTTCTAGGGTATTATCAATATACTCACCCTCTTTTCATACCCCTCAGGGTTTTCTGAGGGTAATAACAGCCCAGGTTCGAGGACAGGGAGTCCCCACCATTAGGGGCCATCTTTGGGCTGAGGAGAAGATTAGGGAAAGACGAGGGACAGATTCCCCATTTCCCATACAATATACACTGCTCAAAAAAATAAAGGGAACACTTGAACAACACAATGTAACTCCAAGTCAATCACACTTCTGTGAAATCAAACTGTCCACTTAGGAAGCAACACTAAGTGACAATCAATTTCACAAGCTGCTGTGCAAATGGGATAGACAACAGGTGGAAATTATAGGCAATTAGCAAGACACCCCCAATAAAGGAGTGGTTCTGCAGGTGGTGACCTGACCACTTCTCAGTTCCTATGCTTCCTGGCTGATGTTTTGGTCACTTTTGAATGCTGCCGGTGCTTTCACTCTAGTGGCAGCATGAGACGGAGTCTACAACCCACACAAGTGGCTCAGGTAGTGCAGCTTATCCAGGATGGCACATCAATGCGAGCTGTGGCAAGAAGGTTTGCTGTGTCTGTCAGCGTAGTGTCCAGAGCATGGAGACGCTACCAGGAGACAGGCCAGTACATCAGGAGACGTGGAGGAGGCCGTAGAAGGGCAACAACCCAGCAGCAGGACCGCTACCTCCGCCTTTGTGCAAGGAGGAACAGGAGGCGCACTGCCAGAGCACTGCCAAATAACCTCCAGCAGGCCACAAATGTGCATGTGTCTGCTCAAACGGTCAGAAACAGACTCCATGAGGGTGATATGAGGGCCCAACATCCACAGGTGGGGGTTGTGCTTACAGCCCAACACCGTGCAGGACGTTTGGCATTTGCCAGAAAACACCAAGATTGGCAAATTCGCCACTGGCGCCCTGTGCTCTTCACAGATGAAAGCAGGTTCACACTGAGCACATGTGACAGACGTGACAGAGTCTGGAGGCGCCGTGGAGAACGTTCTGCTGCCTGCAACATCCTCCAGCATGACCGGTTTGGCATTGGGTCAGTAATGGTGTGGGGTGGCATTTCTTTGGAGGGACGCACAGCCCTCCATGTGCTCGCCAGAGGTAGCCTGACTGCCATTAGGTACCGAGATGAGATCCTCAGACCCCTTGTGAGACCAGATGCTGGTGCGGTTGGCCCTGGGTTCCTCCTAATGCAAGACAATGCTAGACCTCATGTGGCTGGAGTGTGTCAGCAGTTCCTGCAAGACGAAGGCATTGATGCTATGGACTGGCCCGCCCGTTCCCCAGACCTGAATCCAATTGAGCACATCTGGGACATCACGTCTCGCTCTATCCACCAACGTCACGTTGCACCACAGACTGTCCAAGAGTTGGCAGATGCTTTAGTCCAGGTCTGGGAGGAGATCCCTCAGGAGACCGTCCGCCACCTCATCAGGAGCATGCACAGGCGTTGTAGGGAGGTCATACAGGCACGTGGAGGCCACACACACTACTGAGCCTCATTTTGACTTGTTTTAATGACATTACATCAAAGTTGGATCAGCCTGTAGTGTGTTTTTCCACTTTAATTTTGAGGGTGACTCCAAATCCAGACCTCCATGGGTTAAAAAATTTGATTTCCATATTTTTTTTTTGTGTGAATTTGTTGTCAGCACATTCAACTATGTAAAAAACTAAGTATTTCAGAAGAATATTTAATTAATTCAGATCTAGGATGTGTTATTTTTGTGTTCCCTTTATTTTTTTGAGCAGTGTATATATGTCTAGGTGCTTACTTTTGGTCTTCATCGATCAGATCTTGATTACTGTCTGTCTTTTGTTTGGGAGACTGATCCCCGCATTTTTAATTAATTGAAATAAAGTATATTTGATTTTAGGGTTATATTTTGCTGGAATTTTGCAAGTTATTTAACCCCAACTAGTGCAATGAGTTGCTTCTCATTTCTTAACAAGTCGAAAGACACATCTCGTGGTCGTGGAAAAGATGTTAGTCTGTTTGAGAAGGGTCAAATCATTGGCTTGCATCAAGCAGACAAAACATCTAAGGAGATTGCAGAAACTACTAAAACTGAGTTAAGAACTGTCCAACTCATTATTAAAAACTGGAAGGATAGTGGGGACCCATCGTATTCGAGGAAGAAATGTGGCAGGAAAAAAATCCTGAATGATCATGATCGGCGATCGCTTAAACGTTTGGTGAAATCAAATCAAAGAAAAACAACAGTAGAACTCAGGGCTATGTTTAATAGTGAAAGTAAGAGCATTTCCACATGCACAATGCGAAGGGAACTCAAGGGATTGGGACTGAACAGCTGTGTAGCAGATGACACTAAACTGTGTAAAGTAATTTACACTGAAGAGGACAGTATACTACTACAGAGGGATCTGGATAGATTGGAGGCTTGGGCAGATAAGTGGCAGATGAGGTTTAACACTGACAAATGTAAGGTTATGTACATGGGAAGAAATAATGCAAGTCGCCCGTACATACTAAATGGTAAAACACTTGGTAACACTGACATGGAAAAGGATCTAGGAATTTTAATAAACAGCAAACTAAGCTGCAAAAAACAGTGTCAGGCAGCTGCCGCCAAGGCCAATAAGATAATGGGTTGCATCAAAAGGGGCATAGATGCCCGTGATGAGAACATATTCCTACTACTTTACAAATCATTAGTCAGACCACACATGGAGTACTGTGTACAGTTCTGGGCTCCAGTGAACAAGGCAGACATAGCAGAGCTGGAGAGGGTCCAGAGGAGGGCAACTAAAGTAATAACTGGAATGGGGCAACTACAGTACCCTGAAAGATTATCAAAATTAGGGTTATTCACGTTAGAAAAAAGACGACTGAGGGGAGATCTAATTACTATGTATAAATATATCAGGGGTCAGTACAGAGATCTATCCCATCATCTATTTATCCCCAGGACTGTGACTGTGACGAGGGGACATCCTCTGCATCTGGAGGAAAGAAGGTTTGTACACAAACATAGAAAAGGATTCTTTACTGTAAGAGCAGTGAGACTATGGAACTCTCTGCCTGAGGAGGTGGTGATGGTGAGTACAATAAAGGAATTCAAGAGGGGCCTGGATGTGTTTCTAGAGCGTAATAATATTACAGGCTATAGCTACTAGAGAGGGGTCGTTGATCCAGGGAGTTATTCTGATTGCCTGATTGGAGTCGGGAAGGAATTTTTTATTCCCCTAAAGTGAGGAAAATTGGCTTCTACCTCACAGTTTTTTTTTGCCTTCCTCTGGATCACAGGCCGAACTGGATGGACAAATGTCTTTTTTCGGCCTTATATAGTATGTTACTATATGTTACTATGTTACTATGTTTTAGTGTCTCCATATTCTGAGAGCCATAGTTTTTTCAGTTTTTGGGCGATTATCTTAGGTAGGTCTCATTTTTTGCGGGATGAGATGACGGTTTGATTGGCACTATTTTGGGGTACATATGACTTTTTAATCGCTTGCTATTACACTTTTTGTGATGTAAGGTGACAAAAAATGGTTTATTTAGCACAGTTTTTATTTTTAATTTTTTACGGTGTTCATTTGAGAGGTTAGGTCATGTGATATGTTTATAGAACCGGTTGATACGGACGCGGCGATACCTAATATGTATACTTTTTTTTCCCCCTATATTTTACCAATTTTTTTCTACTTTATTTGGGGAAAATTAAGTTTTTGTTTATTTTTACTTGAAACTTTTAATTTTTTTTAAGGGAAAACTTCCTTTTTGTCAATTTTTTTTTCACTTCATTTTTTGTCCCACTTTGGGACTTGGTTTTTGTTTATTTTTACTTGAAACTTTAAATTTTTTTTAAAGGAAAACTTTATTTTTTCAACTTTTTTTCACTTTATTTTTTGTCCCACTTTGGGACTTGAACTTTTGGGGGTCTAATCCTTTACAATGCATTCCAATACTTCTGTATTGGAATGCATTGGCTGTATGAGTAATACTGTGTGTATTACTCATACAGCTTCCAGCCTGTGAGATCCAGGGGGCTGGATCTTACAGGCTCGTCACCGGAATGCAGCGAGATGCCTTCCTTAGACATCGCGCTGCCTTCCATGCCATGGGGACCCGATGGCACGCCCGATCGCCGCCGCAAACCACAGGTAAAGCCGCAAACCGCAGGTCTGAATTGACCTGCGGTTTGTGGCGATCACCGATACGGGGGGGTCACATGACCCCCCCAGCATTGTGACAGGATGCCCGCTGAATTATTTCAGCGGGCATCCTGTCACAATTAACCCCCGCTGCGCCGCAATCTTTTTTTAAACTTAGGAGGTACCGGTACGGCCTGAGTCCTTAAGGACTCGAGAAACAGGGCGTACCAGTACGCCCTAAGTTCTTAAGGGGTTAAATGAAATGAAACGCTATGGCAGGAGACCCAGGAGAATCCCGCTGCTGACACAGAGACATAAAAAAGCAAGAATTTAAATTTTTTGGGCAAATTTTCCATTTTAATCCATTTTTTCCAGTAACAAAACAAGGGTTAACAGGCAAACAAAACTCAATATTTATGGCCCTGATTCTGTAGTTTACAGAAACACCCCATATGTTGTTGTAAACTGCTGTACGGGCACACGGCAGGGACTCCTTGGAGTCATTGCACACCTGACCAGTTAATCTGTCCTGGAGGCTGGTTTTAAAGTCAGTATAAAACTGAGTCTGCTTATATAGAACCTACCATTAGCCATCTGGCTCCAGGAGAAGTATATGGTGGGTTCAGCATGCATGTTGGTACTTGCATCCCTGGATCCGATGAAAGCTGTAATGGCACCGGACGGGGTTACAAGCAAAGTGTACTTGGCTTGCATGCTGACCTGCATTCCCTGGATTTTATGTGGCTGTCATGGCCCATAAACAGGTAGGAACAAGAGTTAGGGACCACTCAATTGAGACGGCCTTGACGCGGTGAGTGGCTTACTATGCTTTGGCCAAAATATAAACCAATGTCTCATCCAGCATGGAGGGCAGAGTGCTGGATGTAGTGTGCGATCACATTTGCATTTTCCGTTTGTATATGTATTTCGCCATAGTGATCTGCACCTACAGGCAGGTTGTGCTGACTCAACCCCCTATTTTTTTCTTTGTAGTATATATTGGAGGCGTGGCGATCTCCTTGGAGTCATTGCACACCTGACCAGTTAATCTGTCCTGGAGGCTGGTTTTAAAGTCAGTATAAAACTGAGTCTGCTTATATAGAACCTACCATTAGCCATCTGGCTCCAGGAGAAGTATATGGTGGGTTCAGCATGCATGTTGGTACTTGCATCCCTGGATCCGATGAAAGCTGTAATGGCACCGGACGGGGTTACAAGCAAAGTGTACTTGGCTTGCATGCTGACCTGCATTCCCTGGATTTTATGTGGCTGTCATGGCCCATAAACAGGTAGGAACAAGAGTTAGGGACCACTCAATTGAGACGGCCTTGACGCGGTGAGTGGCTTACTATGCTTTGGCCAAAATATAAACCAATGTCTCATCCAGCATGGAGGGCAGAGTGCTGGATGTAGTGTGCGATCACATTTGGATTTTCCACATCATTCTACTGTTTACCGAAAACGGAGATGAAATTTCAGAATTTAAATTTTTTGGGCAAATTTTCCATTTTAATCAATTTTTTCCAGTAACAAAACAAGGGTTAACAGGCAAACAAAACTCAATATTTATGGCCCTGATTCTGTAGTTTACAGAAACACCCCATATGTTGTTGTAAACTGCTGTACGGGCACACGGCAGGGCGCAGAAGGAAAGGAATGCCATACGGTTTTTGGAAGTCAGATTTTGCTGGACTGTTTTTTTTGACACCATGTCCCATTTGAAGCCCCCCTGATGCACCCCTAGAGTTGAAACTCCAAAAAAGTGACCCCATTTTAGAAACTACGGGATAGGGTGGCAGTAATGTTGGTACTAGTTTAGGGTACATATGATTTTTGGTTGCTCTATATTACACTTTTTGTGAGGCTAGGTAACAAGAAATAGCTTTTTTCGCACCGTTTTTATTTTTTATTTACAACATTCATCTGACAGGTCAGATCATGTGGAATTTTTATAGACCAGGTTGTCACGGATGCGGCGATACCTAATATGTATACTTTTTTTTTTTATTTATGTAAGTTTTACACAATGATTTCTTTTTTGAAACAAAAAAAAAACATGTTTTAGTGTTTCCATAGTCTGAGAGCCATAATTTTTTCAGTTTTTGAGCGATTACCTTTGGTAGGGTATCATTTTTGCAGGATGAGATGACAGTTTTATTGGCACTATTTTGGGGTGCATGTGACTTTTTGATCGCTTGCTATTACACTTTTTGTGATGTAAGGTGACAAAAAATTGCTTTTTTTACACTGTTTTTATTTTTATTTTTTTACGGTATTCACCTGAGGGGTTAGGTCATGTGATATTTTTATAGAGAAAGTTATTACGGATGCTGTGATACCTAATATGTATACTTTTTTTTATTTATGTAAGTTTTACACAATGATTTCATTTTTGAAGCAAAAAAAATCATGTTTTAGTGTTTCCATAGTCGGAGAGCCATAATTTTTTTAGTTTTTGGGAGATTATCTTGTGTAGGGTATGATTTTTGTGGTATGAGATGACAGTTTGATTGGCACTATTTTGGGGAGCGTGTGACTTTTTGATCGCTTGCTATTATAATTTTTGTGATGTAAGGTGACAAAAAATTGTTTATTTAGCAGTTTTTATTTTAAATTTTTTACGGTGTTCATCTGAGGGGTTAGGTCATGTGATATTTTTATAGAGCCAGTCGATACGGACGCGGCGATACCTAATATATATACTTATGGTACCGCCGCAACCGCAGGTAAAAGCCGCAAACCGCAGGTCTAAATCACGGGACCCCCCTGCGCATTTAGCCAAGGTGCCTGCTCAATGATTTGAGCAGGCACCTTGTTCCGTTCACTGCCCGCTGGACGGCAGTGATCGGAAATACACATGATGTACCGGTACGTCATGTGTCCTTAAGTACCAGGACAACATGCCGTACCGGTACGTCATGTGTCCTTGAGTACCAGGACAACATGCCGTACCGGTACGTCATGTGTCCTGAAGAGGGTAACTAAGCAAATAGTTATGAGCCTCCTATTGAGTATTACTGCATGGGCGATTATCTTTCAGCTGGCAACAAGTTATTTCATCAGGTGATGACAGTTTTGAAAAGATACTGGCCAATACTACGTATGGACCCTGACCTATCTGATGTTCCAATGGACCATCCAAGTGTAACCTATCGCCGTGGGAAAAGTATCAAGGATCGTTTTGTCCACAGCCACTTTACACATCCCGTAAAGGTGGGTACGTGGTTGGACCGTAGACCCATTGGAATGTTTAAATGTGGTTCCTGTAAAGCATGTGACTTTATCTCTACATCTAAGGCCATCACCTGTTCCGTCACTAAACAGATGTTTAAGATAAGGGATTTTGTTAACTGCAGAAGGAAAGGTGCTATATACATCTGCCAACGCTCCTGTCCAATGGACTATATAGGGAAGACAGTGAGAGAGGTTAGGAGAAGGATATACGGATATGTGAACACGTAAACAACGTAGTAAAAAATAATGTTACACCAGTTGCATTACATGTTAAAGAGCTTCATGGGGGGACCCGAGGTGTCTGAGGTTCTCGGTTTTGAAGCTTGTTCCACCATCCCCCCAGGGGGGGATTGGGATAGGAGGATCCTGCAAAAGGAATGTGAATGGATTCACCGTTTCCGATCCCAGTCCCCCTTAGGCATCAATGAGAGATTAACATTCTCCTGCTTTCTGTGATTTTATTACAGTCTGCATGATCCCAGTTATGTTCCTGTACTGGATAAGTCTACTGTCATGTGTTGCCAGGCTTGGTGAAATTTTTAGTGCCCTAAACTTGGCCAGATGCGAGAAGCATCTAAATTTGATTAATATAAGGGTGAGTGTATCTGACTGTTTTTTGTTAGAATATGATAGCCTCTTATCTTCGGAGGTTGTCGGATGGCTTGTTGGTGAAGGTCTTAATTTATCCTCATATTCATTGGATGTATCTATTTTTTATCTATCCACCATGTGTCTCTTCTTTGCCCGATTGTGAACCCGATATACCGTGTTTCCCCGAAAATAAGACATCCCCCAAAAATAAGACCTACCTCTAGTTTTGCCTATCGCTGTAATATAAGGCATCCCCCCGAAAATAAGGCCTCCCCGATAATAAAGCATCCCCCGAAAATAAGGCCTCCCCGATTATAAAGCATCCGCCGAACATACCGTAATGCCTCCCCGATTATAAAGCATCGGCCGGACATAATGCCTCCCCGATTATAAAGCAAGCCACCCCAGATCGTAAGGAGCTCACTGATTGGCCGCAGCCGCCGCCAGGACAAGCTGCCGCCTTCTTCCGTCCGCTGCTCGCTCTGCCCTGATGGAGTCTCACAACTTGGCTGGCACGGACACACAGGGGACGGTGTGACAGGTAGGGGGGGAATATCTGATGGAATGGAAGGTGGGGGATGTCTGGTGAAGATGGGGGGGGGAGACTAAAAACGGTAATCAAAATGACACAGGGGGATCAGGGTGGGGAGGGGGATCATTTAAAATGACACAGGGGGATCAGAGGGGGGAATCAAAATGACACAGGAGGATCAGAAGGGGGTACTAAAATGTTATAGTAATCCCCCCCCTCTGATTCTCCTGTACCATTTTGATTCCCCCTTCTGATCCCCCTGTGTCCTTTTAAGTGATCCCCCTCCCCACCCTGATACCCCTGTGTCATTTTGATTCCCCCTTCTGATCCCCCTGTGTCATTTTAAGTGATCCCCCTCCCCACCCTGATACCCCTGTGTCATTTTGATTCCCTTCTCTGATCCCCTTTGCCATTTTAAGTGATCCCCCTCCCCACCCTGATTTCCTTTTTTTTTGTTCAACAATAAATGTGTACCGTATTTTTCTTCATGGAAAAATAAGACATCCCCTGAAAATAAGACCTAGCGAATCTTTGGGAGCAAAAATTTATATAAGACACTGTCTTATTTTCGGGGAAACAGGGTATCTATGTTCATTTGGTGTTTACATATATACACATAACAACATGACATATATGTAGTTTGTTTAAGTATTATTGATTTGTCTATAGGGTGATCAGACTAGGGCAAGTATCTATTATGCATTACAGCAGTAATTTGACGCATCTATCTTGTTGATGACGTTTCGACTCTATTTTCAATTCCCCATGCATTCCACGGTCCGACATATAGCAATGCCACATGACCTGAAGCGATCACGTGAGCACACCGGCCGGAAGTTACGCTTCAGTGCGCACCATGTGACCAGAAGTGACCGCTTCGGCGTCTGCTAACTCATGAATGTGTGAATATTTATAAGGGAGCTCCTTACTTGTTTTGTAATTGACTGAGGAGGCACTGGGACTACCCAATCCTTATACTTACAACTGTAAGTTGGGGTACCTATTCCCCATTTACTTGTTAGATCATCATCTGTATGGACTGAAGGAATGCATGGGATGTACCTGTGGGCCCGTCACACTATATATGGCAATCTATGAAGACTGTGAGTCTCTTCCTATTGTTATGGGAACTGTTGAAGATATTGTTGTGAGATCATTTCCTCCTACTATGTATCTTTTATTTACAGATATCTGCAGTGAACTCCACGTAGGCCCCGGGACGGGCATGACTGCCGACCTGTGCTGGTCCTTTGGTCATACTGTCAGGTTTTTTGTCTAACAGATGAAAGTTCCTCCTGTCAGTGATTATTGGTGTCTTGGTATTATATCATTTGATATCGGTTATCTAGCCATTAGGGGCCATCTTTGGGCTGAGGAGAAGATTAGGGAAAGACGAGGGACAGATTCCCCATTTACCATACAATATATATATGTCTAGGTGCTTACTTTTGGTCTTCATCGATCAGATCATGATTACTGTCTGTCTTTTGTTTGGGAGACTGATCCCCACATTTTTAATCAATTGAAATAAAGTATATTTGATTTTAGGGTTATATTTTGCTGGAATTTTGCAAGTTATTTAACCCCAACTAGTGCAATGAGTTGCTTCTTATTTCTTAACAAGTCGAAAGACACATCTCATGGTCGTGGAAAAGATGTTAGTCTGTTTGAGAAGGGTCAAATCATTGGCTTGCATCAAGCAGACAAAACATCTAAGGAGATTGCAGAAACTACTAAAACTGAGTTAAGAACTGTCCAACTCATTATTAAAAACTGGAAGGATAGTGGGGACCCATCGTATTCGAGGAAGAAATGTGGCAGGAAAAAAATCCTGAATGATCATGATCGGCGATCGCTTAAACGTTTGGTGAAATCAAATCAAAGAAAAACAACAGTAGAACTCAGGGCTATGTTTAATAGTGAAAGTAAGAGCATTTCCACATGCACAATGCGAAGGGAACTCAAGGGATTGGGACTGAACAGCTGTGTAGCTGTAAGAAAACCACTAATTAGTGAGGCAAACCAGAAAAAAAGGCTTCAATTTGCTAGGGAGCATAAAGATTGGACTCTGGAGCAATGGAAGGTCATGTGGTCTGATAAGTCAAGATTTACCCTGTTCCAGCGTGATGGGTGCATCAGGGTAAGAAGAGAGGCAGATGAAGTGATGCACCCATTATGCCTAGTACCTACTATACAAGCCTGCGGGGGCAGTGCTATGATCTGGGGTTGCTGCAGTTGGTCAGGTCTGGGCTCAGCAACAGTATGTGCTCCAAGAATGAAGTCAGCTGACTACCTGAACATACTGAATGACCAGGTAATTCCATCAATGGATTTGTTCTTCCCTGATGGTACGGGCATATTCCAAGACAACAATGCCAGGATTAATCAGGCTCAAATTGTGAAAGAGTGGTCCAAACCTTAAAGCGAACCTTTCACCTGGATTTCACTTAATAAACTATCACCAGTACCTTATAGATTATCCTCATTGTGTTTCCATACAGTCTTGTGCCGCTTTCCAGCGATGTATATTCATAAAAAAAAAACTACTTATAAAGTAAACTTCTCCAGCTCCTGAAGTCACGGTAGAAGTCAAGGGGGTAGCCCTTCCCTCACTTTAGGCTGTAACTCCCCTGCCCTAACCCCGCCTCTAAGCAGTGTAATTGACACCCGGCTCAGTCGCGGGGACCGCGCTTGTACAGGCGGCGCATGCGCCGACGGCCTCAGTAGCGGCGCGATCCGTCTATCGCGCGGACTCAAGCGCGATCCTGTAACTGAATCGCGCATGCGCCGTCCCCGATGCCTGCCTGTCTTCTCTTCCTCACGCTCGATTCAGTTACAGGATCGCGCTTGAGTCCGACGGCGCATGCGCCGCCTGTACAAGCGCGGTCCCGGCGACTGAGCCGGGTGTCAATTACACTGCTTAGAGGCGGGGTTAGGGCAGGGGAGTTACAGCCTGGAGTGAGGGAAGGGCTTCCCCCTTGACTTCTACCGTGACTTCAGGAGCTGGAGAAGAGTACTTTATCAGTTGTTTTTTTCATGAATATACATCGCAGGAAAGTGGCACAAGACTGTATGGAAACACAATGAGGATAATCTATAAGGTACTGGTGATAGTTTATTAAGTGAAATCCAGGTAAAAGGTTCGCTTTAACCCCATTGAGAATCATTTTTTTTTATTTTTTATGATGGTGACTTTTTTTGGGGACAGGCAGTGTATATACAGTACAGACCAAAAGTTTGGACACACCTTCTCATTCAAAGAATTTTCTTTATTTTCATGACTATGAACATTGTAGATTCACACTGAAGGCATCAAAACTATGAATTAACACATGTGGAATTATATACATAACAAACAAGTGTGAAACAACTGAAAATATGTCATATTCTAGGTTCTTCAAAGTAGCCACCTTTTGCTTTGATTACTGCTTTGCACACTCTTGGCATTCTCTTGATGAGCTTCAAGAGGTAGTCCCCTGAAATGGTTTTCACTTCACAGGTGTGCCCTGTCAGGTTTAATAAGTGGGATTTCTTGCCTTATAAATGGGTTTGGGACCATCAGTTGCATTGAGGAGAAGTCAGGTGGATACACAGCTGATAGTCCTACTGAATAGACTGTTAGAATTTGTATTATGGCAAGAAAAAAGCAGTTAAGTGAAGAAAAATGAGTGGCCATCATTACTTTAAGAAATGAAGGTCAGTCAGTCAGCTGAAAAATTGGGAAAACTTTGAAAGTAAGGGCTATTTGACCATGAAGGAGAGTGATGGGATGCTGCGCCAGATGACCTGGCCTCCAGTCACCAGACCTGAACCCAATCGAGATGGTTTGGGGTGAGCTGGACCGCAGAGTGAAGGCAAAAGGGCCAACAAGTGCTAAGCATCTCTGGGAACTCCTTCAAGACTGTTGGAAGACCATTTCAGGGGACTACCTCTTGAAGCTCATCAAGAGAATGCCAAGAGTGTGCAAAGCAGTAATCAAAGCCAAAGGTGGCTACTTTGAAGAACCTAGAATATGACATATTTTCAGTTGTTTCACACTTGTTTGTTATGTATATAATTCCACATGTGTTAATTCATAGTTTTGATGCCTTCATAGTCATGAAAATAAAGAAAACTCTTTGAATGAGAAGGTGTGTCCAAACTTTTGGTCTGTACTGTATATATATATATACACTGCGTGCAGAATTATTAGGCAAATGAGTATTTTGACCACATCATCCTCTTTATGCATGTTGTCTTACTCCAAGCTGTATAGGCTCGAAAGCCTACTACCAATTAAGCATATTAGGTGATGTGCATCTCTGTAATGAGAAGGGGTGTGGTCTAATGACATCAACACCCTATATTAGGTGTGCATAATTATTAGGCAACTTCCTTTCCTTTGGTAAAATGGGTCAAAAGAAGGACTTGACAGGCTCAGAAAAGTAAAAAATAGTGAGATATCTTGCAGAGGGATGCAGCACTCTTAAAATTGCAAAGCTTCTGAAGCGTGATCATCGAACAATCAAGCGTTTCATTCAAAATAGTCAACAGGGTCGCAAGAAGCGTGTGGAAAAACCAAGGCGCAAAATAACTGCCCATGAACTGAGAAAAATCAAGCGTGCAGCTGCCAAGATGCCACTTGCCACCAGTTTGGCCATATTTCAGAGCTGCAACATCACTGGAGTGCCCAAAAGCACAAGGTGTGCAATACTCAGAGACATGGCCAAGGTAAGAAAGGCTGAAAGACGACCACCACTGAACAAGACACACAAGCTGAAACGTCAAGACTGGGCCAAGAAATATCTCAAGACTGATTTTTCTAAGGTTTTATGGACTGATGAAATGAGATTGAGTCTTGATGGGCCAGATGGATGGGCCCGTGGCTGGATTGGTAAAGGGCAGAGAGCTCCAGTCCGACTCAGACGCCAGCAAGGTGGAGGTGGAGTACTGGTTTGGGCTGGTATCATCAAAGATGAGCTTGTGGGGCCTTTTCGGGTTGAGGATGGAGTCAAGCTCAACACCCAGTCCTACTGCCAGTTTCTGGAAGACACCTTCTTCAAGCAGTGGTACAGAAAGAAGTCTGCATCCTTCAAAAAAAACATAATTTTCATGCAGGACAATGCTCCATCACACGCGTCCAAGTACTCCACATCGTGGCTGGCAAGAAAGGGTATAAAAGAAGAAAATCTAATGACATGGCCTCCTTGTTCACCTGATCTGAACCCCATTGAGAACCTGTGGTCCATCATCAAATGTGAGATTTACAAGGAGGGAAAACAGTACACCTCTCTGAACAGTGTCTGGGAGGCTGTGGTTGCTGCTGCACGCAATGTTGATGGTGAACAGATCAAAACACTGACAGAATCCATGGATGGTAGGCTTTTGAGTGTCCTTGCAAAGAAAGGTGGCTATATTGGTCACTGATTTGTTTTTGTTTTGTTTTTGAATGTCAGAAATGTATATTTGTGAATGTTGAGATGTTATATTGGTTTCACTGGTAAAAATAAATAATTGAAATGGGCATATATTTGTTTTTTGTTAAGTTGCCTAATAATTATGCACAGTAATAGTCACCTGCACACACAGATATCCCCCTAAAATAGCTAAAACTAAAAACAAACTAAAAACTACTTCCAAAAATATTCAGCTTTGATATTAATGAGTTTTTTGGGTTCATTGAGAACATGGTTGTTGTTCAATAATAAAATTAATCCTCAAAAATACAACTTGCCTAATAATTCTGCACTCCCTGTATATATATATATACAGTACAGACCAAAAGTTTGGACACACCTTCTCATTCAAAGAGTTTTCTTTATTTTCTTGACTATGAAAATTGTAGATTCACACTGAAGGCATCAAAACTATGATTTAACACATGTGGAATTATATACAGTGGGGGAAATAATTATTTGACCCCTCACTGATTTTGTAAGTTTGTCCAATGACAAAGAAATGAAAAGTCTCAGAACAGTATCATTTCAATGGTAGGTTTATTGTAACAGTGGCAGATAGCACATCAAAAGGAAAATCGAAAAAATAACTTTAAATAAAAGATAGCAACTGATTTGCATTTCATTGAGTGAAATAAGTATTTGAACCCCTACCAACCATTAAGAGTTCTGGCTCCCACAGAGTGGTTAGACACTTCTACTCAATTAGTCACCCTCATTAAGGACACCTGTCTTAACTAGTCACCTGTATAAAAGACACCTGTCCACAGAATCAATCAATCAAGCAGACTCCAAACTCTCCAACATGGGAAAGACCAAAGAGCTGTCCAAGGATGTCAGAGACAAAATTGTAGACCTGCACAAGGCTGGAATGGGCTACAAAACCATTAGCAAGAAGCTGGGAGAGAAGGTGACAACTGTTGGTGCGATTGTTCGAAAATGGAAGGAGCACAAAATGACCATCAATCGACCTCGCTCTGGGGCTCCACGCAAGATCTCACCTCGTGGGGTGTCAATGGTTCTGAGAAAGGTGAAAAAGCATCCTAGAACTACACGGGAGGAGTTAGTTAATGACCTCAAATTAGCAGGGACCACAGTCACCAAGAAAACCATTGGAAACACATTACACCGCAATGGATTAAAATCCTGCAGGGCTCGCAAGGTCCCCCTGCTCAGGAAGGCACATGTGCAGGCCCGTCTGAAGTTTGCCAATGAACACCTGAATGATTCAGAGAGTGACTGGGAGAAGGTGCTGTGGTCTGATGAGACCAAAATAGAGCTCTTTGGCATTAACTCAACTCGCTGTGTTTGGAGGAAGAAAAATGCTGCCTATGACCCCCAAAACACCGTCCCCACCGTCAAGCATGGGGGTGGAAACATTTTGCTTTGGGGGTGTTTTTCTGCTAAGGGCACAGGACAACTTATTCGCATAAACGGGAAAATGGACGGAGCCATGTATCGTGAAATCCTGAGCGACAACCTCCTTCCCTCTGCCAGGAAACTGAAAATGGGTCGTGGATGGGTGTTCCAGCACGACAATGACCCAAAACATACAGCAAAGGCAACAAAGGACTGGCTCAAGAAGAAGCACATTAAGGTCATGGAGTGGCCTAGTCAGTCTCCGGACCTTAATCCAATCGAAAACCTATGGAGGGAGCTCAAGCTCAGAGTTGCACAGAGACAGCCTCGAAACCTTAGGGATTTAGAGATGATCTGCAAAGAGGAGTGGACCAACATTCCTCCTAAAATGTGCGCAAACTTGGTCATCAATTACAAGAAACGTTTGACCTCTGTGCTTGCAAACAAGGGTTTTTCCACCAAGTATTAAGTCTTTTTTTGTTAGAGGGTTCAAATACTTATTTCACTCAATGAAATGCAAATCAGTTGCTATCTTTTATTTAAAGTTATTTTTTCGATTTTCCTTTTGATGTGCTATCTGCCACTGTTACAATAAACCTACCATTGAAATGATACTGTTCTGAGACTTTTCATTTCTTTGTCATTGGACAAACTTACAAAATCAGTGAGGGGTCAAATAATTATTTCCCCCACTGTACATAACAAACAAGTGTGAAACAACTGAAAATATGTCATATTCTAGGTTCTTCAAAGTAGCCACCTTTTGCTTTGATTACTGCTTTGCACACTCTTGGCATTCTCTTAATGAGCTTCAAGAGGTAGTCCCCTGAAATGGTTTTCACTTCACAGGTGTGCACTGTCAGGTTTAATAAGTGGGATTTCTTGCCTTATAAATGGGGTTGGGACCATCAGTTGCGTTGAGAAGTCAGGTGGATTTACAGCTGATAGTCCTACTGAATAGACTGTTAGAATTTGTATTATGGCAAGAAAAAAGCAGCTAAGTAAAGAAAAACGAGTGGCCATCATTACTTTAAGAAATGAAGGTCAGTCAGTCAGCCGAAAAATTGGGAAAACTTTGAAAGTAAGGGCTATTTGACCATGAAAGAGAGTGATGGGGTGCTGCGCCAGATGACCTGGCCTCCACAGTCACTGGACCTGAACCCAATCGAGATGGTTTGGGGTGAGCTGGACCGCAGAGTGAAGGCAAAAGGGCCAACAAGTGCTAAGCATCTCTGGGAACTCCTTCAAGACTGTTGGAAGACCATTTCAGGGGACTACCTCTTGAAGCTCATCAAGAGAATGCCAAGAGTGTGCAAAGCAGTAATCAAAGCAAAAGGTGGCTACTTTGAGGAACCTAGAATATTACATATTTTCAGTTGTTTGACACTTGTTTGTTATGTATATAATTCCACATGTGTTAATTCATAGTTTTGATGCCTTCATAGTCATGAAAATAAACTCTTTGAATGAGAAGGTGTGTCCAAACCTTTGGTCTGTACTGTATATATATATATATATATATATATATATATATATACTGAACAGTGGAATGTTATGCAACTTTGCAGCACATTTATATGTTTTAGATATGACTTAATATAAGACTCTTATCTATTCAAATAAATCCTGAAAAAAATCTGTGCTTTTAGTAAAAACATAGCACACTTTATTTTTTAATTTTTTTTGTGGTTAACATGAAACTTCCAGGATAGATTTGGGAAGCTGAGAACTTAGGTTGTGCAAAGTTTGAAGGCAATTGATTGAGGTTTAGGCACATTATGGTACATTAAGCTACATTAGGCCATTTTCACATTAAATGTTTTAGGATGTCCTGGGATGTGGCTTAACATGTGCCAATATGCACCAACATTTTTGCTAAAATTGGCTCAAAATCTTATTTTACTCCTCAAAAACATAGGTGCATCTTATGGGCCGGTGCGTCTTATAGGGTGAAAAATACAGTAAATAAAAGTTAAAGGGATTCTGTCACCTCGGTTTAGCTTATAGAGCTGCGGACATGCATGGCTAGATCACCGCTAGCATGTCCGCAATATACCTGTCCCATAAAGCTGTGTCCTTTTATTGTGTTTAAAAAAAGATTTTATAGATATGTAAATGACCCTGGTAAGGAGCCCAAGGGACTGTACTAACCTTCTTGGAGCCAAGCCACGCCCACCTGTGAAGGAGCCCAGCACCGCCTGCATCCTCCGAATCTCCTCCTTGCTCACAGTTAGATTGGTGTAATCACACTATTAAAACTAACAACTTGTCCCGCAAAAAAAAAAAGCCCTCAGACAGCTACATAGATGGAAAAATAAAAAAGTTAATGCTCTTGGAAGTTGACAATGAAAAATGGTATAAAAACGCTTGGTCATCAAGGTTGGTCACTGAGGGGTTAAATTGATCTTCACATCCGTTCACATTAGGGCTCCTGCGCACAATTCAGATTATGTGCGGTTTTTCTGTGTGGATATTCATGCAGAAAAACAGCTGTGTAATAGAGTACCAGCAAAGTTTATGAGATTAGACAAATCTGACTTACACTTTGCTTTTCTCTTAGGTGCGGAAATTTACCTGCTGTGCAGATTTTAAATTGTTGTTGCATTTTTTTGTGCAGATTTCACCCTTTTCCATGGAAGGCTGAAATCTGCGGAAAAACTGCATGAAATCCGCACCAAATACCACTTAAAAAACTAACAATAATGCACCAAAAACGCGATAAATAGTGAAGATTTATGTGCTTTTTTATTGCGGTTTTGGTGCTGATTTCATGCAGATTTTCTGCACATAAACCTCCACCGTGTGCAGGAATCCTAATAATTTATTGCGTTTTTGGTGCATTTTTTTTAATGATGTAGATTTGACGTGGACTTTCTGCAGATCTCACCCTTCCACTGAAAAGTATTTACTAATGGGTGATATTGTGTTGGCGTTATTACATCTTGAGACAGATTTATCATGTGCAGCATTTTGAAATGTTGCAAAAAAAAGTCGCAAGTAAAGAGTCCACTTCCGTTGCCTTGTGGAGTAGAAACTCACAACCCCATTATAATAAATATTACAGGAAAAAACTGCTCCAAAATTAAGAATTGGCATGCGACATATGTTAATTTGGTGCAAAAATGATACATCCAATAACAAAAGGGTGATTAAAAAAAAAGGGGTTAAAAAAACCTTCTTGAAACCTGGATGCACATCCAGGCTATCAAAGAGATGTGAAGATTTGGGCACCAGTGGGGTGTCTCACATAAAGAGATATAGGTGCCGTTACCAGGTGGGTGAAGGGAAGGGAGTGTGGTTGGGAGTGGAGGGTGAGGGAGGGGGGCTGGGAATAAATAGGGACGTATCCAGGTAGGGTGCTCAGTGATTACGTGAGTAGGGAACACGTTTTTGACAGTCATAAAACAATCGTAGCAAAAAACACTGGAGAGCGCCAATCCTCGACACAGATCCGGGGGTAAAAGGGATATTGAATAATATGAAATGTTCTAGATTTTTCGATTAAACACACTAACCCCCTTTGGTTTAAATGAATCTATTGAACACACAAACTATTAAAAAACTATGTCTACACAGTATTTTTATAGGTAAAAAACTGATTTATACATCTGAAAACAGTCCATCCCTTATCATATTTGTACATCTTAAAATAGTCCCGCTCTTTTCCAACCATTTCCCCACACACCCCTATCCATATATTTATTTCAATATTTATTTATCTCAATATGTCCACAAAAATCCATAAGACGTCATATATTCTAGTGACTACACTAAGAATTTTTATCATGTTCTTATATATGATAAGGATATACATTTTATGCATGTTAAGGATATATATTTTATTTTATACACCAAATATTTTATTTATAAAATCTAAACAACTACTATATCAGTATATATCTTAAAATAGTCTGTCCCCCGTTTTTGAGAAATCCATTGTACATCCTTTATTACATATCTATTTTTATATGCCCATATTTTAATATGCCAATATCGAGTTATACATGTCAGTGAATATACCAATTATTTCATTTTGTTTTTATGTATGAGAAGGTTACACGTCCACCAGCGTCCCATTTTTTCCAATTTCTACTAGGGATTTTACTATTTCTTTTATGTTTTTTTTTATTAACTTTTTTTATTAACTTTTTCTATTTTTTCAATTTTTTATGTGGATTGGAACAAGCTATTTATATGTTATTCATTTGTACCATTTCATCATTCCCATCTCCCCCCCTTGTACATCATCACCTTATTAGTAGTTTTTAGTTCTGAAGTGCGGTCAAGTCCGCCCCATGGTTGCTATAACCACCGCACCGGAAGCCTGACTTATGATGTGCGTTCCACGCTGGAGCGCACTGGAAGTCGGACGTACAAAATGCGTTCCATACTGGAACGCTGAAAACAGGAAGTATAGCTACCGGACCGGAAGTGACGAAACGTGAGAGCCGAGAGGTTAGAGCATTTTGTAACATACTTCTCAGGCACATCAACACACCCACAGCAGACTGTAACGGTCACGTCCACACACACACAGGGGGAAGGGTAGTGACCACTGCGCTCCACCCTCACCCCTGGCCCTGCCTACTTGCCTCACGATTCCTGATGACAGGGGACAACTGGACGGCAGTCCCTAACTTAGGATATGTGCAGGGAAGACAGACAAGACAAAATACGGAACATAAACGGACCGGGTCAGAACCAAGAGAGCTACGCAGTACAACGTATTAAGCAAAGAATGGTCAGGAGAAGCCGGGGTCAAATACCAGGAAAGTAGCGAAGTACAAGAGGAGTCCTAAGAGAGTAGTCAGGTGGGAGCCCAGGTCACAATACCAGGATGTATGCGCAGTACAGGAGGAGCAGGCAGAGGATCGTAAGGGAACAGGATCAGGTAAATATTCAGTAGTCCAACAAATAGCCAGGAACCTAGAAATTAACAGGCAACCTGTAGCCAGCAGGCTGCCTGTATTTATAGTGGGGAGTGAGGGTCATGTGACGTGGCCAGCGTCACATGACCGACAGACCAACCAGTCGAGCACCGAGTGATCAGCTCGGCGCTCAAGGCAGACTAGGAGCAGGGAGCCACCCAGCTAGTAAAGCCGCCCTGGGAATGAGGTCAAACACAGAACCTCATTCCAAAAGCTAAGCAACAGTTCTGCGGGCAATGGGGAACCGAGTGCACCTTCGGAACCCCGTGACAGTACCCCCCTTTTACGAGGGGCCACCGGACCCAAGACTTCATGCGATGGCTTTTCAGGGTGTTCTAAATGAAATTTACGAACCAGTCCAGGAGCATGAACCTCCCTGGCAGGTACCCAAGATCTCTCTTCAGGTCCATACCCCTTCCAGTGAATCAGATACTGCAAGGAGTTACGCACCTTCCTGACATCCACTATTTTAGACACGACGTACTCGACAGCATCATTAACAAGAACCGGCGGAGGCGAGGCTTTCGATGGTACTACCGGTTCAAAATATTTTTTAAGTAGAGATTTATGGAACACATTATGAATGTGGAATGACTCGGGCAGCTCCAACCTGAATTATACCGGGTTAATCACCTCTGTGATCTTATATGGACCAATAAAACGAGGAGCAAATTTTCTAAAAGCTACCTTGAGAGATAGATTCTTGGAGGACAACCATACTTTATCCCCAACCTGAAAGTTCACCCCCCTTGAACGTCTCCTATCGGCCTTGAGTTTTTGAGAACTTTGAGCCTTTTCTAGGTTCGATTGAACCCGGGCCCAAACTGTGCACAGTTCGGAGGAGAGTTTATCAGTTTCAGGGTTAGAGGAGGAGACGGACGACCCAGAATGAAAACGGGGATGAAAACCATGGTTACAAAAGAAAGGGGAGACCCCAGCAGAAGAATTGACACGGTTATTCAGAGCAAATTCAGCCAACGGAAGGAATTTGACCCATAATTGCTGGTCATCAGCAACATACAACCTCAGGAATTGTTCCACAGACTGATTAAGGCGTTCAGTCTGCCCATTACTCTCAGGATGGTAGGCGGAAGAAAAAGACAACGAAATTTTACATCTTTGACAGAAGGCCCTCCAGAATTTGGACACAAACTGCACACCCCTGTCCGAAACAATATTTTCCGGGATGCCATGTAAACGAACAATCTCTTTCACAAAAATAGACGCCAGGGTTTTAGCATTCGGAAGTTTAGACAGGGGAATGAAATGAACCATCTTGCTAAACCTATCGACCACTACCCAAACCACAGTCTTACCCTCCGCCAGCGGTAGGTCAGTTATAAAGTCCATCGAGATATGGGACCAGGGTCTACTGGGAATGGGTTGGGGTCGTAGGTTACCAGCAGGGCGAGTCCTAGGTGTCTTAGACCTGGCACAAACCTCACAGGCTGACACGTAGGACTTGACATCCCTGGTCAGAGTGGGCCACCAATAAGATCTAGAAACCAGATCCTTAGTGCCCTCAATACCCGGATGTCCACAAAAGGCAGAATCGTGACACTCACCCAACAGCTGGAGATGAAATTGTACGGGAACAAACAACTTATCTGTTGGGGTGGATGCCGGTGCCAGATGTTGTTCAGCCTTAATGCGAGCCGAGATATCCTGGGTTAGAGCCGCTAAGAAGATGTTTGCTGGTAGGATGGATTCAGGCGGCGTCTCAGTGGGTTGAAAAGCATGGAAGCTCCGAGATAATGCGTCTGCCTTCACATTTTTACTTCCCGGCCTGAACGTAATGGAGAAATCAAAACGGGTAAAAAACAGAGCCCATCGGGCTTGTCGGGGATTCAACCTCTTAGCGGACTCCAGAAACATTAGGTTTTTATGGTCAGTGACAACAGTTACTCGATGCCTTGCCCCCTCCAAAAAATGTCTCCACTCCTCAAATGCCCATTTAATGGCCAACAGCTCCCTATTCCCTATGTCGTAGTTTCTCGCCGTGGGAGAGAATTTCCTAGAGAAGAAGGCACACGGTCTCAGGTTAGTGAGGCTAGCAGGACCTTGTGAAAGGACTGCTCCTGCGCCGTCCTCGGACGCATCCACCTCCACAATAAAGGGTCTCTCCTGATCAGGCTGGATCAGAATGGGAGCGCTACTAAATGCCTTTTTTAATGTTTCAAATGAAGAAATGGCCTTGGTAGACCAATTCTCCAAATCCGCCCCTTTCTTAGTAAGGTCGGTCAATGGCTTAGCAATTACAGAAAAATTCATGATAAATTTACGGTAGTAATTAGCGAAACCCAAAAATCGTTGTAAAGCCTTTAAGGATGAAGGCCTTACCCATTCCTTAATTGCTAAAACCTTACCAGGATCCATCTTAAAGGCGTGAGGAGTCAAAACATGCCCTAGAAACAGTATCTCCTGTACACCAAAGACACATTTCTCTTGCTTAGCGGATAGCTGGTTCTCCCTCAACACCTCTAATACTTGTTTGACATGGGACACATGAGATTCGAAATCAGGAGAGAATATCAAAATGTCGTCAAGATAGACAATAATAAATTTACCTAAGAACTCCCTAAGAATATCGTTCATTAAGTTTTGGAACACAGCTGGGGCATTGCTGAGTCCAAAAGGCATCACCTGATATTCAAAGTGTCCTATCGGAGTATTGAACGCTGTCTTCCATTCGTCTCCCTCCTTGATTCGGATTAGATTGTATGCCCCTTTCAGGTCAATCTTGGAAAACCAGGTTGCCCCCAAAACCTGGTTAAATAAATCCGGAATCAATGGGAGAGAGTATCTATTTTGGACAGTGATTTTATTTAATCTCCGGTAATCAATACAAGGCCTAAGACCACCATCCTTCTTTTTAACAAAGAAAAACCCTGCTCCCATAGGAGAGACTGAAGGTCTAATATGCCCTTTAGCAAGGCTCTCCTTAATATAATCTTCCATAGCCTTGCGTTCGGGCCCTGAAAGATTATAAATTCGACCTTTAGGAAATTCGGCACCCTCAATTAGCTCTATGGCGCAATCATAAGGTCTATGGGGGGGTAGAACCTCTGAAGTAAGGGACGAGAACACATCAGAATATTCCTTAATAACAGAGGGTAATGTTTTAGACCTTACTGAAACCCCAGCCTGGACCACGGACAAGCATGAGTCACACTTAGGTCCCCATTTCACCAACTCTCCTTTGGACCAATCAATTGTGGGGTTATGTAAACGGAGCCAAGGCAACCTTAGTACCACCTCATCTGGTAGGTTCTCCAGGACTAGAAGAGAACATCTCTCAGAGTGGCACACACCCACGGACAGAGAAATTTCAGAGGTACATGACCTCACCGTACCACCAATCAGGGGAGTAGCATCAATAGCCATGACATGGATAGGTGTAGGTAAAGCAAACATTGGAATACCCAATTTACAAGCAAACTCAAAGTCAATAAAGCTGGCCGCTGAACCGGAGTCAATAAAGGCCTTACCCGGACACTTATTAACCCCCAGAGAAATTGTTATGGGTACCAAAAGCTTACCTTTAGAAAAATCAGGGTGTACCTGGTCTTTAGGTTGTCTTGCCTTAGAAGACTTGTCAGAGAGGTCCCTCTTAGGACACTTGTTGATCCAATGGCCAGGATCTCCACAGTAGAAGCACTCTCCGCGTCTGCGACGAAGATTAGCCCGGGTCATGCCAACCTGCATGGGTTCCTCGGTGGAGACCTCAGTGTTGTCCCTGGAAAAGGCCTCTGGCTGGGCCACCATCTGAGAACAGAACTGTCATTCTTGTCGTCTCTCTCTAACTCGTCTGTCAAGTCGGACAACTAGGGTCATCATCTCCTCTAAGGTCTCAGGAATTTGGTAATTGACCAATAGATCTTTTAAATTATCAGATAGACCAGACCTAAACTGACTCTACTGGTTCATTCCATCCTGAGGGGACACACCACCGTCTGAATTGGGTGCAATACTCCTCCGCAGGGAGATGGCCCTGAACCAGTGCCCTAAGAGCTGTCTCGGCTACCAGGGCCCTGTCTGGTTCGTCATAGAGGGTACCCAGGGCATGAAAAAACCCCTCCACAGAAGTTAGACAACTGGCCCCAGGAGGTAACAAAAATGCCCAGTCCTGGGGATCACCCTGTAGTAGAGAAATGATAATCCCCACGCGTTGGCTCTCGGGACCGGAGGACACGGGCGCAAACGGAAGTAGAGTTTGCAATTCTCCTTAAAGGAGAGAAACCTCTTCCGGTCTCCAGAAAAGGGTTCTGGGAGCTTGATCTGGGGTTCAAAATATGGACTGGAGGACAGAGGAGTGGAAGAACCTTGCCCTAACTCACAAGAACGGAGTTTCTCTCCTAGCTACTGCACCCTCTGTGTCAAGTTAGAGACATGGTCAGTCAGGGTAGTAAGAGGATTCATGATATAGTGGTTATTGGGCCTGTTAATCTGTAACGGTCACGTCCACACACACACAGGGGGAAGGGTAGTGACCACTGCGCTCCACCCTCACCCCTGGCCCTGCCTACTTGCCTCACGAGTCCTGATGACAGGGGACAACTGGACGGCAGTCCCTAACTTAGGATATGTGCAGGGAAGACAGACAAGACAAAATACGGAACATAAACGGACCGGGTCAGAACCAAGAGAGCTACGCAGTACAATGGATTAAGCAAAGAATGGTCAGGAGAAGCCGGGGTCAAATACCAGGAGAGTAGCGAAGTACAAGAGGAGTCCTAAGAGAGTAGTCAGGTGGGAGCCGAGGTCACAATACCAGGATGTATGCGCAGTACAGGAGGAGCAGGCAGAGGATCGTAAGGGAACAGGATCAGGTAAATATTCAGTAGTCCAACAAATAGCCAGGAACCTAGAAATTAACAGGCAACCTGTAGCCAGCAGGCTGCCTGTATTTATAGTGGGGAGTGAGGGTCATGTGACGTGGCCAGCGTCACATGACCGACAGACCAACCAGTCGAGCACCGAGTGATCAGCTCGGCGCTCAAGGCAGACTAGGAGCAGGGAGCCACCCAGCTAGTAAAGCCGCCCTGGGAATGAGGTCAAACACAGAACCTCATTCCAAAAGCTAAGCAACAGTTCTGCGGGCAATGGGGGACCGAGTGCACCTTCGGAACCCCGTGACACAGACATGGAGGTCCAGCAGACTCCGCTATAAAGCCATTTTTAGTTTGGGAACACCAATCTTTATGTATTAATTAGGATTGCAGTTGCATCCCATTCTGGAACGGAAAAACCGGAAGTCACTTCCGGTCCCGCAATTCCCGCATTTTTTCAAAATTTCCTGCCCTTTGTGCACAATTAATGTACCAGGCAGCCTATAAAAGGTAACATCTGTCCAATCTGTATGTACAAGTGATTATTTTACTCCTGGAGAAGGGGGATACTTTGTTTGCACCCCTGAAACGCGTTGAGCCGCTTATATATGAAATAAAGGAAGTGAGAAGAAGCCTTTTTATTCGAGTGCTGTGTTCCACATCCTTGGCACAACCGTGAGGCTGACCTCTACTTCTACAATACTACAGGCGATCCCGGCCGGGGGGGAATATCTTCACCACAGGTGTCTTGAGCTTATCCTAGTGGTTTTCCCCCCCAGTGAAGTGAGTGGAGACTTAATGTTCTTCTATATTTTATATTTTAATTCACATTTTATTCACATTACAACATCTTTGATTTATAACCATTTGGTATATCACAAATTGATACACCGCCATCTGTCCATTTAGCTTATGGTTTAATTATTCAATATCCCCTTTACCCCCGGAACTGTGTCGAGGATTGACGCTCTCCAGTGTTTTTTGCTATGATTGTTTTATGACATCCAATAACAGACACTCCTGTACATATCTGCATGTAAAATTTTCATTTTTGGTTGGGGTACATGTTCAGATTTCAGTGTAAAGTAAACTCAATATGCAGCTTTAAATATTCACAGGGCAGGTATCCCACCCATTAACAGAATAGGCATCCCATTCAGTACATATTTCTTTTGGATATACCTTGTGGGGTTTCACTCTGGTAGATAGGGTAAGCCGGCGCAGTACAGAGACAAAATACAAGTTCTGAACTCAAAACGTCAGTGTTTATTCACACTTGAGGCGATTGCACAAAACAGCACGTAACTTTGCAGTCTTGGTGTTAATTCACACACAATGGAAAGTTCATATAACACAAGTCACCTTGCTGGCAGTTCTGCCTCCAGTTGTCCACAGCAGGCTTTAGGGGGCCTGTTTCCCCAGCATGCGGCTCTCAGCCCTCCAGCACGACACAAAGCCTCAGATCCCAAAAACAGAGACATCTCTGCTGAGCCCAGCTGCCTATTTAAGAACAGCCAGGTGCTGACAAAACCCAAACCGGCATTTGACCTTACCTGGCTGGAAACCAGCCCAGCCGCACATGCTGGGAGGAAAATACCTGCCTTGCCAGACACAACCCCTCACTGTGTCACATACCCTTTGTTTAACCCTGAGGGGGTGGACACACGCTAGACAATGCACCAGGGACAAGGCATACGCGTTTCCCTGCAACCAGCCTGCTCTGTGTTCTACCGAGAACTTAAAGTTCTGCAGAGACAAAAACCATCTGGTGACCTGGGCATTCCTGTCTTTGGCCTGGCTCATCCACTTGAGAGGGGAGTGGTCGGTCACCAGGCTGAATTTTCTCCCCAACAAATAGTAGCGGAGAGACTGGAGTGCCCACTTGATAGCCAGGCACTCTCTCTCCACTATACTGTACCTGGTTTTGGCTGGGGTGAGCTTGCGGCTTAGGAAGACAATGGGATGCTCCTCCCGGTGACTTCCTGAGACAGTACAGCACCGAGGCCTACTTCAGAGGCATCTGTTTGTACCATGAACTCCCTCTTGAAGTCGGGCGTCACCAAAACCGGTGACCCACACAGGGCCGACTTCAAAGCGGCAAAAGCCTCTTCCGTCCGATAAACCCAGCGAACCATCACTGATTTTCGTCCCTTCAAGAGCCCTTTCAAGGGTGCGGCTAGAGTAGAAAAGTGGGGAACAAACTTCATGTAATAGCCCACCATTCCCAGGAATGACTTTATTTGCCTAGTGGTGACGGTTCGGGTCCAATTCCGTATCGCCTCTATTTTGTTCACTTGGGGTTTGATGACTCCACGCCCAATGACATACCCCAGGTACTTAGTCTCTTCTAACCCTATCGCACTTTTTTTGGGTTAACGGTAAGGCCAGATTTCCGAAGGAAGTCCACTAGAGCCTGCACTTTGGGTAGTTGACTTTCCCAGTCGGTACTGTGGATGACAATATCGTCCAGGTAAGCCGAAGCGTACCGATGATGTGGACGAAGCACAATGTCCGATAGTCGCTGAAAAGTGGCGGGGGCACCATGCAGACCAAAGGGTAAGACCTTATATTGATACAGCCCCTCAGGCATGATAAAAGCAGTTTTCTCTTTGGCAGCCTCCGTTAAGGGCACCTGCCAGTACCCTTTTGTGAGGTACAAAACAGAAAAATACCGGGCTTGTCCTAACCTCTCAATGAGCTCATCCACCCGGGGCATGGGATACGCATCGAATTTGGAAACCTCGTTAAGTTTTCGAAAGTCGTTACAAAACCGCAACGTCCCGTCCAGCTTGGGTATACTATAGGACTGGCCCACTCACTTTTTGACTCCTCAATGACGTCTAGCTGCAACATTAGCTGCACCTCCTCCAATATGGCTTGCCTCGGGTACCTGGTATGGTTTTAATCGGAGTTTAGCCTGAGGCTCAGTGACAATGTCATGATGGATTATGGAGGTTCATCCAGGGAGGTCCGAGAATACCTCCTTGTTCTGACTAACAAATTTCCTGGCCTCCTAAGTCTGTTTAGAGGAGAGGCTGTCAGCAATTTTTACTGTGGCAGCTGCCTCTCTTGCATCAGACAGAGGGGCCGGTACCTCTTCTCCTAGAAAACCCAGCCGCGGGCTGTCTTCTGTACAGGTTTCCCTGTCTTTCCACGGTTTGAGTAAATTCACATGGTAAACTTGCTCTGGCTTTTGCCACCCTGGCTGGTGTACCTTGTAGTTTACATCTCCAATTTTCTAGAGTACCTCGTAGGGCCCCTGCCACCTAGCCAGGATCCTACTGTCCACGGTTGGAACCAGAACCAAAACCCGATCACCCAGGTTAAAGATCCGGACCTGAGCCTGCCGATTATAGACACGACTCTGGGCTCGCTGAGCTGCCTCCATATGCTCCCTAACAAGAGGCAACACTGTCTCTATCCGATCTTGCATCTAAGTAGCGTACTCAATGACACTTTTATGTGGAGTAGGTTGTTGTTCCCACATCCAAAAGACCGCGAGTGTGTCTGCCATATAGCAGTTCGAAGGGCGAGAACCCAGTAGAGGCCTGGGGTACCTCTCGCACTGCGAACATGAGATAGGGCAGAAGGAGGTCCCAGTCCTTCCCATCTTCAGAGACTACCTTTTTCAACATATTTTTTTAATGTTTGGATAAACCGTTCTACCAGACCGTCCGCTTGCGGATGGTAAACAGACATCTGTAGTTGTTTTATGTGCAGCAACTTACAGAGTTCCCTCATCACCTTGGACATAAAGGGGTCCCTTGGTCGGTCAAAAGCTCTTAAGGTAGTCCCACTCGGGAAAACATTAACTCCTTAGCTATGAGTTTGGCTGAGGTATGTCGCAGTGACACTGCCTCCAGGTACCGAATGGCGTAGTCTAGAATGACTAAGATGTGTTTATGCCCTCTGGCGGACTTTAGTACTGTGCCTATGAGGTCCATAGCTATTCGGTCAAACAGTACTACGATAATCGGGAGAGGTACTAGGGGACTATGGAAATGTGGCTGGGTGCTAGTTATCTGGCAGGTCGGGCAAGACTTACAAAACTCTTCCACTTCTTTGAATATGCTGGGCCAGTAAAACCGCTGTAGAATACGATCCTGAGTTTTCTGCAGCCCGAGGTAACCCACGAGAATGTGTTGGTGGGCTAGATCTAACACAAGCTTGTGATAAGCCTTTGGGACCACCAACTGTTCAATAGGCTCACCCCGTAGTTGGTTTACCCGATACAACATATCCTGATGAACCACAAAATGGGGAAACACTCACTCTGCCCCAGGTTGTTGTGGTTCACCATCTACTATTAACGCATTTTCCCAGGCTCGGGATAGGGTTGGGTCCCGACATTGGGGCAGTACCAAAATTATCCCCCCGGAGACATTTAGGTCTGCCAATTTAGGACCCGGCGGCAAGTCCTTCACGTCTCCCACCATCACACTTAGCGGGGTTGTCTTCCCCTCTTCCACCGAAATGGCAGTCACCCCTACAGCTGGCCCTTCGGTCTCAGGTTCCCAGGGTTCTGGTCTACCCCCTTAGCTGGGCCACTCTGCTAGGGTTACCCCTGTCTCATGGGTATCGGTCTCTCTCATAGCAGGCCACAGTGCCGGGAAGCCCAGGAAGTCTCTCCCTATTATAAGTTTGTAGAGTAAATTTGGGGCAACTGCCCCTTTTTGAGTCCATCTGCCAGCCCCTGTGGTTAGAGACACCAGGGAGGTGGGATAGTCTTTTAAGTCTCCATGGATGCACATGACCCTGACTTTCCGGCCAGTATACTCCGCTGACCGTACCAGGTGAGCCTTTACTAGGAACACCAGACTCCCTGAGTCCAGAAAAGCCTCTGCTGGAGTGTCTCCTACCTCCACTGGGCACAGGTGGTTTAGAGTTTTTGGGGTACCTGCTGCACACAGCTTCCTGGCATATATCGACTGACGGTAGCCATCGTTAGTATCCATGGGTTCCACCTGATGGGGACAGTCAACTCTTACATGGCCTGGATTCTGACACCACCAGCAGACTATCGAAGCCAGGTCCATAGAGGGTACACCCCGGGTGGGTTTGGTTGGTACAAGACGCTGGGTCTGGGATGGAGAATTACGGAGTTTGACTGCCCCCCTCTCAAAAGAACCCTCTGTCTTAGTAGCCTCGTAGCGTTACACCAGGTCCACCATTTCTAGGGCATTGCCAGGAGACACCTGGCCAATCCAGTGCTGGAGAGGGAGTGGCAGAGCCCTCCAGAACATAGCCAATAGTCTATCCAGCATAGCCGTGAGACTCAGCACATCAGGCTGTAGCCAATTTTGCAAGAGGTGGAGTAAGTCATAATAATGGGTCCTCGCAGGCTCAGCCGGCTTAAACCCCCACTGATGTACCCGCTGGGACCGGACCAACACATTTTCCCCCAGCCTTGCCAAAATTTCCCTCTTTACTTTTTGGTAGTCGGCTGCTTGATCGTCCGGCAAGTCGAAATACACCCGCTGGGAATCGGATGCCAGGAATGGAGCAACGGCCTCAGCCTATTGGTCACAGGGTAGCTTTTCCCTGATGGCCACTTTCTTGTACATCGCCAGGTAGGTTTTGGTGTCATCTGCGGGGGTCATCTTAGGAATCGTGGCACGGACTGCTTTCCGGGCATCGTGGATGCTCAGGGTTGCTCCTGCTGTCCGCAAAGCCATCACGTGTTGTAGCAGCAACTGGTTAGTCTCCTGCTGCTGCTTATTAGCCTTGTGTTGCTGCAGGTTTGTCTCTCACTGCTGCAAATTAGTCTCCATGATGGCCTTCACAACAGCCTCCATTTTGTCGTGGGGCACTGGTTGTAATACAGCTGGTTTAATGTACGACATACAACCGTGCCATCATCACTGCTCTTGCCTGCATCACTGCTCTTGCCTGCATCCTCCACCAATTGTGGGGTTTCGCTATAGCTGATAGGGTAAGCGGGCGCAGTACAAAGGCAAAATACAAGTTCTTAACTCAAAACGTCAGTGTTTGTCCACACTTGAGGCAATTGCACAAAATAGCACGGAACTTTGCAGTCTTCGTGTTAATTCACACAAAATGGAAAGTTCATATAACACAAGTCACCTTGCTGGCAGTTCTGCCTCCATTAGTCAACAGCAGGCTTTTGGGGGCCAAAACCCGGACCGGCACTTAAACTCCGGGCCGGTATTTGACCTCATCTGGCTGGAAACCACCCCAGCCGCACATGCTGGGAGGAAAATACCTGTCTTGCCAGACACAACCCCTCACTGTGTCACAACCTGTACATGGAAGAGCATCCCACTCATCTTTACGATGACATCCTTTCTGTGATGGTGTGATGAATACTGAATCATATCTGTGCCCTTCTGCTGTTAGCCTGCCAGACAGTAGGAGGTGAGAAAATTTACAATTGCTGTTTGTACCAATATCTATATAGTGTTCACAAGCTATGCATGAAAGGTGGAAGAATTCCCCGGTAAAGTATAAAATATGATTGTTTAGTCATTTCATATTCACATATCATTTCATACTAACGATTCCTTAAACTTAGAACTTTCTTGTTGTTTAACAGTGGCAGATAGAGATGAGCGAATCAAAGCTGACAAAGTGGAATTCGATCCAAATTTCAGGAAAAAATTCAATTTGCAACGAATGCTAATTTCCTTGCGTTTTGTGGTAAAGAATTACAATTTTCCTAAAATGGCAGCTACATGTGTAAGGACTCAGGATATGCGGCAAGGAACTCTGGAAAGGCGGGATCACCCAGATTGACATGCCTGCATGCAGCCAATCAGCAGCCAGCCAGCCCTTTGATGTCACAGCCCTATAAATACGGCAGCCATTTTAGATTCTGCCATTTTTCAGTGTTCAGAAGTGCAGGGACAGACATGTGAAGGCGCTAGGAACAGCAATAGGGAAAACCTCATTGTGGAAAAATAAAGACAGAAAAAATGATTTATAAGTGCAGGGAAAGGATAGGGAGGAATTATTTCACAGCATCTTAGTGCAGGGAGAGACGTCAGAAGGCGCTAGGGACATTGATAGGAAAGCTATTTTCAAGTGCAGGGCATGATTATTTGGGGATCCAAATAGCCATTAGACAGCTCTGTCATTCCAGCTATTTGCTATTGGGCTGCAAGTGCTATGTTGAAAAGCCTTTAGTGGCTTTTATCTTAGTATCTTTAGTATCTTATATCAGTACTACAAGAAAAATATATACGCATTTCACTTCTGCAGTTATTTCTGGTAAAAGCAAATAGGGGCGTATTTCATAAAAAATATATATATATATATACGCACTGCACAGTTGTAGTTATTTCTGGTGAAAGCGTATAGGGTCGTATTCTAGTACGACAAGAAAAATATATTCTCAGTGCATTTCTGCAGTTAATTCTGGTGAAAGCGTATAATGGCCTATTTCGGTCCAACAAGAAAAATATATTCTCACTTCACATCTGCAGTTATTTGTGTTGAAAGTGTATAGGGGCGTATTACAGTAAAAAAATAAAAATATATATGCACTGCACTGTTGCAGTTATTTCTGGTAAAAGCGTATAGGGGAGTTTTTCAGTACTACATGAGAAATATATACGCACCTCACTCTTTAGTTTTTTTCTGGTCAAAGTGTATAGTGGCCTATTTTAGTCCAACAAGATAAATATATTCTCTGTTCATTTCTGCAGTTATTTCTGTTGAAAGCATATAGAGGCATATTACATAAAAAAATAAAATATATACGCACTTCACTGGTGCACTTATTTGTGGCAAAAGCGTTCAGTGGCCTATTTCGTTATAGAAAGAAAAAAATATGCGCACTTCACTGGTGCGGTTATTTGTGGCAAAAGGGTTTAGTGGCTTATTTCAGTACAGAAAGAAAAAAATATATGCACTTCACTGGTGCAGTTATTTGTGCCAAAAGGGTTTAGTGGCCTATTTCAATTCAACAAAAAAAAATATTCGCACTTCAATGGTGACCTTATTTGTGGCAAAAGCTTTCAGTGGCCTATTTCAGTACAGAAAGAAAAATATATACGCACTTTACTGGTGCATTTATTTCTGCTGAAAGCGTTTACTGGCCTATTTCAGTACAAAATATATTCTTAGTTCATGTCAGAAGTTATATGTGCTGAAAGCATGGCTGTGGGAGTCAGCAGGGTGGCAGCAGTGGGAGGTTGGGAGCCACACGTGCCCGGGGTAGAGCACCTGCTTCGCAGCAGCCTACCTACCCGGGAAGTAGTGGTGCAGGGGTTTATGGAAGGATATTGATACTTTGGATAGAGTTCAGAGAAGAGCTACTAAACTAGTACATGGATTGCAGGATAAAACTTACCAGGAAAGATTAAAGGATCTTAACATGTATAGCTTGGAAGAAAGACGAGACAGAGGGGATATGATAGTAACTTTTAAATACATAAAGGGAATCAACAAGGTAAAAGAGGAGAGAATATTTGAAAGAAGAAAAACTGCTACAAGAGGACATAGTTTTCAATTAGAGGGGCAAAGGTTTAAAAGTAATATCAGGAAGTATTACTTTACTGAGAGAGTAGTGGATGCATGGAATAGCCTTCTTGCAGTAGTGGTAGCTGCAAATACAGTGAAGGAGTTTAAGCATGCATGGGATAGGCATAAGGCCATCCTTCATATAAGATAGGGCCTGGGGCTATTCATAGTATTCGGTATATTGGGCAGACTAGAAGGGCCAAATGGTTCTTATCTACCGACACATTCTATGTTTCTAGCAGCGGTAGTAGTCAGTCAGTACGGCGGTTATATGTGTTATTTAGTATTTCAGTACAAAAAGAACAATACATTCTCAGTTCACGTCGGCGGCAGTTATATGTGTTGAAAGTGTTTAGTGGCCTATTTCAGTACAAACAGAAAAATGCATTCTAAGTTCACGTTGGCAGTGGTTATATGTGTTGAAAGCGTTTAGTGGCCTATTTCAGTAGTAAAAGAAAAATACATTCTCAGTTCACGTCGGCGGCAGTTATATGTCTGGAAAGTGTTTAGTGGCCTATTTCAGTACAAAAAGAAAAATATATTCTCAATTCACGTCGGCAGTTATATGTGTTGAAAGCATGCCTGGGATTCAGCAGGTTGGCAGCAGTGGGAGGTCGGGAGCCAAATGTGCCCTGGGTAGAGCACGTGCTTCACAGCAGGCTACCTACCCGGGAAGTAGTGGTGCAAGGGTTCACGGACGTAGCGGTGGTAGCAGTCAGTCAGTGTGGCTGTTATATGTGGTAAAATCTTTAATAAAGTATTTCGGTCAAAAAACTAAATTTATTCAGCCGTCAGCGCTGCGGTTATATGCAGCAGAATCTCCATGATGTCTCCATGATAAATCTGCAGCGTGGTGGCCCCATGTGGCTTCTACACACTTTCAAAATCATCCTTCAGCGGAGCAAATAGATGCCGGATGACTGGAACGCTCTATGACCTTCCCAGGAGCTGCTGTCGGTAGCAGTGGTTCATTTCTGAGACATCAGTATAGTGTGGGGGAAATCGGAACACCCTCTCCATCTCCATGCTCTGTTATATGTGGTAAAATCTTAATTAACGTACTTCGGTCACAGTTATACGTTGTAAAACCTTTTGGGACGTTTTTCGGTGGAAAAACAAATTGTATTCAGCGTTCAGCTCAGCAGTTATATATGGTAAAAAAAATTGTGATGGATTTTGGTGGAAAAACAAATCTTATTCAGCGTTCAGCGCTGTACTTATATGCGTTAAATTCTTTATTGATGTTTTCCGGTGGAAAAAAATCGTATTCAGCATTCAGCACTGCTGTTATATGTGGTACAATCTTTTGTGATGTATTTCGGTGGAAAAACAAATCTTATTTTGCGTTCAGCGCTGTAGTAATATGCGGTAAAAAATTTTGTGATGTGTTTTGGTGGAAAAACAAATTGTAATCAGCGTTCTGCGCTGCAGTTATATGTGGAAAAATCTTTATTGACGTATTGCGGTCGAAAAAAATTTTTATTCAGCGTTCAGCGCTGTAGTTATATGCGCTAAAATCTCTATGATGTCTCCATGATAAATCTGCAGCGTGGGGGCCCCGTGTGGCTTCTACACACTTTCAAAATCATCCTTCAGGAGAGCGAATAGATGCCGGATGACCGGGATGCTCCCTGACCTTGCCAGGAGCTGCTGTCGGAACTCGAGAGCAGCGGTTCATTTCTGAGACGTCCGTATAGTGCGGGGGGAATCCGAACACCCTCTCCATCTCCATGCACCATTATATGCGGTAAAATCTTTTGTGACTTATTTCGGTGTAAAAACTAATTTTATTCAGCGTTAAGCGCTGCAGTTCTATGCGGTAAAATCTTTAGTGACGTATTTCGGTGGAAAAACAAATCTTATTCAACGTTTAGCTCTGTAGTAATATGTGGTAAAATCTTTTGTGATGTATTTGGGTAAAAAAACTAATTTTAATCATCGTCCAGCGCTGCAGTTCTATGCAGTAAAATCTATTGTGAGTTATTTTGGTGGAAAAGATTTTTTTAGCCAGCGTTCAGCGCTGTAGTAATATGTGGTAAAATCTTTATAGAAGTATGTCGGTCCAAAAACAAAATTAACTCAGTGGTCAGCGCTGCTGCTATATGCGGTAAAATGTTTCTTGAAGTATTTTGGTAGAAAAACTAAATTTATTCTGCGGTCAGCACTGCGGTTATATGCGGTAAAATCTTTAGTGACGTATCTTGATGAACTTCGCGACCCTTCCGGGCTCAAAGCTATCTTGACACTTTGTCTTGTCATTGTCTATAGCTACTAGAAGCCTGTTCATGCCAGGCAGGTTCCCCCAGAAGTATCTTGGTTGATCGACACTTTGTCACTGTGCCATTCTGTGGCTTCCTCATGCTGCTGCCACTTCCAGACTCTGTCGTTGTGCCACTCTGTGGACTACTAATGCTGCTGCCACCTCCAGTCTCAATCATTGTGCCACTCTGTGGCCTCCTCCTGATGCTGCTGCTGTTGCCACCTCCAGATTCTGTTGTTGTGCCACTCTGTGGCCAACTCATGCTGCTGCCACCTCCAGACTCTATTGTTGTGCCACTTTGTGGCCTACTCATGCTGCTGCCACCTCCAGATGTGGTCATTGTACCACTCTGTGGCCTACTCATGCTGCTGCCACCTCCAGACTTGGTCATTGTGCCACTCTGTGGCCTCCTCCTGATGCTGATGCCACCTCCATTCTCTGTCATTGTGCCACTCTGTGGCCTACTCATGCTGCTGCCACCTCCAGACTCAATCATTGTGCCACTCTGTGGCCTCCTCCTGATGATGCTGCTGCTGTTGCCACCTCCATACTCTGTCATTGTGCCACTTTGTGGCCTACTCGTGCTGCTGCCACCTCTAGACTCAGTCATTGTGCCACTCTGTGGTCTACTCATGCTGCTGCCACCTCCAGACTCTGTCATTGTGCCACTCGTTTGCCTCCTCATACTGCTGCCAACTCCAGACTCGGTCATTGTGCCACTCGGGGGCCTCCTTATACTGTCGCCACCTCCAGACTCTGTCATTGTGGGACTCGGTGGCCTTCTCCTAATGCTGCTGCTGCCGCCACCTACAGACTCTGTCATTGTGCCACTCTGTGGCCTACTCATGCTGCTGCCACATCCAGACTTTGTTGTTGTGCCACTCTGTGACCTACTCGTGCTGTTGCTACCTCCATACTCTGTCCTTGTGCCACTCCGTGGCATACTCATGCTGCTGCCACCTCCAGACTCGGTCATCATTCTTATGATCTGTCAGAAGGAAGAAAAAATGAGACGCACAATGGATCCTGTCTGTGTAGCAGCTTTAAAGGGATTCTTTCATGACATTTGAGGCCTATAACCTAAACATATGGCCAGGTCCCTACTAATAACCTGAATCCGAAACTGTCCTTATTAAATGTGCCTGTGGCTCTATTAGCACATAAAACAGCTAGCAATTCATAAGCCAATTCTGATGGGACCATACAGGCCTTAAAGGGATTCTGTCATGACATTTGAGGCCTATAACCTAAACATATGACCAGGTCCCTACTAATAACCTGAATCAGAAACTGTCCTTATTAAATGTGCCTGTGGCTCTATTAGCACATAAAACAGGTTTTTATAACCTGTCATTTAGAGCCTACAATAACCCAAAAACCGAACCTCACTCCCCAACTTACTGCAACTTGTACAAAAAAAGAGCAAGGATTTAACAAGGTAGAAAAATCTCCTTTTTCTTAATTATAAATTACATGAACATTACAGGTGAGACTCAAAAGGGACAGAACATGGAGACTGGGCCACAAAAGGGCTCTGCAATGTGGAGAATCACAATGGGGGATAATGTGACCATATACAGCAGGTAACAGACAATTAACAGAAGCTGTGAATTTTGGAGTAGTTGAGGGTGCATATGCTGTCCCCTAGTGTTGAACAACTACCTAGCTCTTATTCACAGCATCCAAGCAATGGATGCTGTAGGGTGTAATTGGACGGTGCAATACTACTCATAAAGATGGCATATAACAATAACTGTAAATCACTAGTCCCACCCTAATCCAGATACCATGTTACCTACCCATGTTGCTGCTGAAAAATGGTGACACGGTTCCCCCACTGCTTCGACCTCAACACGTGTTTCGCCACGTAGGCTTCGTCAGGAGGTACAAACACACTAAGACAAATTTGGGCATATAAAGGCTAAAGAGGAGGGATTAATTATCACTAATTAATAAAATGAGATTTTTTTACCTTGTTAAATCCTTGCTCTTTTTTTGTACAAATTTTATAACCTGTCATTCACCTACCTAAGGTGCCCAAGGGGACGTCGCTTCATACAGGGTGCCCGGCTGGAGCCATCTCCGTCTGGTGCCCAGCGCCGCCTTCCCACTAGAAATCGCCGCCCTCCCTTTCTATAGAGCCGCCTTCCTCACCTCAGCGGCGCCTCCCTCACCTCAGCACCGCCTCCGAAATCGTCCGCTCCCTCAGCCAAATCCCGCGCGTGCGCACTGTCGGAATATTTATGCTGTCTCCGATTGACAGTCTATATTATTTATGTGAATAAATTAAAATCTGCAATGAAAAAGATTATAATTTATTATCATAAATATCAAGCTAAAACAAGCTCGTGATCTGCGTTGAATTGAAGACAAAACCCAGTTACAGACAAAATATATATATAATTTATTAATACAATTTTTAGTACAAAATAATATATAATAAAATTGGTGATAATAAAATTCAATCAATGATATGCAAAATAGTGAGAAAGTCAAGAATAATTGAGAATATATATCTACACAATTATGCCTTCCTATAATGATACCCCTCAATTATATTTTAAATCAATTTAATACTTGATTTCTCTCAGCCGACAAATGTCCGATTAAACCCAAATCTGGTTTATCTTTTATCTATACAGATATTTATATATATATATAATCAACCGTACCGATCTAGAACTGAATTCAATTCCTTGGAGATAATACCATGTTTTCACCAGTATATTTTCAATATCCCTGTATTGGATTAATTTTCAGGATGATGCTGCAGGTACACCCCAATCTTACTCCAAAACAGATACTATACGCAAGGTATGGTTAATTGAATATATATAGATATGTATTATATTAATTAATTATCCTATAAAATATAGGTAAGGTTATACTATACCAAAATGTCAGCTAGCAGAAATCAGTTTCAATGGTTCTAAGATGGCTGCCTCCAATGACTGAAAAGGTGGTCAGGGCTGGATCTGGTCTTCTCCCTTTTTATGGTTTCCTGATGATCGTCCTTGATGATAGTTAGAGAGAGAGATAACTCCAGAGATCCTTTCTGTCAGCCCATACCATCTTTTTATCCTATCTTAGAAAGGGCTTGGCCAAGTTTTATCATTAACTAGTGACCTCACTTTATAATTAATAGAACCTCCCTCTAGGGAAAATACACCCTAGATCTTTATGTTACCCTAACACTAGATGGCACTAGTACTCCATACAAAAGTCGAGGCACTTACTTATTTCTCTTATTTATTTACTAACACTAAATTTTAACTAAAGTTTCAGACACAACCTTGAGGAGATCTTGAATAGACAATGACTTTTGTATTTAGTCAAACACCTCGCATATCCCTTAATCTTTTGACCAGACCTAATTAAATCAAGATACACATGACCATACTCAAGTCATTGTTCTGGGGAAAAGACAGGGTTTGTTTATGATCACCTGTGTCCACATTTCTCCATTCAAGAAAACCTTAAGGAAAGAAATAATTAACTTGTGTTTTACACTGAGAGAAATTCTAAAAATGACAGAGGAATCTGTACCTCATTTTTAACCTTAAAACTAAATATATCTATAAGGACCACACTGTTATAAATTCTTGATATATACAGCACACGTATTTAAATTGATGATATAAAAATCAATCTACTCATATGTTGCTTAATATTATGCAACTATTTTTCATTAGACCTTGGGACGTCTCCTTCTCACAAAAACAGACTTGGGTAAACACTTTGGTACATATTGTAAATCTTAGGTTAGTAATTCAGAGTTAAAATCCTGAACTCACTCTGCACTTTTAAAATAAGACAAAATAGTTGTCCTTTAGGCCCACGTCCATACATCTTATATAGGCCTTATACTTATGGACTTTATTTATACCCAATAGTTCTGACAGCACTAGGTATAACCTGATGCGCCCGTGCGGACTCCTGGCAGCAGCCTTGTTGAGCGAAGTGCGCATGCGCCGGCCGCCGCACTTCGCTCAAACCTGCCTTGACCGCCCTATTGCAGCCATCCTCTCACAGCTGCACGGGATCTGGCTGAGGGAGCGGACGATTTCGGAGGCGGTGCTGAGGTGAGGGAGGCGGCGCTGAGGTTAGGAAGGCGGCTCTATAGAAAGGGAGGGCGGCGATTTCTAGTGGGAAGGCGGCGCCGGGCACCCTGTATGAAGCGACGTCCCCTTGGACACATTTGGTACGTGAGTGACAGGTTATAAAAACCTGTTTTATGTGCTAATAGAGCCACAGGCACATTTAATAAGGACAGTTTATGATTCAGGTTATTAGTAGGGACCTGGCCATATGTTTAGGTTATAGGCCTCAAATGTCATGACAGAATCCCTTTAAGGCCTGTATGGTCCCATCAGAATTGGCTTATGAATTGCTAGCCAAAAGCAGGAGTGGGTAGAAAACACAGAAGACATGCAAATATTCGGTTCATGTGTCATCTCTGTTTTAGATCCACTTGGCATTAGCAATACTGATGGATTACTGACCAAATGCTGACAGAGTGAAGGCAAATGCTCAACAGACAGGATCCGTTTTTTTGAGGGGTTATTATTGTGCCGGATCAGAGGAAGGGCAAAATAATTAGTGACGTCAACACAAACTTGCTGCTGAGACCCTCTCCACTCTGTCAGGGGGGCTCTACTTGTATAAGCGTTTAATAGAACAGGTTCTGTAGACATCTGTGGAATCAGCTGACGACGGTGTAAAAGGAGTGCGCTTCTTCTTGACGCTAACATCTACCTGTAAGGCTGTTGATACTTGAGTTATTTGGTCAGTTTTGGCCTCGTGACTGCCCAAATAAGTGAAGTATGCAGTGATTCTAGGAGCAACCCCTGTCATCTGCATGTCATACTGACACACAGTATTATTTCACTACCACAGCACACTCCCTATGCGTGTTACTGCAAGGCACAGTATTCTACACTCCTATAAAGGCTCTTTTCAGCCCGGAAATAGCCGCAAATAAATTCAGATCAAAGCTAATTTTTCCGAAAAATTTGGTGAACCGGCCGAATAAAATTTTTAAAAAATTTGCTTATCTCTAGTGGCAGACTCCGTGTCCCTGTGGATCCCTTGCCTATATTAAAATATTTGAACAGCTAAAGGAGCAATATTACACCTTCATTTTGTATGGTAATATGGCTCCCCTTGTAGTGCACTGGGTCTCTACTGTACGGTACCTCGTATGCTTCTGTTTTCTTACAGAGTTATTGTCAGATTCTGTACAAGTATAATGGAAAACAATGTGTCCTATTCCATCAGACACCTATAAGTAGAGCCAGAGGCATAACAAGTAACCATGGGGCTCCATAAATCTAAAACTTGGAATGGGCCCCACTTTACCACGACCACTTCCATTGGCAAATTGAGAAAAGCTATTTCTAAAACACAGAGAATAATGCACACAGTGATGTCACAGTTAGGGTGCATTCAGATGACCGTATTTCTGGGTCCGCATCCGTTCTGCAACTTTGCGGAACGGGTGTGGACCCATTCATTTCAATGGGGCCGCAAAAGATGCTGTGCTGTCCACATCTGTAGTTCCGTTCCATGGTCCCGCATAGCATGTCCTATTCCTGTCTGCAAGAATGGGCTCAGTGATGTCAAAGGACAGAGATAGCGCATGCAGTGATGTGATAATGGCATGATAACGTGCACAGTAATGTCACAGTACAGGGATAAATCCAGTGTCAGACAGGGTTGTCTAGGGCCCAGCGGTAAAATGTATTTAGGGGGCCCACCACATGAATACATTCAAATATTACCTGCTCACACAGCAGCAAGAGGCTAGAAGATAATTAATTATGGGGTCCTTGCAGCACTTTGAGAAGGCAGGTCCCTGGGAAAGGAGGACACTGGCTCTCCTGCCTCTGTACCTAAAAGTCTTCTCAGCCACATGAACTTGTCTATAATAAACTGGATGGTTTCCTAAATATTCTACCCAGTTTTTTTACATGAATTTTGGGTGGTTGAGGTGTTGTACACTGCCTATCTATATGTTGTGCAGTAAGTCTACTGTGTTATGTGCCACTTGTGCAGAGGGTGGTAGACAAGGGGTTTACCTTGCTCAGGGGCCCACCGGGGGATTCATCTGCACCCCTGTGGGCCAGTCCAAACCTGGTTAATTCCTCACAATGATGTAATTCAGACATGCTAACGTGCACAGTGATGTCACACTACAGGTATAGTGCACACAGTGATGTCACAATACAGAGATGTTCTACTCAGTGATGATATAGCTCAGGAATAGTATAGGAATAACACAAAAAATTTCACCATGAACCTGTTTCCCCACAGAACTGTAAAACACATATAATTATTTCACTTGCAGGTATAATACACACAGGATGTCACAAAACAGGAATAATGCAAAAGTGATGTCATAGAGAAGGGATAAGCAGGGGTCACCATGAGGCTGCGTGGTAAATTATACTTCATTACTAGCTGCACCATATATTTGAGTAGATTTAGGCCCTCGTAGTTGCAAAGCCCCATAGTAGATGCTATGTCTACTACCCTGGTAGTTACGCCCAGAGCAACTTGCAATTTTCAACTTATAATGGTCATCACAGTACCAATGAAAAACTTGAGGGATCGCTGTGCAGAATAGTCTATTTTCAAGTCATACAGTCGGAAAAATAAAAATACAGAATTTTGCACATTTGTTTTCCATTTCCATTACACATGATGTGAATCTTATTGCATAAGGGCTACTGCTTGCTAATTACTTGGACTCAGTTTTAATATTTTATAAAGGTTACGTAGATGTTCTAATACAATGTCCTGCAGTTTTCAATTATCTGATCGTCCAAATGACTGATTATAAAATATCCCGTCATGTTTGTCAATAGTACAAATGCAGGAAACAGGAGATGCATTTGTTTCTTCTGGAGACAGGTTGGAATCAAGATTACTTGCAGTGTCTGCAAATAAATATAGATTGTTAATTAAGAGAGTAATATATGTGGAGGCAGTTAAAAAGGGAACCTATCCACATACAATGTCTAACTGCTGCTCAGTGATGGCCAGTTCGTAGTGTTTGCCCGCCAACACATGCAGGCTGCCATCTTGACCCACAAGTCCGGCGATGCACAGGTAAGCCCTTACCTGTGCCTGTGCCGGGAACTGGTCTGAAACAAATGCGGTCACCGGGAGCAGGCAGTTCTGAGAACAGCCCTATGAAGGCCCCCGGCGGCTGTTCTCGGAACTGCCTGCTCCCGGTGACCGCATTTGATTTCAGACAGGCTCGCGGCACAGGCACAGGTAAGGGCTTACCTGTGCATCGCCGAACTTGTGAATCAAGATGGCAGCCCGCATGTGTTTGCTGGTGAACACTGCGAACTGGCCATCACTGCTGCTGCTCACTGTAAGGCTACATGCACACGACTGTGGTGTCTTTTGCGGTCCACAAATCGCGGATCCGCAAAACACGGATGGCGTCCATGCGCGTTCTGCAATTTGCGGAACTGCACGGACTGCCTTTAATATAACTGCCTATTCTTGTCCGCAAAGCGCGGACAAGAATAGGACATGTTATATTTTTTTTGCAGAGCCATGGAACGGAGCAACGGATGCGGACTGCACACGGAGTGCTGTCCGCATCTTTTGCAGCCCCATTAAAGTGAATGGGTCCGCATCCGAGGCACCAAAACTGCAGCTCGGATGCGGACCAAAGTAACAACCGTGTGCATGAGGCCTAAATTTCAGACTATAGCTATTACAGGGGTTGTTTCTTTTATTAGGAAATTGTGAATCTTTTAGCCAGAGCTCCTCTAATGCGGGGAACCAATAAACATACTCACTGCAGATTAAAATGTTGTTCTTCTGTAGTGTACGGGGACTGTAATGCCCGTCACTACAAAAGGGTCACTTGTTGTGCTGTCGTGTCCCCTTATTTACGGGGAAGTTGGTATAAGTCATCTTTATAAAATGTAATGCTATGTATTTCCCTGTTACTGTGAAACTTGCATGTACAGGCCTGCTAGGGGTGTCATTTCAGCTCTTAGTCACTAGAGGGAGCTAGGGAGCCCTAGTTTATATAAGGCCCAGTCAGGGAAAGGAAAGTCAGTCTTAAGTGGGAGTCTAAAGCTGCAGCCTGTAGTCTGAAGTTGGAGCTTAGACTATGTCAGAGACAAGTCCAGGCCTGAAGCCTGCGGACCAGGAGAGGGTATTGTAGTCCCTGTAACCGGGTTCCAGATCCAAGGAGAAGGTTCCCCTCCTGAATCTATATATGCAGAAGCAGGAAGACCACTGTTAAACAGCCTGGGAGTTCAGAAGTTTCTAGAGGCTGAGGAAGCTGAGAGAGAGACAGAGGCAAAGCTCAGAAAAGCAAGAGGTACTCAAGACAACAGAGGAGGTACTTGATAAAGATAAAACCAAGGATATACGCCAGAGCTAGGGTATTGGGCCTTGGAGAAGATTTTCTATGTTCCAGGATCAGTCAGGAATAGAGTGCAAGCTGCCTGTACTGCAAGTCCTGTGTTTAACACTCTGAAGTCACCTTGCTATACATATATTGCCTGCATCAACTGTATTGAAAATCAACTGTCTGCAAAGGAACTGCGTTTCCGTTAATGTCCCTATATGATGACGACTAAAGTTTGAGTTCTGCTTTAACATCACGTGGTTCCTCAGTTATTCCTGCTATCAGCAAACGGCGTGCCACCGTTTAATTGGCACTGGCGTCACGAACATTTCCTATCATCCCCTGCCCTTGCAGAGAGTCAGCCGTCTCAGGTTAGTGTCATAATTGCACTACAACACCCAGGAACACTATTAACTCTAACTTGAGTACGCTGCACCTCTTTCCAAATAAACAAATACTTGGTGAATTTTAATGCTAAACTTTTAGGATATTAACAGATTATGTCACTCACTGTGACTCATCTATCAACTAGATTTGCATTTCCTGAATGAAATACATAGTCCTTGAAAAGAGCTGAAAGTTCCTTTTGTGTGTATAATTATGGTCTTAAATGGGTTTTCCAGGACTAAGATATTGATGATCGATTAATAGGATAGATGGCGGTGATCTGGCTCCAGACACTTCCATTAGTAGTTACTTGGACTTGCAGTTCCAGGAAGTAAACAGCATATGGAGTCACAACACCTGGTGTACATTGTGTAGTGGCTGTTCTTGGGTGCTTCAGATCAGCTCCCATTTAATTCAGTGTAATTTGTAAATTGATTAAAATCCCTGCTGTTTATTCTTTGGAGTACGGCATACATATTAGGACATTATCAGACATCATCCACAACTCCATCCTCCGTCAGGCAAAACTCCATCAGACCTCAGCCAAAACACCGTCCTCCCTCAGACATCAGCCAAAACTCCATCAGACATCAGCCAAAACTCCATCAGACATCAGCCAAAACTCCGTCAGACATCAGCCAAAACTCCATCAGACATCAGCCAAAACTCTGTCGTCCCTCATCCAAAACTCCGTCGTCCCTCAGACATCAGCCAAAACTCCATCAGACCTCAGACATCAGCCAAAACTCCATCGTCCCTCATCCAAAACTCCGTCGTCCCTCATCCAAAACTCAGTCGTCCCTCAGCCAAAACTCCGTCGTCCCTCAGCCAAAACTCCGTCGTCCCTCAGCCAAAACTCCATCAGACATCAGCCAAAACTCCGTCAGACATCAGCCAAAACTCCGTCAGACATCAGCCAAAACTCCGTCAGACATCAGCTAAAACTCCGTCAGACATCAGCCAAAACTCCGTCGTCCCTCAGCCAAAACTCCATCAGACATCAGCCAAAACTCCGTCAGACATCAGCCAAAACTCCGTCAGACATCAGCCAAAACTCAGTCGTCCCTCAGTCAAAACTCCATCAGACATCAGCCAAAACTCCGTCAGACATCAGCCAAAACTCCGTCAGACATCAGCCAAAACTCCGTCAGACATCAGCCAAAACTCCGTCGTCCCTCAGCCAAAACTCCATCAGACATCAGCCAAAACTCCGTCAGACATCAGCCAAAACTCCGTCAGACATCAGCCAAAACTCCGTCAGACATCAGCCAAAACTCCGTCAGACATCAGCCAAAACTCCGTCAGACATCAGCCAAAACTCCGTCAGACATCAGCCAAAACTCCGTCCTCCCTAACTCAAAATATGCCCTACTACACACACTCTTCACCTGACAGAGCTGCTAGCTGCTGGAAAGGCAAAGGACCTGTGATGATGTCATGACCATGTGACGAGTCACGTGTGTGGGAGGGGTCAGATGTGCACAGCAGCTGGTAGAGTGTACAGAACTGTAGCCATCAAATAGAGCTCTGTACTAGAGATGTGTGTGTAACCTGCATGTAGCAGTGTTGTGTATTGTGTAGCAGGGCTGTATGTGTAACCTGCATGTCGCAGAGCGGTGTACTGTGTAGCAGAGCTGAATGTGTAAACTGCATGTAGCAGAGCTGTGTACTGTGTAGCAGAGCTGTATGTGTAACCTGCATGTAGCAGTGCTGTGTACTGTGTAGCAGAGCTGTATGTGTAACTTGTATGTAGCAGAGCTGTGTACTGTGTAGCAGAGCTGTATGTGTACCCTGCATGTAGCAGAGCTGTGTACTGTGTAGCAGAGCTGTATTTGTAACCTGCATGTAGCAGAGCTGTATGTGTAACCTGCATGTAGCACAGCTGTGTACTGTGTAGCAGAGCTGTATTTGTAACCTGCATGTAGCAGAGCTGTATGTGTAACCTGCATGTAGCAAAACTGTGTACTGTGTAGCAGAGCTGTATGTGTAACCTGCATGTAGCAGTGCTGTGTACTGTGTAGCAGAGCTGTATGTGTAACCTGCATGTAGCAGGGCTGTGTACTGTGTAGCAGAGCTGTATGTGTAACCTGCATGTAGCAGAGCTGTATGTGTAACCTGCATGTAGCAGAGCTGTATGTGTATCCTGCATGTAGCAGAGCTGTGTACTGTGTAGCAGAGCTGTATGTGTAACCTGCATGTAGCAGAGCTGTATGTGTAACCTGCATGTAGCAGTGCTGTGTACTGTGTTGCAGAGCTGTATGTGTAACCTGCATGTAGCAGAGCTGTATTTGTAACCTGCATGTAGCAGAGCTGTGTACTGTGTAGCAGAGCTGTATGTGTAACCTGCATGTAGCAGAGCTGTATGTGTAACCTGCATGTAGCAGAGCTGTGTACTGTGTAGCAGAGCTGTATGTGTAACCTGCATGTAGCAGAGCTGTGTACTGTGTAGCAGAGCTGTATGTGTAACCTGCATGTAGGAGAGTTGTATGTGTAACCTGCATGTAGCAGAGCTGTGTACTGTGTAGCAGAGCTGTATGTGTAACCTGAATGTAGCAGAGCTGTGTACTGTGTAGCAGAGCTGTATGTGTAACCTGCATGTAGCAGAACTGTGTACTGTGTAGCAGAGCTGTATGTGTAACCTGCATGTAGCAGAGCTGTGTACTGTGTAGTAGAGCTGTATGTGTAACCTGGATGTAGCAGTGCTGTGTACTGTGTAGCAGATCTGTATGTGTACCCTGCATGTAGCAGAGCTGTGTACTGTGTAGCAGTGCTGTATGTGTAACCTGCATGTAGCAGAGCTGTATGTGTAACCTGCATGTAGGAGAGTTGTATGTGTTACCTGCATGTAGCAGAGCTGTGTACTGAGTAGCAGAGCTGTATGTGTAACCTGCATGTAGCAGTGCTGTGTACTGTGTAGCAGATCTGCATGTGTACCCTGCATGTAGCAGAGCTGTGTACTGTGTAGCCGAGCTGTATGTGTAACCTGCATGTAGCAGAGCTGTATGTGTAACCTGCATGTAGGAGAGCTGTATGTGTAACCTGCATGTAGCAGGGCTGTGTACTGTGTAGCAGAGCTGTATATGTAACCTGAATGTAGCAGAGTTGTGTACTGTGTAGCAGGGCTGTATGTGTAACCTGCATGTAGCAGAGATGTGTACTGTGTAGCAGAGCTGTATGTGTAAACTGCATGTAGCAGAGCTTTATGTGTAACCTGCATGTAGCAGAGCTGTGTACTGTGTAGCAGAGCTGTATGTGTAACCTGCATGTAGCATTGCTGTTTACTGTGTAGCAGAGCTGTATGTGTAACTTGCATGTAGCAGAGCTGTGTACTGTGTAGTAGAGCTATATGTGTAACCTGCAGGTAGCAGTGCTGTGTACTGTGTAGCAGAGATGTGTACTGTGTTACAGAGATGTGTGTGTAACCTGCATGTAGCAGAGCTGTGTACTGTGTTACAGAGATGTGTGTGTAACCTGGGAACTATAAAAAAGTGTAAAAAAAATAATAATAATTAGATCACCCCCCTTTTCCCAAAATGAAAATAAAAGAACTGAAAAAATACACATCATGGGTGTCGCAATGTATAAAATCACCCATTGTATAAAAATATATTCCCCATACGGCAAACAGCAAAACAGAAAAAAAAAGAGTCCAAATGTCTGATTCGTCGTTTTTGGTCGCTTCATTTGCTACAATTTTTTTTTATAAAAAGTGATCAAAAAGTCTTAAACACCCCAGAATGGTATGAGTGAAAAGTTCAGATTGCCCTGCAAAAAATGAGCCCCACCCAGCTCCGTAAACATAATTACAAAAAAGTTATAGGAGTTAAAATAAAAAATAAATAAATCAGATTTTGGAAATCTCCTGTCACTCCGAGTTACTCAGAATTGGTAGCCCTAATTAATAAATACATGCAACATGAATGTATATATGCCGCTTCACACAAAACTAGATCACAAGTGTTAGGCCTCTTACACATAAACGTTGTTGGTCGATTCCGTGCATTAGGGACAGCAATTTGCAGTCCCCAATGCACGGGCAACGTGCGTGCAGCGGCTGGGACAGATCCAGACTTATTCAACTTGAATGGGTCAGTGAGCATGTTCTACTTTTTTGCTGTGCGGTGGGACGGCCAGAAACACCACGGAAGCACTCTGTAGTGCTTCTATGGGGATCCGATCCGTGTTTCCGTTCCGTTCAAGTGAATGGGTCGACATCACGGATGCGGGATGCACACGGCTGGTGCCCTGTGTATTGCGGAACCGCCGTATGTGGTCCACAATACAACCACAGGCACACAGCGGCCATGTGCAAGAGGCCTTACAAAGATGGGATTTATGGTGCACATCCTCTTATGCTTCCCATATTCCACAGATTTATATCACACAGCTACTTACAGTTGTGCTGATAAGTTTACATACCCTTGCAGAACTTATGATTTCTTAAAGGGGTATTCTCATCTTCACTTTTTTATACTTGCCTTTCTTGAGCGCGACGTTCACTTCCTGGATTCTTCTCCCGGCCGGGCCGTGCTTGCGCAGAAGACTGAAGATTTTTTTTCCCGGCCGGGGCGCTCAATGTCCTGAACGCGCACGCCGCCGCGCATGTGCCATGGTCACTTATTCCTGGCCTGTATAGTATAGAGTCGGTGTGCGCGTTCGCGGCTCTGCACTATACTGGCCAGGAAGAAGTCATCATGGCGCATGCGCGGCGGCATGCGTGTTCAGGACATTGCGCGGCCCGGCGGGATTCAACAGGAGAGGTGGCCGTAACCAGGGGAGACCAAAGACAACATTAGGTAAGAGGTGACTTATTTTCTAAAAAAGGGTGGGAATTGGGTAATAAAATGTATTTAGAAAAATGATCACTGTCAAATCATTAACAGATTTAACAGTGATCAATATGATGGGAATACCCCTTTAACCATTGTTCAGAGAATATGAATGATAACACGGACACTTGTCTCTCGCTCATGGTTAGTGGTCGGCTGAAGCCATTTATGTCAAACAACTGTGTTTACTCTTTATAAATCATAATCACAACACAAACTCCCCAAATGACCCTGATCAGAAGTTTACACACCCCAGTTCTTAATACCATGTATTGCCCCCTTTAACATCAATGACAGCTTGAAGTCTTTTGTGGTAGTTGTGGATGAGGCTCTTTATTTTCTCAGATGGTAAAACTGCCGATTCTTCCTGTTGAAAATAAAAAAGCAATTCCACCACAGTTTTACAGGATTTTTATTTACGACATTCGATGTGCGATAAAACTGACTTACTTTTATTCTACAGGTCAGATCGAATCCGGCGATACCTTATATGTATAGTTTTTCTTGCGTTTTAATAGTGATAAAAAAATAAAATAAAAATCTGATTAATTTTTTTGTCGCCATATTTTGAGCCCTATAACTTTTTAGCAATTATGTGTACGGAGCTGGGTGGGGGCTCATTATTTGAGGGGCAATCTGAACTTTTCACTGATACCATTCTGGGGTGTTTAAGGCTTTTTGATCACTTTTTATTTAAATTTTTGTAGCAAATGAAGCGACCAAAAACGGCGAATCGGACATTTGGACTCTTTTTTTTTTCTGTTTTGCTGTTTGCCGTATGGGGAATATATTTTTATACAATGGGTGTTTATACACATTGTGAAACCCATGATGTGTATTTTTTCAGTTCTTTTATTTTCATTTTGGGAAAAGGGGGGTGATCTGAATTTTTATGTTTTTTTTTACACTTTTTTATAATTCCCAGGTTACACACACATCTATGTAACACAGTACACAGCCCTGTTACATGCGGTTAGACACACTGCTCTATATACACAGTACACAGCTCTGCTACATGCAGGTTACACATACAGCTCTGCTACACAGTACACAGCTCTGCTACATGCAGGGTACACATACAGATCTGCTACACAGTACACAGCACTGCTACATGCAGGTTACACATACAGCTCTGCTACACAGTACACAGCTCTGCTACAGCCAGGGTACACATACAGCTCTGCTACATGCAGGTTACACATACAGCTCTACTACACAGTACACAGCACTGCTACATGCAGGTTAAACATACAGCTCTGCTACATGCAGGTTACACATACAGCTCTGCTACACAGTACACAGCTCTGCTACATGCAGGGTACACATACAGATCTGCTACACAGTACACGGCACTGCTACAGCCAGGGTACACATACAGCTCTGCTACATGCAGGTTACACATACAGCTCTGCTACACAGTACACAGCACTGCTACATGCAGGTTAAACATACAGCTCTACTACATGCAGGTTACACATACAGCTCTGCTACACAGTACACAGCCTGCTACATGCAGGTTACACATACAGCTCTGCTACACAGTACACAGCTCTGCTACATGCAGGTTACACATACAGCTCTGCTACACAGTACACAGCACTGCTACATGCAGGTTATACATACAGCTCTGCTACACAGTACACAGCTCTGCTACAGCCAGGGTACACATACAGCACTGCTACATGCAGGTTATACATACAGCTCTGCTACACAGTACACAGCACTGCTACATGCAGGTTAAACATACAGCTCTGCTACATGCAGTCTACACATACAGCTCTGCTACACAGTACACAGCTCTGCTACATGCAGGTTAGACATACAGCTCTGCTATATACAGGTTACACATACAGCTCTGCTACACAGTACACAGCTCTGCTACATGCAGGTTACACATACAGCTCTGCTACACAGTACACAGCAATGCTACATGCAGGTTACACATACAGCTCTGCTACATACAGTTTACACATACAGCTCTTCTACACAGTACACAGCTCTGCTACATGCAGGGTACACATACAGCTCAGCTACACAGTACACAGCTCTGCTACATGCAGGTTACACATACAGCTCTGCTACACAGTACACAGCTCTGCTACATCCAGGGTACACATACAGCTCTGCTACATGCAGGTTACACATACAGCTCTGCTACACAATACACAGCACTGCTACATGCAGGTTACACATACAGCTCTGCTACACAGTACACAGCACTGCTACATGCAGGTTACACATACAGCTCTGCTACATGCAGATTACACATACATCTCTGCTACACAGTACACAGCTCTGCTACATGCAGGTTAAAATACAGCTCTGCTACATGCAGGTTACACATACAGCTCTGCTACACAGTACACAGCACTGCTACATGCAGGTTACACATACAGCTCTGCTACATGCAGGTTACACATACAGCTCTGCTACACAGTACACAGCTATGCTACATGCAGGTTACACCAACAGCTCTGCTTCATGCAGGTTACACATACAGCTCTGCTGCATGCAGGTTACACATACAGCTCTGCTACACAGTACACAGCCCTGCTACATGCAGGTTACACATACAGCTCTGCTACACAGTACACAGCACTGCTACATGCAGGTTACACATACAGCTCTGCTACACAGTACACAGCTCTGCTACATGCAGGTTACACATACAGCTCTACTACATGCAGGTTACAAATACAGCTCTGCTACACAGTACACAGCTGTGCTACATGCAGGTTACACATACAGCTCTGCTACATGCAGGTTACACATACAGCTCTGCTACACAGTACACAGCTATGCTACATGCAGGTTACACCAACAGCTCTGCTTCATGCAGGTTACACATACAGCTCTGCTGCATGCAGGTTACACATACAGCTCTGCTACACAGTACACAGCCCTGCTACATGCAGGTTACACATACAGCTCTGCTACACAGTACACAGCACTGCTACATGCAGGTTACACATACAGCTCTGCTACACAGTACACAGCTCTGCTACATGCAGGTTACACATACAGCTCTACTACATGCAGGTTACAAATACAGCTCTGCTACACAGTACACAGCTGTGCTACATGCAGGTTACACATACAGCTCTGCTACATGCAGGTTACAAATACAGCTCTGCTACACAGTACACAGCTCTGCTACATGCAGGGTACACATACAGCTCTGCTACACAGTACACAGCTCTGCTACAGCCAGGGTACACATACAGCCCTGCTACATGCAGGTTACACATACAGCTCTACTACACAGTACACAGCACTGCTACATGAAGGTCAAACATACAGCTCTGCTACACAGTACACAGCACTGCTACATGCAGGGTACACATACAGATCTGCTACACAGTACACAGCACTGCTACATGCAGGTTACACATACAGCTCTGCTACACAGTACACAGCACTGCTACAGCCAGGGTACACATACAGCTCTGCTACATGCAGGTTACACATACATCTCTGCTACACAGTACACAGCACTGCTACATGCAGGTAAAATAAACAGCTCTGCTACATGCAGGTTACACATACAGCTCTGCTACACAGTACACAGCTCTGCTACATGCAGGTTACACATACAGCTCTGCTACATGCAGGTTACACATACAGCTCTGCTACACAGTACACAGCTCTGCTACATGCAGGGTACACATACAGATCTGCTACACAGTACACAGCACTGCTTCATGCAGGTTACACATACAGCTCTGCTACACAGTACACAGCTCTGCTACAGCCAGGGTACACATACAGCTCTGCTACATGCAGGTTACAAATACAGCTCTGCTACACAGTACACAGCTCTGCTACATGCAGGGTACACATACAGCTCTGCTACACAGTACACAGCTCTGCTACATGCAAGTTACACATACAGCTTTGCTACAAAGTACACAGCACTGCTACATGCAGGGTACACATACAGATCTGCTACACAGTACACAGCACTGCTACATGCAGGTTACACATACAGCTCTGCTACACAGTACACAGCACTGCTACAGCCAGGGTACACATACAGCTCTGCTACATGCAGGTTACACATACATCTCTGCTACACAGTACACAGCACTGCTACATGCTGGTAAAACAAACAGCTCTGCTACATGCAGGTTACACATACAGCTCTGCTACACAGTACACAGCTCTGCTACATGCAGGTTACACATACAGCTCTGCTACATGCAGGTTACACATACAGCTCTGCTACACAGTACACAGCTCTGCTACATGCAGGGTACACATACAGATCTGCTACACAGTACACAGCACTGCTTCATGCAGGTTACACATACAGCTCTGCTACACAGTACACAGCTCTGCTACAGCCAGGGTACACATACAGCTCTGCTACATGCAGGTTACAAATACAGCTCTGCTACACAGTACACAGCTCTGCTACATGCAGGGTACACATACAGCTTTGCTACACAGTACACAGCTCTGCTACATGCAAGTTACACATACAGCTTTGCTACAAAGTACACAGCACTGCTACATGCAGGTTACACATACAGCTCTGCTACACAGTACACAGCTCTGCTACATGCAGGTTACACATACAGCTCTGCTACACAGTACACAGCTCTGCTACATGCAGGTTACACATACAGCTCTGCTACACAATACACAACACTGCTACATGCAGGTTACACACACATCTCTACTACAGAGCTCTATTTGATGGCTACAGTTCTGTACACTCTACCAGCTGCTGTGCACATCTGACCCCTCCCACACACGTGACTCGTCACATGGTCATGACATCATCACAGGTCCTTTGCCTCTCCAGCAGCTAGCAGCTCTGTCAGGTGAAGAGTGTGTGTAGTAGGGCATATTTTGAGTTAGGGAGGACGAAGTTTTGGCTGATGTCTGACGGAGTTTTGGCTGATGTCTGACGGAGTTTTGGTTGATGTCTGACAGAGTTTTGGCTGATGTCTGACGGAGTTTTGGTTGATGTCTGACAGAGTTTTGGCTGATGTCTGACGGAGTTTTGGCTGATGTCTGACGGAGTTTTGGCTGAGGGACGACAGAGTTTTGGCTGATGTCTGACAGAGTTTTGGCTGAGGGACGACGGAGTTTTGGCTGAGGGACGACGGAGTTTTGGCTGATGTCTGACGGAGTTTTGGCTGAGGGACGACTGAGTTTTGGCTGATGTCTGACGGAGTTTTGGCTGAGGGACGACGGAGTTTTGGCTGAGGGACGACGGAGTTTTGGCTGAGGGACGACGGAGTTTTGGCTGAGGGACGACGGAGTTTTGGCTGAGGGACGACGGAGTTTTGGCTGAGGGACGACGGAGTTTTCCCTGAGGGAGGACGGAGTTTTGTATGAGGGAGGACGGAGTTTTGTCTGAGGTCTGATGGAGTTTTGCCTGACGGAGGATGGAGTTGTGGATGATGTCTGATGATGTCCTAATATGTATGCCGTAGCACAGAAAGAGCAGGGGTTTCAATCTAGTTACAATTTACATTGAATCTTTTCCCGCAAAACTATATATATATATCTTTACCGTAATTTATTTTTTGAATATAGGTCAAGTATTGCTATACAGGGGCAAACTGGTTACTGAAAGCAGCCCTGGAAAAAAAAAAAAAAGTGCCCCATGTTGTAGGCGGGTCCAAAATGACAGAAGTTGGGACAACAGAAGTTGATGGTCCAGCAATACTATAGTGCAGAACAAAATACCCCCCAGCAGAACTAAATACACAGTGGAGCACAAAATACTGCCCACACCACAATATAAAACTTTATCATTATCCTGAGGACGGCAATACCATTGAATTCAGGAGGGCATCTGTGGCCATTGGCCAGGAACATAAATGTCTGATTAATTAATTAATGCTGAGAGTATCATATCTTTATATACCAGGCTGGTGGCCAAGAGGAGGGTTTGGGCAGCCCTCTGGGCATTGGCCCTCTGGGAAATTTCCCTATCGGGTCTATGTTCAGTCCGCCCATGTTATTATATATTTCTTTCACCCAAAAAAATCCATAAAGTAATTTAGGTAGTGGCATGAGCTGATTTTAATTCTTGTAGATTTTATAGCTGAGATTGGTAATTTGTTCAGGGCTACATTGTCAGATGCAACCAACCACAAGGTGCACAATATAAATTAAATCTAAGACATTTATGGCATAATATGCCATAAATATATGATGGGCGCCAGTTCCACTTCCAGGACTCCAACCTATTGAAAGAATGTGAATCTTCTTCCCCCCTGTTCATACTCCAGAAAGGAATAGACCATACTTGCATGTGGTTCTCTTCATTGCAGTTTATGAGTTACTAAAGCAGTTGATCGCTTCACTCTCATAAACTGCAATTAACATAGCCACATGCATGCATGGCACAGCTGATCTAATGCTTTTTGGAGTGAGACAGGAGACCCTATTCTGCTGATCTACAGGAATCCCAGAGATGGCCACACAGTGAACCATTAGCATTCATCTCTGCTCCCATGATAGAAGACATGTGAGCAGTAGAGTTGAGCGAACACCTGGATGTTCGGGTTCGAGAAGTTCGGCCGAACTTCCCGGAAATGTTCGGGTTCGGGATCCGAACCCGATCCGAACTTCGTCCCGAACCCGAACCCCATTGAAGTCAATGGGGGCCCGAACTTTTGGGCACTAAAAAGGCTGTAAAACAGCCCAGGAAAGAGCTAGAGGGCTGCAAAAGGCAGCAACATGTAGGTAAATCCCCTGCAAACAAATGTGGATAGGGAAATGAATTAAAATTAAAATAAAAAAAAATAAAAATGAACCAATATCAATTGGACAGAGGTCCCATAGCAGAGAATCTGGCTTCACGTCAGCAGAGAATCAGTCTCTTCATGCCATAGCAAAGAATCTGGCTTCATGTCAGCAGAGAATCAGTCTCTTCATGCCATAGCAGAGAATCTGGCTTCATGTCAGCGCAGAATCAGTCTTCATGTCATAGCAGAGAATCAGGCTTCACGTCACCCACCACTGGAACAGGCCACTGTCACACATTTAGGCCCAGGCACCCAGGCAGAGGAGAGGTCCCGTAACAGAGAATCTGGCCTTATGTCAGCGCAGAATCTGTCTTCATGTCATAGCAGAGAATCAGGCTTCACGTCACCCACCACTGGAACAGGCCACTGTCACACATTTAGGCCCCGGCACCCAGACAGAGGAGAGCGGTCCCGTAACAGAGAATCTGGCCTTATGTCAGCGCAGAATCTGTCTTCATGTCATAGCAGAGAATCAGGCTTCACGTCACCCACCACTGGAACAAGCCACTGTCACACATTTAGGCCCAGGCACCCAGGCAGAGGAGAGAGGTCCCGTAACAGAGAATCTGGCCTTATGTCAGCGCAGAATCTGTCTTCATGTCATAGCAGAGAATCAGGCTTCACGTCACCCACCACTGGAACAGGCCACTGTCACACATTTAGGCCCCGGCACCCAGACAGAGGAGAGCGGTCCCGTAACAGAGAATCTGGCCTTATGTCAGCGCAGAATCTGTCTTCATGTCATAGCAGAGAATCAGGCTTCACGTCACCCACCACTGGAACAGGCCACTGTCACACATTTAGGCCCAGGCACCCAGGCAGAGGAGAGAGGTCCCGTAACAGAGAATCTGGCCTTATGTCAGCGCAGAATCTGTATTCATGTCATAGCAGAGAATCAGGCTTCACGTCACCCACCACTAGAACAGGCCACTGTCACACATTTAGGCCCCGGCACCCAGACAGAGGAGAGCGGTCCCGTAACAGAGAATCTGGCCTTATGTCAGCGCCGAATCTGTCTTCATGTCATAGCAGAGAATCAGGCCTTACGTCACCCACCACTGGAACAGGCCACTGTCACACATTTAGGCCCAGGCACCCAGGCCGAGGAGAGAGGTCCCGTAACAGAGAATCTGGCCTTATGTCAGCGCAGAATCTGTATTCATGTCATAGCAGAGAATCAGGCTTCACGTCACCCACCACTGGAACAGGCCACTGTCACACATTTAGGCCCCGGCACCCAGACAGAGGAGAGCGGTCCCGTAACAGAGAATCTGGCCTTATGTCAGCGCAGAATCTGTATTCATGTCATAGCAGAGAATCAGGCTTCACGTCACCCACCACTGGAACAGGCCACTGTCACACATTTAGGCCCCGGCACCCAGACAGAGGAGAGGTTCATTCAACTTTGGGTTGCCCCGCAATATAATGGTAAAATGAAATTAAAAATAGTATTGAATGAGGAAGTGCCCTGGAGTAGAATAATATATTGTTAAGGGGAGGTAGTTAATATCTAATCTGCACAAGGGATGGACAGGTCCTGTGGGATCCATGCCTGGTTCATTTTTATGAACGTCATCTTGTCCACATTGGCTGTAGACAGGCGGCTGCGTTTGTCTGTAATGACGCCCCCTGCCGTGCTGAATACACGTTCAGACAAAACGCTGGCCGCCGGGCAGGCCAGCACCTCCAAGGCATAAAAGGCTAGCTCTGGCCACGTGGACAATTTGGAGACCCAGAAGTTGAATGGGGCCGAACCATCAGTCAGTACGTGGAGGGGTGTGCACAGGTACTGTTCCACCATGTTAGTGAAATGTTGCCTCCTGCTAACACGTTCCGTACTAGGTGGTGGTGCACTTAGCTGTGGCGTGTTGACAAAACTTTTCCACATCTCTGCCATGCTAACCCTGCCCTCAGAGGAGCTGGGCGTGACACAGCTGCGTTGGCGACCTCTTGCTCCTCCTCTGCCTTCGCCTTGGGCTTCCACTGGTTCCCCTGTGACATTTGGGAATGCTCTCAGTAGCGCGTCTACCAACGTGCGCTTGTACTCGCGCATCTTCCTATCACGCTCCAGTGTAGGAAGTAAGGTGGGCACATTGTCTTTGTACCGGGGATCCAGCAGGGTGGCAACCCAGTAGTCCGCACACGTTAAAATGTGGGCAACTCTGCTGTCATTGCGCAGGCACTGCAGCATGTAGTCACTCATGTGTGCCAGGCTGCCCAGAGGTAAGGACAAGCTGTCCTCTGTGGGAGGCGTATCGTCATCGTCCTGTGTTTCCCCCCAGCCACGCACCAGTGATGGGCCCGAGCTGCTTTGGGTGCCACCCCGCTGTGAACATGCTTCATCCTCATCCTCCTCCACCTCCTCCTCATCCTCGTCCTCCTCGTCCTCCAGTAGTGGGCCCTGTCTGGCCACATTTGTACCTGGCCTCTGGTGTTGCAAAAAACCTCCCTCTGAGTCACTTCGAAGAGACTGGCCTGAAAGTGCTAAAAATGACCCCTCTTCCTCCTCTTCCTCCTGGGCCACCTCCTCTTCCATCATCGCCCTAAGTGTTTTCTCAAGGAGACATAGAAGTGGTATTGTAACGCTGATAACGGCGTCATCGCCACTGGCCATGTTGGTGGAGTACTCGAAACAACGCAACAGGGCGCACAGGTCTCGCATGGAGGCCCAGTCATTGGTGGTGAAGTGGGTCTGATCCACAGTGCGACTGACCCGTGCGTGCTGCAGCTGAAACTCCACTATGGCCTGCTGCTGCTCGCACAGTCTGTCCAGCATATGCAAGGTGGAGTTCCACCTGGTGGGCACGTCGCATATGAGGCGGTGAGCGGGAAGGCCGAAGTTACGCTGTAGCGCAGACAGGCGAGCAGCGGCAGGGTGTGAACGCCGGAAGCGCGAACAGACGGCCCGCACTTTATGCAGCAGCTCTGACATGTCGGGGTAGTTGCGAATGAACTTTTGCACCACCAAATTCTGCACATGCGCCAGGCAAGGGATGTGCGTCAAACCGGCTAGTCCCAGAGCTGCAACGAGATTTCGCCCATTATCGCACACCACCAGGCTGGGCTTGAGGCTCACCGGCAGTAACCACTCGTCGGTCTGTTGTTCTATACCCCGCCACAACTCCTGTGCGGTGTGGGGCCTGTCCCCCAAACATATGAGTTTCAGAATGGCCTGTTGACGTTTACCCCGTGCTGTGCTGAAGTTGGTGGTGAAGGTGTGTGGCTGACTGGATGAGCAGGTGGAAGAAGAGGAGGAGGAAGCTGAGTAGGAGGAGGAGGAGACAGGAGGCAAAGAATGTTGCCCTGCGTTCCTTGGCGGCGGAAGGACGTGCGCCAAACAGCTCTCCGCCTGGGGCCCACTACATTTACCCAGTGTGCAGTTAGGGAGATATAGCGTCCCTGGCCGTGCTTACTGGTCCACGTATCTGTGGTTAGGTGGACCTTGCCACAGATGGCGTTGCGCAGTGCACACTTGATTTTATCGGACACTTGTTTGTGCAGGGAAGGCACGGCTCTCTTGGAGAAGTAGTGGCGGCTGGGAACAACATACTGTGGGACAGCAAGTGACATGAGCTGTTTGAAGCTGTGTGTGTCCACCAGCCTAAATGACAGCATTTCATAGGCCAGTAGTTTAGAAATGCTGGCATTCAGGGCCAGGGATCGAGGGTGGCTAGGTGGGAATTTACGCTTTCTCTCAAATGTTTGTGAGATGGAGAGCTGAACGCTGCCGTGTGACATGGTTGAGATGCTTGGTGACGCTGGTGGTGGTGTCGGTGGTACATCCCATGTTTGTTGGGCGGCAGGTGCCAACGTTCCTCCAGAGGCGGAGGAAGAGGCCGAGGCGGCGGCAGCAGCAGCAGCAGCAGCAGCAGAAGTGGCCGAGGTGGCGGCAGCAGCAGAGGAGCCCGAGGCGGCAGCAGCAGAAGAGGTAGCAGGGGGAGCCTGAGTGACTTCCTTGTTTTTAAGGTGTTTACTCCACTGCAGTTCATGCTTTGCATGCAGGTGCCTGGTCATGCAGGTTGTGCTAAGGTTCAGAACGTTAATGCCTCGCTTCAGGCTCTGATGGCACAGCGTGCAAACCACTTGGGTCTTGTCGTCAGCACATTGTTTGAAGAAGTGCCATGCCAGGGAACTCCTTGAAGCTGCCTTTGGGGTGCTCGGTCCCAGATGGCGGCGGTCAGTAGCAGGCGGAGTCTCTTGGCGGCGGGTGTTCTGATTTTGCCCACTGCTCCCTCTTTTGCTACGCTGTTGGCTCGGTCTCACCACTGCCTCTTCCTCCGAACTGTGAAAGTCAGTGGCACGACCTTCATTCCATGTGGGGTCTAGGACCTCATCGTCCCCTGCATCGTCTTCCACCCAGTCTTGATCCCTGACCTCCTGTTCAGTCTGCACACTGCAGAAAGACGCAGCAGTTGGCACCTGCGTTTCGTGATCATCAGAGACGTGCTGAGGTGGTATTCCATTGTCCTCATCATCAGGAAAAATAAGTAGTTGTGCGTTAGTGCATTCTATCTCTAGGTGGATGCCCTTGGGAAACCCTGGCAGCAGAGTCTTCAAACAGCATAAGAGACTGCTGCATAACTTGAGGCTCAGACAGTTTCCCTGATATGCATGAAGGAGATGTGACAGACCGATGGGCTTGGTTTTCATGCGCCATCTGTGCGCTTTCTGCAGAAGACTGGGTGGGAGATAATGTGAACGTGCTGGATCCACTGTCGGCCACCCAATTGACTAATGCCTGTACCTGCTCAGGCCTTACCATCCTTAGAACGGCATTGGGCCCCACCAAATATCGCTGTAAATTCTGCTGGCTACTGGGACCTGAGGTAGTTGGTTCACTAGGACATGTGGCTGTGGCAGAACGGCCACGTCCTCTCCCAGCACCAGAGGGTCCACTAACACCACCACGACCATGTCCACGTCCGTGTCCGCGTCCCTTATTAGATGTTTTCCTCATTGTTCCCGTTCACCACAATTTTGAGAATGGCAAATTTGGGAATTCTTTTTCAACCCAGAACAAAAAGTGTGCTTTTACGGTCACTACAAATAACTTGACCAGCTAAAACAGTGCAGATTTGGTTGAATAGAGATGTGAGACCTGTTTTTTTTTGCGCTGTGTGACAGGTATAGGTTTAATCACAGAATCACACTTCTATCAGCACGCTAGCGTGTGTCTTAGGTTTTTCTGAATGACACTATCAATACCGTCAATGTAAGATTTTCTTTTTGGGATAGATTTCAAGTAGGCCTCAAATACCAGAAACTAGTTATTTTGAGAATGGCAAATTTGGGAATGCTTTTTCAACCCAGAACAAAAAGTGTGCTTTTACGGTCACTACAAATAACTTGACCAGCTAAAACAGTGCAGATTTGGTTGAATAGAGATGTGAGACCTGTTTTTTTTTGCGCTGTGTGACAGGTATAGGTTTAATCACAGAATCACACTTCTATCAGCACGCTAGCGTGTGTCTTAGGTTTTTCTGAATGACACTATCAATACCTTCAATGTAAGATTTTCTTTTTGGGATAGATTTCAAGTAGGCCTCAAATACCAGAAACTAGTTATTTTGAGAATGGCAAATTTGGGAATGCTTTTTCAACCCAGAACAAAAAGTCTGCTTTTACGGTCACTACAAATAACTTGACCAGCTAAAACAGTGCAGATTTGGTTGAATAGAGATGTGAGACCTGTTTTTTTTTGCGCTGTGTGACAGGTATAGGTTTAATCACAGAATCACACTTCTATCAGCACGCTAGCGTGTGTCTTAGGTTTTTCTGAATGACACTATCAATACCCTTAATGTAAGATTTTCTTTTTGGATAGATTTCAAGTAGGCCTCAAATACCAGAAACTAGTTATTTTGAGAATGGCAAATTTGGGAATGCTTTTTCAACCCAGAACAAAAAGTGTGCTTTTACGGTCACTACAAATAACTTGACCAGCTAAAACAGTGCAGATTTGGTTGAATAGAGATGTGAGACCTGTTTTTTTTTGCGCTGTGTGACAGGTATAGGTTTAATCACAGAATCACACTTCTATCAGCACGCTAGCGTGTGTCTTAGGTTTTTCTGAATGACACTATCAATACCTTCAATGTAAGATTTTCTTTTTGGGATAGATTTCAAGTAGGCCTCAAATACCAGAAACTAGTTATTTTGAGAATGGCAAATTTGGGAATGCTTTTTCAACCCAGAACAAAAAGTCTGCTTTTACGGTCACTACAAATAACTTGACCAGCTAAAACAGTGCAGATTTGGTTGAATAGAGATGTGAGACCTGTTTTTTTTTGCGCTGTGTGACAGGTATAGGTTTAATCACAAAATCACACTTCTATCAGCACGCTAGCGTGTGTCTTAGGTTTTTCTGAATGACACTATCAATACCTTCAATGTAAGATTTTCTTTTTGGGATAGATTTCAAGTAGGCCTCAAATACCAGAAGCTAGTTATTTTGAGAATGGCAAATTTGGGAATGCTTTTTCAACCCAGAACAAAAAGTGTGCTTTTACGGTCACTACAAATAACTTGACCAGCTAAAACAGTGCAGATTTGGTTGAATAGAGATGTGAGACCTGTTTTTTTTTTGCGCTGTGTGACAGGTATAGGTTTAATCACAGAATCACACTTCTATCAGCACGCTAGCGTGTGTCTTAGGTTTTTCTGAATGACACTATCAATACCTTTAATGTAAGATTTTCTTTTTGGGATAGATTTCAAGTAGGCCTCAAATACCAGAAACTAGTTATTTTGAGAATGGCAAATTTGGGAATGCTTTTTCAACCCAGAACAAAAAGTGTGCTTTTACGGTCACTACAAATAACTTGACCAGCTAAAACAGTGCAGATTTGGTTGAATAGAGATGTGAGACCTGTTTTTTTTTGCGCTGTGTGACAGGTATAGGTTTAATCACAGAATCACACTTCTATCAGCACGCTAGCGTGTGTCTTAGGTTTTTCTGAATGACACTATCAATACCGTCAATGTAAGATTTTCTTTTTGGGATAGATTTCAAGTAGGCCTCAAATACCAGAAACTAGTTATTTTGAGAATGGCAAATTTGGGAATGCTTTTTCAACCCAGAACAAAAAGTGTGCTTTTACGGTCACTACAAATAACTTGACCAGCTAAAACAGTGCAGATTTGGTTGAATAGAGATGTGAGACCTGTTTTTTTTTTACGCTGTGTGACAGGTATAGGTTTAATCACAGAATCACACTTCTATCAGCACGCTAGCGTGTGTCTTAGGTTTTTCTGAATGACACTATCAATACCTTTAATGTAAGATTTTCTTTTTGGGATAGATTTCAAGTAGGCCTCAAATACCAGAAACTAGTTATTTCGAGAATGGCAAATTTGGGAATGCTTTTTCAACCCAGAACAAAAAGTGTGCTTTTACGGTCACTACAAATAACTTGACCAGCTAAAACAGTGCAGATTTGGTTGAATAGAGATGTGAGACCTGTTTTTTTTTTGCGCTGTGTGACAGGTATAGGTTTAATCACAGAATCACACTTCTATCAGCACGCTAGCGTGTGTCTTAGGTTTTTCTGAATGACACTATCAATACCGTCAATGTAAGATTTTCTTTTTGGGATAGATTTCAAGTAGGCCTCAAATACCAGAAACTAGTTATTTTGAGAATGGCAAATTTGGGAATGCTTTTTCAACCCAGAACAAAAAGTGTGCTTTTACGGTCACTACAAATAACTTGACCAGCTAAAACAGTGCAGATTTGGTTGAATAGAGATGTGAGACCTGTTTTTTTTTGCGCTGTGTGACAGGTATAGGTTTAATCACAGAATCACACTTCTATCAGCACGCTAGCATGTGTCTTAGGTTTTTCTGAATGACACTATCAATACCTTCAATGTAAGATTTTCTTTTTGGGATAGATTTCAAGTAGGCCTCAAATACCAGAAACTAGTTATTTTGAGAATGGCAAATTTGGGAATGCTTTTTCAACCCAGAACAAAAAGTGTGCTTTTACGGTCACTACAAATAACTTGACCAGCTAAAACAGTGCAGATTTGGTTGAATAGAGATGTGAGACCTGTTTTTTTTTGCGCTGTGTGACAGGTATAGGTTTAATCACAGAATCACACTTCTATCAGCACGCTAGCGTGTGTCTTAGGTTTTTCTGAATGACACTATCAATACCTTCAATGTAAGATTTTCTTTTTGGGATAGATTTCAAGTAGGCCTCAAATACCAGAAACTAGTTATTTTGAGAATGGCAAATTTGGGAATGCTTTTTCAACCCAGAACAAAAAGTCTGCTTTTACGGTCACTACAAATAACTTGACCAGCTAAAACAGTGCAGATTTGGTTGAATAGAGATGTGAGACCTGTTTTTTTTTGCGCTGTGTGACAGGTATAGGTTTAATCACAGAATCACACTTCTATCAGCACGCTAGCGTGTGTCTTAGGTTTTTCTGAATGACACTATCAATACCTTCAATGTAAGATTTTCTTTTTGGGATAGATTTCAAGTAGGCCTCAAATACCAGAAACTAGTTATTTTGAGAATGGCAAATTTGGGAATGCTTTTTCAACCCAGAACAAAAAGTCTGCTTTTACGGTCACTACAAATAACTTGACCAGCTAAAACAGTGCAGATTTGGTTGAATAGAGATGTGAGACCTGTTTTTTTTTGCGCTGTGTGACAGGTATAGGTTTAATCACAGAATCACACTTCTATCAGCACGCTAGCGTGTGTCTTAGGCTTTTCTGAATGACACTATCAATACCTTCAATGTAAGATTTTCTTTTTGGGATAGATTTCAAGTAGGCCTCAAATACCAGAAACTAGTTATTTTGAGAATGGCAAATTTGGGAATGCTTTTTCAACCCAGAACAAAAAGTCTGCTTTTACGGTCACTACAAATAACTTGACCAGCTAAAACAGTGCAGATTTGGTTGAATAGAGATGTGAGACCTGTTTTTTTTTGCGCTGTGTGACAGGTATAGGTTTAATCACAGAATCACACTTCTATCAGCACGCTAGTGTGTGTCTTAGGTTTTTCTGAATGACACTATCAATACCTTCAATGTAAGATTTTCTTTTTGGGATAGATTTCAAGTAGGCCTCAAATACCAGAAACTAGTTATTTTGAAAATGGCAAATTTGGGAATGCTTTTTCAACCCAGAACAAAAAGTGTGCTTTTACGGTCACTACAAATAACTTGACCAGCTAGAACAGTGCAGATTTGGTTGAATAGAGATGTGAGACCTGTTTTTTTTTGCGCTGTGTGACAGGTATAGGTTTAATCACAGAATCACACTTCTATCAGCACGCTAGCGTGTGTCTTAGGTTTTTCTGAATGACACTATCAATACCGTCAATGTAAGATTTTCTTTTTGGGATAGATTTCAAGTAGGCCTCAAATACCAGAAACTAGTTATTTTGAGAATGGCAAATTTGGGAATGCTTTTTCAACCCAGAACAAAAAGTGTGCTTTTACGGTCACTACAAATAACTTGACCAGCTAAAACAGTGCAGATTTGGTTGAATAGAGATGTGAGACCTGTTTTTTTTTGCGCTGTGTGACAGGTATAGGTTTAATCACAGAATCACACTTCTATCAGCACGCTAGCATGTGTCTTAGGTTTTTCTGAATGACACTATCAATACCTTCAATGTAAGATTTTCTTTTTGGGATAGATTTCAAGTAGGCCTCAAATACCAGAAACTAGTTATTTTGAGAATGGCAAATTTAGGAATGCTTTTTCAACCCAGAACAAAAAGTCTGCTTTTACGGTCACTACAAATAACTTGACCAGCTAAAACAGTGCAGATTTGGTTGAATAGAGATGTGAGACCTGTTTTTTTTTGCGCTGTGTGACAGGTATAGGTTTAATCACAGAATCACACTTCTATCAGCACGCTAGCGTGTGTCTTAGGTTTTTCTGAATGACACTATCAATACCTTCAATGTAAGATTTTCTTTTTGGGATAGATTTCAAGTAGGCCTCAAATACCAGAAACTAGTTATTTTGAGAATGGCAAATTTGGGAATGCTTTTTCAACCCAGAACAAAAAGTCTGCTTTTACGGTCACTACAAATAACTTGACCAGCTAAAACAGTGCAGATTTGGTTGAATAGAGATGTGAGACCTGTTTTTTTTTGCGCTGTGTGACAGGTATAGGTTTAATCACAGAATCACACTTCTATCAGCACGCTAGCGTGTGTCTTAGGTTTTTCTGAATGACACTATCAATACCTTCAATGTAAGATTTTCTTTTTGGGATAGATTTCAAGTAGGCCTCAAATACCAGAAACTAGTTATTTTGAGAATGGCAAATTTGGGAATGCTTTTTCAACCCAGAACAAAAAGTGTGCTTTTACGGTCACTACAAATAACTTGACCAGCTAAAACAGTGCAGATTTGGTTGAATAGAGATGTGAGACCTGTTTTTTTTTTGCGCTGTGTGACAGGTATAGGTTTAATCACAGAATCACACTTCTATCAGCACGCTAGCGTGTGTCTTAGGCTTTTCTGAATGACACTATCAATACCTTCAATGTAAGATTTTCTTTTTGGGATAGATTTCAAGTAGGCCTCAAATACCAGAAACTAGTTATTTTGAGAATGGCAAATTTGGGAATGCTTTTTCAACCCAGAACAAAAAGTCTGCTTTTACGGTCACTACAAATAACTTGACCAGCTAAAACAGTGCAGATTTGGTTGAATAGAGATGTGAGACCTGTTTTTTTTTGCGCTGTGTGACAGGTATAGGTTTAATCACAGAATCACACTTCTATCAGCACGCTAGTGTGTGTCTTAGGTTTTTCTGAATGACACTATCAATACCTTCAATGTAAGATTTTCTTTTTGGGATAGATTTCAAGTAGGCCTCAAATACCAGAAACTAGTTATTTTGAAAATGGCAAATTTGGGAATGCTTTTTCAACCCAGAACAAAAAGTGTGCTTTTACGGTCACTACAAATAACTTGACCAGCTAGAACAGTGCAGATTTGGTTGAATAGAGATGTGAGACCTGTTTTTTTTTGCGCTGTGTGACAGGTATAGGTTTAATCACAGAATCACACTTCTATCAGCACGCTAGCGTGTGTCTTAGGTTTTTCTGAATGACACTATCAATACCTTCAATGTAAGATTTTCTTTTTGGGATAGATTTCAAGTAGGCCTCAAATACCAGAAACTAGTTATTTTGAGAATGGCAAATTTGGGAATGCTTTTTCAACCCAGAACAAAAAGTCTGCTTTTACGGTCACTACAAATAACTTGACCAGCTAAAACAGTGCAGATTTGGTTGAATAGAGATGTGAGACCTGTTTTTTTTTGCGCTGTGTGACAGGTATAGGTTTAATCACAGAATCACACTTCTATCAGCACGCTAGCGTGTGTCTTAGGTTTTTCTGAATGACACTATCAATACCTTCAATGTAAGATTTTCTTTTTGGGATAGATTTCAAGTAGGCCTCAAATACCAGAAACTAGTTATTTTGAGAATGGCAAATTTGGGAATGCTTTTTCAACCCAGAACAAAAAGTCTGCTTTTACGGTCACTACAAATAACTTGACCAGCTAAAACAGTGCAGATTTGGTTGAATAGAGATGTGAGACCTGTTTTTTTTTGCGCTGTGTGACAGGTATAGGTTTAATCACAGAATCACACTTCTATCAGCACGCTAGCGTGTGTCTTAGGTTTTTCTGAATGACACTATCAATACCTTCAATGTAAGATTTTCTTTTTGGGATAGATTTCAAGTAAGCCTCAAATACCAGAAACTAGTTATTTTGAGAATGGCAAATTTGGGAATGCTTTTTCAACCCAGAAAAAAAAGTGTACTTTTACGGTCAATACAAATAACTTGACCAGCTAAAACAGTAAAGATTTGGTTGAATAGAAATGTCAGGTCTATTTTTTAGGCGCTGGGTGACAGGCTCAACTTGCCCCTGATGTAATATATGGCCAAAAAATAACCACACTGTTGATGATTAAATGCACTTGGGTGACACAGGCTCAGCCTGCACCAGATGTAGTATATGGCCAAAAAATAATCAGACTGTTGATGGTTAAATGCACTTGGGTGACACAGGCTCAGCCTGCACCAGATGTAGTATATGGCCAAAAAATAATCAGACTGTTGATGGTTAAATGCACTTGGGTTACACAGGCTCAGCCTGCAGCTGATGTAGGATATAGCACAAAATACCCACACTACCGATGGTTAAATACACTTGGGTGACACAGGCTCAGCCTGCAGCTGATGTAGTATATGGCCAAAAAATAATCAGACTGTTGATGGTTAAATGCACTTGGGTGACACAGGCTCAGCCTGCAGCTGATGTAGTATATGGCCAAAAAAAAAACAGACTGTTGATGGTTAAATGCACTTCGGTGACACAGGCTCAGCCTGCAGCTGATGTAGGATATACAAGTCACAAAATGGCCGCCGATCACCCCAGAAAAAAAGTGATCTAAAAACGCTCTGGGCAGCCTCAAAAAAGTGAGCAAGTCAATAATAGCACTTCAATGATCCACAGCTGCAGATCGATCACAGAATGAAGTCTTTTGGAGGAGTTAATCTGCCTAATCTCGCCCTAACGTCGCAGCTGCAACCTCTCCCTATACTGATCATACCAGAGTTACGTGCGGCGCTACGTGACTCCAGCTTAAATAGAGGCTCGGTCACATGGTGCACTGGCCAATCACAGCCATGCCAATAGTAGGCATGGCTGTGATGGCCTCTTGGGCCAAGTAGTATGATGCTTGTTTATTGGCTGCTTTGCAGCCTTTCAAAAAGCGCCAAGAAAGCGCCGAACACCGAACCCGAACCCGGACTTTTACGAAAATGTTCGGGTTCGGGTCCGTGTCACGGACACCCCAAAATTCGGTACGAACCCGAACTATACAGTTCGGGTTCGCTCATCCCTAGTGAGCAGCCATTAGACTCAGGCAGGCAGGTTTAGTGGTTACAGATAGCCCCATTAAATAAAAAGACTGGTGCAACTAATAAACAAACCCTAGGTCAGGCATGTAGTGGTAGAGGTTAGACTCCTTTAGATGTATAGCTTTATGGAAGGTTTGGACAAGAGTTGTCAGCCATCTTGAGTGTGGTGACCTCAAGGCCACATTAAGAGACTGTACAAGCGATCTGAAACTGTTCAGCTGTGTAAGAACCTGCACCCAGCAAGTATCAAATAAACCAAACCAAACTGTGTACCTCTAGAGACTGTAACCAATACTCTTGAGCCTCATTCACATGTCAGTGTTTGGTCAGTGATTTTCTTCAGTGATTTTGAGCCAAAACCAGGTGCAGCTCTAAACACAGAACAGGTACCTTTCCCTTGCACCTTATGTCTATGGAGGCTCCACTCCTGGTTTTGGCTCACAGTCACTCATGGAAATCACTGACCAAAACGCTGACATGTGAATGAGGCTTTATCAATATAGGTGGAACTATAACCCTGTTCTCTTCTTTTTTTATTTTTTATCTTTATATATATTTTCTTTTTTCGCTGTCATACTGTATTTTCCTCTTGCGAATTTTATCATCCCTCATTCATAACAAATCATATAGACCAGAATAAGGTATATTTGAGGAAACTGGTAATAATCTTGATAATGCGTCTTTACTATAATAATATTATCCACTTGGCTGTTTGTCTCATGCTGTAAAGACAAACATATAGTTTCTTCCATCTGCAATGTTTAGCAGGTGGAACTGCATTTTATTGTCCTCTATTATCTTTTATTGATACTATTCCAATAAAAACTATTGAAACAGAATGAGGCTTTAGTGACACTAACTGCTAAGAGAGTAGTGCCTCTATATGATAAAATAGCTGGTGAGTAGAACCTCTTTTGTACATGTTTATCAAATTTTATACGAAGGGATACATGTCCATTGAATAATTAATTATGCAAGTACTCTTTCCTAGAAGCATAAAGGATACAGTGCCTTACAAAGGCGCTATATGTTACACAGATAGTCCTTATAGTCCATATAATGGACCTCTATGTGGCAGGCGCAGCACTATGAAGTGCATTTTGCGCTGTGGCAGTAGAAGAATTTTGATATCTCTGACTTTTAGTCTAACCAGACTGTCTATTACTCTGTAATTCCTCTAGCACCGTTCTATGGAAACAGTAGGTTTGAAGATGCTTGAAATAACTTCTTTATTAACTTCAACTTTTCTTCATACATAACACTGCCGCCTCTGCCGCAAATAGTCCATGTATAAAACACGTGTTGAAAAGATATCACAAAATGGCGGTATGCATAAGATGGTGGTTCAACTGTTCAATCTTGTCTTTCAACATAAAATGGTTAATATATTTATCCCTTCAGTATCTGTACTCTCACTTTAAGTTATTTAAGCACTTTATGATCTCTCTGAGAGGTATATCTGAGGTAAACCAATAGTTCACTTGCTCTACTTGGTTTGCAGTTTGCTCTATACAATTGCTTATGATCTGGTATGAGCAGTTTGCATTTGTAAGCAATTTGTTTGGATTGTATGATTGTATGGCTCAGTAGTTTGTATGGTTGCAATTGTGAATTTTGTAGCTTGCAATTAAATTTGTAGTTTGCTATTGGTGGAACTATAAGTAAACACATGTATAACTAGTTTGGTATACAGTTCTAATCACTATATTAACAGTAGGAACATTATATAAGTGTTTTAAATACCTATTTTGGCCTCTCTGCTTCCATAAAACACAGCTCTTAGTGAAGTGAATGTCTGTTCAGCTTCTCTCTCTGGTGTAATGATTCTAGCAGCTCCTGCTAGGGGAATTTCCCACACAGGCTGTGTGTGAGGCTGGCTGTGTTTGGTCAAAACTCTTGCTGTGTGTGAGGCTGGCAGTGATTGGTCAAGACTCCTGCCCAGCAACAACGGTTTAACTCTATGCTTTCTGTTGTTTTTGCTGTGTCATTGAGCTTGCCTTACATTATATAATGAATCTTAAAGGCATATTATCTTTTCTGCTTCTGTAAACACAATATATATATAACAGTTATATGACATCCAAACATGAAGTCACTGTAAATAACTCTGCTTTTGTCTTTAACACACAAACATAGGAACTGTATTAAGGTTATTGGCAGGTTTAGCTGTATAAACATATAAGCTATATTAGCAACCTAGGACAGGTCTTAGCTGGCCATCTACTCTCCCACCAAAATTACCTATAATTCTATGTTCTCAGTGGTAGGATTCGAACATGAATTTGAGGAATTTTCCATCAGGTTCTCAACTTCCAAGTGTCTTTTATCACTCTCAAGTAGAACTACTAACTTCTGTGTAGGACATTCCAACTTGAGTGGAGTAGTGAGACATTTTCCCTTTTTGTCAAGTTTTGAGTCTCCAATTTGTAACAACACTCTTCTTACTAGTTTGTCTTCATCCTTTTGAACTTCTAGAACTTTGGCCAGCTTCCATTGACTTCTAGGTAAATCTTCTTCTTTCATTAACACTATCTCACCAACTTGGACATTTCTTCTGGGTGTTTGCCATTTACTTCTTAGCATAAGATTAGCTAAGTACTCTTTCCTCCATCTATTCCAAAATTGATCTGATAGATATTGAACTCTTCGCCATCTCCTTTTAGCATATAAATCCTCTTTGGTGAACTTGCCAGGTGGTGGCTGTATGTAATCAGACTTAAAGTGAAGTAGATGGTTGAGAGTTAAAGGGTCCAAACTTGTTGGATTGTTGATGTTATCAACTGTAAGTAGACGACTGTTAACAATAGATATTACTTCATAAAACAGGGTCCTAAGTGAAGCATCATCCATTCTTCTGGCGTTCTTTTTCAACACTGAACATAACCCATTTCTTACAGTTCTGATTTGTTTTTCCCAAACTCCTCCTGTATGGCTTGCATGTGGATCATTCATGTGAAAATCACACTGTTTCTCTAACAAATACTCAGTTACTTTTTCTTTATCGATCTCTTTTAGAGCTTTCTTCAATTCATTCTTTGCTCTGACAAAATTAGATCCTTGGTCAGATCTAAACTCTCTGACGGTACCTCCAATGGCTATGAAACATCTTAAGGCGTTGATAAATGCGTCAGTTGACATATCTTCTAACATTTCCAGGTGAATTGCTCTGGAGCTTAGACATGTAAATATTAGTCCATATATCTTGTACTCCTTGCGGGTTTTGTTTGGTGATGAATGGGCCAAAACAATCCATTCCGCTATAAAAAAAAATGGTGGTGATGGGTTTACACAATCTGCCAGTAAATCTGCCATTCTTTGTTCTTCGGTAGGTCTACGTGCCTTTCTGCAGACTGCACATTTACTTATATACTTTTCTATAACTTTTCTTCCTTTCACTATCCAGTAACCACCTTCTCTCAAACCGCTTTGGATAAAGCATCTTACTTGATGCAAGTATTTGTTGTGGTAGTGATCAATAATCAATCTTGTGAAGGTAGAGTTTTTGGGTAGAATTGCTGGATGTTTCACTCTGCTATGTTGTTTAACAATGCATTTTCCGGTCTCCCTCCCACCTTCAGTATACCATCCTGCAGAACAAGATTAAGCTTGTATAATGGGTGGTTGTTTGGAAGCCTTTTAGGTTCTTGACTAAGTCTTTTCAACTCTTCACTGTAGAATCTCTGTTTAATGAGTCTTATGACTGTTTCTTCAGCTTTCATTCTTTCTTCTACATTCAACAATTCCTTCTTTCTGATTCTCTTTGCCAAACGTTGAATTCGAACTACTACATTTATGACCATATTCCATTTTGAACATCTGGCTAGTCTTTCAAGTATGTCATCTTGACACTTGGCAGCAGTGCTCAATGTTTGTACAACTTTTACTTCTGGATCACCCATAGACAATTCTGTGTAACCTTTACTGGGCGTGTTATCTTTTTCCCAAAGGAACTCTGGGCCTGTGAACCAGTTTGAATTCTTCAATTCTGTTACATTCAGGCCTCTTGAAGCATGATCTGCTGGGTTATGCTTTGTGTCAATGTGATGCCAATGTTCTGGATTTGTTACTTCCCGAATTTTCTGAACTCTGTTGGCGACAAAGATATGGAATCTTCGGGCTTCGTTGTTTATGTATCCTAGGACAACTTGTGAGTCTGTCCAAAAATATTCTTCATCTATTTTTAATTCAAATTCTTGCAAATGTACTAATCCCCTAAGGGGACAAAGGGGTAAAACTTAACATTTAATATATGGATGCTTTATAAAATAATAGACGCTAGAGGAGGAACCTCTGTGACAAAGAACTATGAAACAGCCCAAAGGGCCTAGACTAAACATACACAGTATGGTGAATGATACCAAAAAAACAGGAACGTTCTCACCCAGATGTAGAGGTGGACAGAGAGTTCTCTCAGGCGTTGCTGCAGGTGGAGATGGACTTTATTGGTAGGTCGCCATGCTGGAAGGTGCCAAGCGTATTCGCCCCTGTATGGTTGGAAATAACAGGGCAATAGCCCTAGAAGACCCTAAGTGAGGGACAAGGGCTAGTACGCCCTACCTATCTATACAAGGAACTTGCCCCGCAAGGGGCGTCCCCGTCCGGATACCTAGCCCTATGGGGGCGGAATCCCTAATGAACCCTATAAGGGTACTCCCGACGTGTCACGTTTCATTCCATGAGTGAACTCTTCAGGGGAGACAAATTCAGTAATAACAAGACTATGGATGGGGCTTGTATTACAGAATAGCGATGATGGAGGGAGAGTTAACTTGAGGTCAGTCAAAATTATCGCAGGTAAATGGTCAGTCGGACACAACACTATTGAGTGGCCACAGCAACCCTCTTAGCTAGAATACAGGTTCACCAGTGGGTGATACCTGTCAGAGTCAAGGACTGACCCCAGGATGTGTATAATCCAATAGGGCTGTCGGCAAGGGGTGTTCAACTGTCAGCGCCTTTTCAAATGTGCCGAGGATCGTGGCAGTTTCCCTGTGCCGCCCCACTTCCGGTCACGTGATGCCAGTACCAGGAAGTCACGTGTCCGGTGGAACGCAAGGAAGTGAGCCAGCATACCAGGACGATGCAGTCCGGAGTGTGCGGCGCCAGGACATGACGTCACGTGACTGAGCACATGATCGGAATACAGCCGACTGCAGAGCGCATCGCCGTCAGCAAGCCAAGCCCACAAACACCTCGTCATAGTGGGAGCGGTTGTACGTATGAACAGGGGGCGGGACTAGGCACAAAGCGACCAGAGTGTCAGATAGTGAATACCGACAGCAATGGCAGCAATTGGGGCCCATAGTTGGAGGGATCCCCTGGAAACAACAATGTTATTAAAACTGAACTATTAGGGGCAGGCTTTAGGAGACACCGGCCCCAGGGGGAGCTGATTGGCTGATTGCCAAGAGAGCATAGAGATCAGGGAATGAACACAAGAGAGGGGGAGAAGGAGATGGGAAATTTATATAAAGCAGCCAAAATTTAGCTGCTCATTGAGGCCCAGAGGGGCCATAGTTCTTAAGTAATATATCCAGCGTGTCTCCCGCTGTAAGATAGCACGATCCCAATCTCCCCCACGTTTTGGGGGTAAAATGCGATCAATGTCCATAACCGAGATGCAGGCTTTTCCGTTGTGGTGGTTATGGATATGGTAGCCACAGGGGTGTCTTTAGCCTTGGCTATGTCGTTTAGATGCTCCCCAATTCGTCTGCGGAACTCGCGGATGGTTTTGCCTACATACCCCCTGCCACACTCACATGACAGAAGGTATATGACGCCGCGAGTCCAGCAGTTGATGAAATGATGTATACAATATTCCTTGCCAGTGACTGCACTGCTAAAGACCTTCCCAGATTTCACATAGGGACAAGCAATGCAGCCACTGCACCTGTAACAACCTTTCAGGTTGGATTTGAGCCAGGTGGAATCAGACAGAGTAGGGGGCATGAATTCACTGGGCAACAGCCTGTCGAGAAGGCTGCGGCCGCGACGGTAGGTGAGGTGTGGATAGTCGCCCACTACCTCTCTCAGAAATTAAATTGCTTGTCCCTATGTGAAATCTGTGAAGGTCTTTAGCAGTGCAGTCACTGGCAAGGAATATTGTATACATCATTTCATCAACTGCCGGACTCGCAGCGTCATATACCTTCTGTCATGTGAGTGTGGCAGGGGGTATGTGGGCAAAACCATCCGCGAGTTCCGCAGACGAATTGGGGAGCATCTAAACGACATAGCCAAGGCTAAAGACACCCCTGTGGCTAACCATATCCATAACCACCACAACGGAAAAGCCCGCATCTCGGTTATGGGCATTGTTCGCATTTTACCCCCAAAACGTGGGGGAGATTGGGATCGTGCTATCTTACAGAGGGAGACACGCTGGATATATTACTTAAAAACTATGGCCCCTCTGGGCCTCAATGAGCAGCAAAATTTTGGCTGCTTTAATATAAATTTCCCATCTCCTTCTCCCCCTCTCTTCCCTTATCATTCCCTTATTCATTCCCTTATCTCTATGCTTTCTTGGCAATCAGCCAATCAGCTCCCCCTGGGGCCGGTGTCTCCTAAAGCCTGCCTCTAATAGTTCAGTTTTAATAACATTGTTGTTACCAGGGGATCCCTCCAACTATGGGCCCCAATTGCTGCCATTGCTGTCGGTATTCACTATCTGACACTCTGGTCGCTTTGTGCCTAGTCCCGTCCCCTGTTCATACGTACAACCATTCCCACTATGGCGAGGTGTTTGTGGGCATGGCTTGCTGATGGCGATGCGCTCTGCAGTCGTCTGTATTCCGATCATGTTATCAGTCACGTGACGTGTGACGTCATGTCCTGGCGCCGCACACTCCGGACTGCATCGTCCTGGTATGCTGGCTCACTTCCTTGCATTCCACCGGACACGTGACTTCCTGGTACTGGCGTCACGTGACCGGAAGTGGGACGGCACAGGGAAACTGGCACGATCCTCGGCACGTTTGAAAAGGCGCTGACAGGTGAGCACCCCTTGCCGACAGCCCTATTGGATTATACACATCGTGGGGTCAGACCTTGACTCTGACAGGTATCACCCACTGGTGAACCTGTATTCTAGCTAAGAGGGTTGCTGTGGCCAATCAATGGTGTTATCTCCGACGGCCATTCACCTGTGATCATTTTGACTGACCTCAAGCTAACTCTCCCTCCATCATCGCTATTCTGTAATACAAACCCCATCCATAGTCTTGTTATTACTGAATTTGTCTCCCCTGAAGAGTTCACTCACGGAATGAAACGTGACACGTCGGGAGTACCCTTATAGGGTTCATTAGGGATTCCGCCCCCATAGGGCTAGGTATCCGGACGGGGACGCCCCTTACGGGGAAAGTTCCTCATATAGATAGGTAGGGCGTACTAGCCCCTGTCCCTCACTTAGGGTCTTCTAGGGCTATTGCCCTGTTATTTTCAACCATACAGGGGCGAATACGTTTGGCACCTTCCAGCATGGCGACCTACCAATAAAGTCCATCTCCACCTGCAGCAACGCCTGAGAGAACTCTCTGTCCACCTCTACATCTGGGTGAGAACGTTCCTGTTTTTTTGGTATCATTCACCATACTGTGTATGTTTAGTCTAGGCCCTTTGGGCTGTTTCATAGTTGTTTGTCACAGAGGTTCCTCCTCTAGCGTCTATTATTTTATAAAGCATCTATATATTAAATGTTAAGTTTTACCCCTTTGTCCCCTTAGGGGATTAGTACATTTGCCATATCATTTTGGAAGTAAATAGGTCTAGTCGTCGAACTTGGCCTTTCTTGAGTTTTTCTAATTCAAATTCTTCTCTCAGAAACTTGCTTACTGATGCTGAAACTACGGCTGCTGTCAGTTCAAGTCTTGGTATTGTCTGAATACTGGTAGGTGCAACTCTGGCCTTCCCCATAACCAAGGCACAGTGTATCTTTTCTTCTCCTATCACTTTGATGTAGGAGCACTGACCATAACCATAACTACTGGTATCTGAAAAGTGATGAAGATCTATTTTCTTGTACTTTCTGAAATCATGAGGTACAAAACATCTGGGTATCCGAACTTCTCTCAAGTTTTGCAAGTCTCTTATCCAACTCTCCCACCTTGGCCTCAAATTGTCAGGTATGGGTTCATCCCATCCTAACTTCTGTCTGCATAATTCTTGCAGTAGTTCTCTTGCTTTGAGGAACACTGGGGCCAAGAATACTAATGGATCATATATAGAAGCCACTGTGGAAAGAATGGTATGTCTAGTATGTTCTCTTCAATAGATACTTCAAAGAACTTGTCATTCTCTACATTCCATCCCAATCCAAGTACGTTCTGAACTGAAAGATGATCATAATTGAGATCTACATTCTTCATTGTTGCTGCACATTTAGAGTCACTGATGGATTCCAGTACCTCTCTGTTGTTTAAGATTTGTGAAGGCCCAGGTTTCTTCTTGCGCATCTTTCTTGGCTTTCTTTCACTAGTTTGATTCTGTGGACTCTAGACTTGAGACCATCATCTACATAAAAGTTTTTCTTCAGAACATTTGCTGCTGATGGGCAATCCTTTTCATTCTGATTGGCCAGGTACTTCATACCATAATTGGTGCAACCTGGAGACGATGCTTCTCCAAACAAGTGTACTTTCATTCTATATTTTGCTGGCTCTGTATCTCCATCCTCCCACCATAGAAACCTCAGGAAGTCTCTATCTTCATTATTCACATGAAACTGGTGGAACATCTTTTCAACGTCACACGTGACAGCTACAGGATACTTTCTGAATCTACAGAGTACTCCAGGCAGAGTGTTTGTAAGATCTGGTCCTTTTAGTAGATGATCGTTCAATGCAACACAATCGTACTTTGCTGAGCAATCAAATACCACTCTAATCTTATCTGGTTTCTTTGAGTGGTAGACACCTTGATGTGGGATGTACCACACTTCTCCTTTAGGTTGATTATTAACTTTCTCTGCATGTCCTTCTTTGAGGATGCCTTCCATGAATTTCAAATATTCATTCTTGAGTTTGGGATCTCTTCCCATCCTTTTCTTCAAACATTTCAATCTTGCTAGGGCAAGATTTCTGTTATTTGGCAGATGAGGCCGTTCTCTAAAAGGTAAGGGCATTTCAAGATGACCTTGTTGATTCTGCTGAATACTTTCTTCAGTGTGTACGAACTTTATGTCTTCTTAGGATACACTCTTTTCTTTAGAACTTATGTCTGCAAAGTCGGATTCAAGGATCTTGATTAGTTTTGCTGGACTTACAGTTGGTAACTGTTGGACAGATATTCGATGACACAATCCTGTCACCTGTCTTGAGTTTGCCATCTGCTGTTTTCCTCCAAAAACACCCCATCCTAGATCAGTTTGAACGGCGTAGGGTTCACCCTTTCCTCCTGTGATTACCCTTCGTGGTACCAAGGCTTCAGCACAATCGTAACCTATCAACAGTCCAACAACCAAACTCCTTCAGCGGGGACATTTTATGAGATATGACAGATAGGTGCTCCATTTTTTGGCTGTTTTCTATAGGTATATAATCTTTTGTATAAGCTGGAGGTAGAACTAATGTGAAGTTTGAATGAAATCCTCTAATTCTCAGTCCTTTGACCCTTTGACTGTTCACTAATGTGTCTCTCCCCGTCATTGTGGTGAGTTTGAGCTTCACTAGTTCTGTAGCCACTTATAATTTCTTGCATATTTCTTGATCAATGAATGTGAGGTCACTCTGGGCATCCAGTAACGCATAGGTGTATACCTTCTTGTTCCTCCTTTTAGGATTTGAAATGCAAACTGGTACAACCATTGATGTGCCGTTGCTTTTTCCTTCCCTCACTCTGCAAGAGAATACCGCTACTTTTTTCCTTCCTCAGTATTTTTAGGTATTGTGGATTTATCTTTCTTTGGACGTTCTTCATGTAGTGGTTTAGGATGGTGTCCTATGCAAACGCTGCATGTGGCCTTTTTCTTACACTCCTTAGTAACATGGCCTTTTCTTAGGCATTTAAAACAAAGTTGGTTATCCAGTACAAATCTTTTCTTTTGATTTGGGGACTTTTCCTTCAATTGTTGGCACTTGTGTATGGAGTGGTTCTCTCCACAGAACATACATTTGAAGGTAGTCTGAAGATTTGTTGGTTCTGTCTCTCTACTGATCCCAGTAGTGTCTTTGGACTTGTTTTCGTAGATATCTGGACCTTTATCTGCTGTGTTGGTCGCAAAGCTAGTTGCTCTTGCGCATCTTAAATCTCTCACATGCCTTTCGTCTAAGGATTTTAAGACGTTAGATGCTGTTACTGGATTACATGCTATCCGTGCTTCCTTATTGATGAACTCAGAGAACTCTTTAAAACTTGGGAAGTCCTTACCTAGATCTAACTGTTCAGTCACATAGCGATTCCTTTAGAAGCCACTTCTTCAGGTAGCTTAGTTAGCATCCTGTGGTTTTCTAGATAATCGTTCAGTACTTCTAGTCCTCGTACATGTGGGATGGCATTGCTGCATGCTTGCAGGTAGTAACTATACTTTTGGAGTTTGAAGTGTTCTTTAGGACCTATTTTAGGCCAGTTATTCAGTTTCTCTCTAAAGGCTCTTTGTACTAAGAAAGGATGACCATATCTTGCATTAAATTTTTCCCAAGCTTGCTTGTAGGCTTCTTTGTCTTTTCTATAGAAGTTACCTTCAAGAACTTCCTTGGCTTCTCCACCAACAGATCTCTGAAGGTAGAATAACTTGTCAACTGGACTGATGCAATGATGCTCAATGATCATCTCAAAACTTACCTTCCACTCTATGAGCTTCAGTACGTCTCCTGAAAATACAGTAGGTCCCGGCACGGGAAGTCTAGCTAGGAATGTTCACTGTGGTCCTGCTGGGACAATGGTTGTAACATTCTCCTGAGCATTGCCGTGGCATCTAGGAATAGAATCATCCGGTTCTATTTTCTCACTCAGTTCTAAATTAGGTGAGTCCCTTTCTTCATCTTTTCCAGTAGAGATAAAGGGTAAATTCACACAACTTTTTCCTAACATTGGACTAGGCCTCTCTTTGCTTTTCTGAGCAGGGATGGAAAGATAATGACTTATTTCCTCACTACAAGCTGGTGATTTCCTTCCATTCTCCTGGGCGTATGAAGGAAAGTAGGAGTCTGTTTCTTCACTTAGTACAGAGTTGAACCTATGAGTACTCTGACTTATATCCTCCTCATGTACTTTGAGTCTGGCTTCTATGATCTTAACTTCTTTTTGCCGTTCCAGACTTTTCAATTCAGATTCCATTTGATGGCGCTGTGCCTCCATTTCAGATTCCATTTGATGGCGCTGTGCCTCCATTTTAGTTTCCATCTGATGGAGTTGTGCATCCTTTTCAGCTTCCTTTTCGGACATCAATTGGCGCTGCACCTCGATGGCAGCCTCAATCTCTGCTCTCTTGACAGCAAGTTGGTCAGCTAATTCCTTTATTTTGGCTGAAGTATTTGAGTATGTGGGTGGCACTTCTGCTAGCGAAGGAAGTCACACTTGAGATTGTGGTTCCCCCTAAGGACCTAGTATAGTCTATCATAAAAAGCTCATTCATTCAACTTCTTGCTTTAACTTCATCATAATTAGCTGCAGAGGAAAGTTCTCTCATGAGCTTTGCTAAATCTTTAGTGACTGCAGTACATGTGTCAATGTTCCTTACAATATCCTGGGAAGGTGTCGTAAACGACCGTAGGTTGACATATGCTGCCATAAGCTCTGATTCAGATTCTTCTACCATCTCTACCATATCACTCAAGTTCCGTTTTATACTTTTTTGCTTTAGCTTTTTACGAATGTCTTTAATGTATAATTTCCACTTATCATACATTCTGGCAAACTTTTTTCCTTTTAGCGCTGCTTCTTGCTTCAAATTTTCCAGCATCTTTGGGGTCGGTTTTCTGGCACGTGATGAACGTCTTAGTTCATCTGCTTGGGCTATATTTGTTTGAGGCAATACTAATGCTGCATCAGACTCTTCTACCTCAGACAGGTTCTCTTGCTCTTCCCCCTCTACTCTGTCTATCTTTGTATCTTCTAACAGTAGCATGGTAATACTAGGCTCGGACATTTTACTTTAAATGCTAAAAACAATCAATACAAATAATAAGATACCTTTCACTTTAAATGTATAACTGACAAATGCAGAATTAAATGACTTTCACTTTAAATGCAATACTGACAAAATGCAGACATAAATGACTTTCACTTTAAATACTTTAAAGTCCATATACTACAAACTGTCCTTTGTTGTTATTTTCAAGTCTCCTATTTCTGAAAAAAAAAAAGTCTCTTTATGCCAAAGCCTATATGCAATGATAAGTAATAAGGAAAGCTCTGACCTTATTCTGAAGAGCAGGAACAAATGTCTGTCTTAAAGGAGACATGTCTTTTCTTGATAATGCGATGCTGTGTGCTGACTTGTGATGCGCTGGCTTGGATACGATGCTGCAGGCTTTGGGCCTAGTGGCGGGAAACTAGCTGGCTGCAGTACGTGGCCTCTTCGTGGATAGCGGTGTGAGCACTCTAGCTCTGGACTTTGGCCTCCCACCATGCGTCTCTTTTTCTATCTAGGGATCGCAGGAGGGTTGGCGCTCTTTCTGACTATTTTGCCTTTGCCGTTCTGCCACTTTAAGAGTCGGCTGCAGTTTGACTAATGCACACATTCTATGGCCTTTATGGTAGCTCCGCTGAGGTGTCTTTGCTTGCTCACTCAGGGAACAGTTGCTGCGCGGTGGTATATGCTGGCGCTCCGCTGCTATAATGCACTCTTTAATGTGCAAGTTGAGGTGCGCTATCGCTTCACCCTCTGAGGGTAATAGTTCCACTGTGGCAGGCGCAGCACTATGAAGTGCATTTTGCGCTGTGGCATTAGAAGTATTTTGATATCTCTGACTTTTAGTGTAACCAGACTGTCTATTACTCTGTAATTCCTCTAGCGCCGTTCTATGGAAACAGTAGGTTTAAATTGCACACCAAATGCTTGAAATAACTTATTTATTAACGTCAACTTTTCTTCATACGTAACACTGCCACTTCCGCAGCAGATAGTCCATTTACAAAACACGTGTTGAATAGATATCACAAAATGGCGGTATGCATAAGATGGTGGTTCAACTGTACAATCTTGTCATTCAACATAAAATGGTGGATATATTTCTCTCTTGAGTATCTATACTCTCACTTTACATTATTTAAGCACTTTATGATCTCTCTGAGAGGTATATCTAAGGTTAACCAATAGTTCACTTGCTCTACTTGGTTTGCAGTTTGCTCTATACAATTGCTTGTGATCTGGTATGAGCAGTTCACATTTGTATGCAATTTGTTTGGATTGTATTATTGTATGGCTCAATAGTTCGTTTGTATGGTTGCAATTGTAAACTTTGTAGTTTGCAATTGAATTTGTAGTTTGCAATTGGTGGAACTGTAAGTAAACACATATATAACTAGTTCAGTATACAGTTCTAAACACTAATCAACTTGCAGGATAACAGGCTGAACTGGATGGACAAATGTCTTTTTTCGGCATTATATACTATGTTACTATATTACTATATTAACAGTAGGAACATTATATAACTGTTTTAAATACCTATTTTGGCCTCTCTGCTTCTATAAAACACAGCTCTTAGTGAAGATGATTGTCTGTTCAGCTTCTCTCCTCTGTAATGATTCTAGTAGCTCCTGCTAGGGGAATTTCCCATAAAGGATGTGTGTGAGGCTGGCTGTGATTGGTCAAGACTCCTGCCCAGCAACAACAGTTTAACTCTATGCTTTCTGTTGTTTCTGCTGTGTCATTGAGCTTACCTTACATTATATAATTAATCTTAAGGGCATATTATCTTTTCTGCTTCTGTGAACACAATATATATATAACAGTTATATGACATCCAAACATGAAGTCAATGTAAATAACTTTGCTTTGTCTTTAACACACAAACATAGGAACTGTATTAAGGTTATTGGCAGGTTTAGCTGTATAAACATATAAGCTATATTAGCAACCTAGGACAGGTCTTAGCTGGCCAGCTACTCTAGGGACTCCATGCGCCTCTGTACGTGGTCCGTAATGGCTTTACTTTGTTCATAAGCCTTAATTGAAACAGAATTTTATTCCTTTAGCAGGTCCTTTTCATCTGACAGCTATACTTAGTTCAAGGGGCAATTTGGCACTTAAGTAGTACTTATCACTTCTCAAAGACATTTTGAATTAAGCAAATTGTACTTGATGAGTCTGTGAATTGCCTTACCTTTCAAAGCACCAACTTCAATAATGAACACGCATACAGTGTGTTCTTAAAAATGTTAAAACTTATTTTCTGTGTTTTTTCTTGTAATTAAACAAGTCTTACTTTTTAATAAGCAGAGCAATCAAAGTACATCTCCAGAGAAGTGCTTATTTATCAGTTCATCAATTTATGGACTTGTTTGGTGAGAATGTACTTTGTGGGAGAACTGGCTGGATGTGTTGCTAAGCTGGTTTCAAATTATGATCTGCTAAGCGCAGTTTGACATTTGATAGACAAGAATAATTACACCACTTCACATCTTATCTCTTCCTACAGGAACCTATGAGTAATGCAGCTATGCTGCACCACTCCGCATCCTGCTTTGATGAGTCTCGAAATGATTAGTCACGGTGACCTGTGATTTTTCTTTACTTTGCAAAGCCTGGTCTTTTGTTAGCTTGTATCACAAACGTCATTTGCACAAATGGTTTTAAATGGCTTATGACAATGTCATACCCCAGGCAATTTCTCAATCTACCCACAGAAAAATTACCCGCAGCATTAAATTATACCTATAAGCCACATTCAGTTTATCTTGGCATTGCATTTCAGTTGCCAAGTGACTCAGTCTTGAAACGAGTTGACCTGTTTTACTGTTAGTAATCACATGTATTTTTTGTGTCGGTGTATATATTACAAGACTAACTATGATGTACTTATTACCATGACAGCTATATCAGGCTAATTATGGAGCTCTATATCAACCCCTAATTATAGACTCATAGCACATCTGCTCCGAAAGGTAAATCAGATGTTTGTTCAGGTTCTTGAGTGAGAAGCAGCTCGATGTGCCAGGAGGATTAGGTAAAAGAGAACAAACAGAAACAGAAATATGAACAAATTGATGGAATAGTCATCAGCACAAAGATAAATAAGCATCCATAATATTACTGCACATGCAATGCCTGCATTTTTTTATGACAAACTGTGTGAATGGAATGTGTTCAATTTAGAGATGAGCAAATTTCCTCGAATCCTAGAATCGATTCTACCTGCATCAAAAATGCTTTAGATGCCTGGGAAAAAAATTCGCTCTCTCTCTCTCTCTGGAAAAAATTCTACCCAAATGAAATGGAAGAAAATTGGATTCTAGCATGTCAGAATTTTTAAAAAAATTTGGGTTGAATTTAAGTCTAACGAATAGAATTGCTCCTATCTAGCTCAATTATAATATAAGCAGGAAGGCTTTGTTCACACTATCTTGACACACACTGTGCATGAGAGATAAATGTCCTTATAAAAGAAAAAGTATTCTGTACTATAATATTCTAACAGCTGTCTATAAAAGCAAACATTTTCCAAAAGGATTCTCTTCTTTAGATCTTGATGATATGTACAGATTGGTCAGACGTGTCCACCCTTACCATTGCTCAAATTTGATTAAGAACTGAACAAATTCAATACGATATTCAAACATGCCAGAAAATAGCTTGATAGGCTGCAATTCACAACACAACCAGTGTGGGGCTACACATATAGGATAGACATCTTGTGGCAGAATATCACAATCATGCTTTTTTCAAGGGTGGTAATCTCGATATGTTGACTGAAAAAAAAGCAAGGAAGTACAATGGAGTATACATTATTTTACACTGAAAGTCAAGCATGTAGTTACTGTTGCTGCAATGCAAATTTTGTGTATTTTTTTAAAATATTTTCCCCATGACAACGCATTATGTAAGAAAAAAAAAACTTTATTGAAATTTTTTCTTACTAGGTGACTTCTCCTCCTCCTGTGATTGTTTCAATAAAAATTAAATTGCAATTAGATCTGCTCAAATGACTCAAAATTCGATTTGGGTTTGATTTGGCCATATCAGTTGGCTGATTCAATTCAGGTGTGAATCGATGCTACCCAAATCCAAAGTGCTCCAAATGGCCTAACAATTTGTGTATGACACTCTGAGGTCTTCTATGACTAATATTTTTTCTTTCTTTTTTCTACTGATGCTTGTGTCTACTGCTTCTTTCAGGTGTCCCCATTCTCGCGATCAATGAGGATACCAATAGGCAGATCCCTGCTGATCAGACACATCCCCTATCCTATGGAACAAACCCTTTAAGCCCCATTGTTATGCTCAAGAAAGAAATCTGTATGGATTTTAAGATGTGAATTTCTGCTTGTGTCTACTGCTTCTTTCAGGTGTCCCCATTCTCGCGATCAATGAGGATACCAATAGGCAGATCCCTGCTGATCAGACACATCCCCTATCCTATGGATGGGGTTAAGTTGTCTTAATGGAACAAACCCTTTAAGCCCCATTGTTATGCTCAAGAAAGAAATCTGTATGGATTTTAAGATGTGAATTTCTGCTGTGAATTATCTTTACCAAGGCGAATTTGCCTAGTTCAAAAAAGGACGGTATGAACATAGCCTTAAGATTAATTCCTGAATGGTAATCTCATAGATCAAAAGATGTTAGTATTCAGTAGTGTTGATCGCGAATATTCTAATCATGAATTTTTATTGCGAATATCGGCACTTCGAGAATTTGCAAAGATGTAGAATATAGTGCTATATATTCGTAATCGCGAATATTCTAGATTTATTTCATCATCAGTAACCTCCCTTCTTGCTTGTGGGCCAATGAGAAGGCTGCAATATCTTTGTCAGAGCTTAGCAACATACCTAGCAACCAATAGGAAAGTTGCCTACCCCTTTACTATATAAGAAACTCCCCAGCAGTCATTTTCTGCAGTTTTTTTGCAGTTCTGAGAGAGAGAGAGAGAGAGAGAGAGAGAGAGAGAGAGCAGTGATATTGCTATGCTCTGTGCTTTCATCTGGATCCTATTCCTTATCCAATTACATTAGATAGTTAGTTAGCTCATACAGTCAGGTCCATAGATATTGGGACATTGACACAATTCTAATATTTTTGGCTCTATACACCACCACAATGGATTTGAAATGAAACGAACAAGATGTGCTTTAACTGCAGACTGTCAGCTTTAATTTAAGGGTATTTACATTCAAATCAGGTGAACGGTGCACGAATTACAACTGTTTGCATATGTGCCTCCCACTTGGTAAGGGGCTAAAAGTAATGGGACAATTGGCTTCTCAGCTGTTCCATGGCCAGGTGTGTGTTATTCCCTCATTATCCCAATTACAATGAGCAGATAAAAGGTCCAGAGTTAATTTCAAGTGTGCTATTTGCATTTGGAATCTGTTGAGGCAACTCTCAAGATGAGATCCAAAGAGCTGTCACTATCAGTGAAGCAAGCCATCATTAGGTTTAAAAACTAAACAAACCCATCAGAGAGATAGCAAAAACATTAGGCCTGGCCAAAACAACTGTTTGGAACATTCTTAAAAAGAAGGAATGCATCGGTGAGCTCAGCAACACCAAAATAACCGGAAGACCACAGAAAACAACTGTGGTGGATGATCGAAGAATTCTTTCCCTGGTAAAAAAAACACCCTTCACATCAGTTGGCCGGATCAAGAACACTCTCCAGGAGGTAGGTGTATGTGTGTCAAAGTCAACAATCAAGAGAAGACTTCACCAGAGTGAATACAGAGGGTTCACCACAAGATGTAAATCATTGGTGAGCCTCAAAAACAGGAAGGCCAGATTAGAGTTTGCCAAACGACATCTAAAAAAGCCTTTTCAGTTCTGGAACAACATCCTATGGACAGATGAGACCAAGATCAACTTGTACCAGAGTGATGGGAAGAAAAGAGTATGGAGAAGGAAAGGAACTGCTCATGATCCTAAGCATACCACCTTATCAGTGAAGCATGGTGGTGGTAGTGTCATGGCGTGGGCATGTATGGCTGCCAATGGAACTGGTTCTCTTGTATTTATTGATGATGTGACTGCTGACAAAAGCAGCAGGATGAATTCTGAAGTGTTTCGGGCAATATTATCTGCTCATATTCAGCCAAATGCTTCAGAACTCATTGGACGGCGCTTCACAGTGCAGATGGACAATGACCCAAAGCATACTGCAAAAGCAGCCAAAGAGTTTTTTAAGGGAAAGAAGTGGAATGTTCTGCAATGGCCAAGTCAATCACCTGACCTGAATCCAATTGAGCATGCATTTCACTTGCTGAAGACAAAACTGAAAGGAAAATGCCCCAAGAACAAGCAGGAACTGAAGACAGTTGCAGTAGAGGCCTGGCAGAGCATCACCAGGGATGAAACCCAGCGTCTGGTAATGTCTATGCGTTCGAGACTTAAGGCTGTAATTGACTGCAAAGGATTTGCAACCAAGTATTAAAAAGTGAAAGTTTGATTTATGATTATTATTCTGTCCCATTACTTTTGGTCCCTTAACAAGTGGGAGGCACATATGCAAACTGTTGTAATTCCTACACCGTTCACCTGATTTGGATGCAAATACCCTCAAATTAAAGCTGACAGTCTGTAGTTAAAGCACAACTTGTTCGTTTCATTTCAAATCCATTGTGGTGTTGTATAGAGCCAAAAATGTTAGAATTGTGTCGGTGTCCCAATATTTATGGACCTGACTGTATATATAATACAGATAGTTAGTGGGAGTCAGTGTAGGTTAGATAGTGATACTGATAGCTTCCAGTGCAGGGTGTTAGGTAGTGTGATAGGAATTACTGTTTCTCTGCTGTCCATACATACATGCTACAGACATAGTGCTGTGATGTCACAACAATACTTAGTACACCAATCAGTAATATCTACTCAGACCTGATAAAATGTGAAGTTGCATAAATTGCGCAATAAATATGCGCATCATTAGTGTCGATTTGCGCAATCGTGAAAATAATGACTGGAGATCACGAATTCTAGAATTTGCTAATTTATTGCGAATATTATGCAAAAAAAATTGCAAAATATCGCGAAAACGAATATTGCCTATGCCGCTCATCTGTCACGGACGTTCACGTGGCAGGTACCAGAAGATCAGAGAGACTGGCAACACGTGGGTTGACAAGTTTCTTGTGGATCTTATTGTGTCTGTGTTTTGGTGAATGCCACACCCGTTGCTTTTGTTGTTGCTTGTTGGTAATTTACCTTCACGATAAGTAGCCGCTTCTCACTCTTGGAGGTGCGGTTTATAGATTTTCTTCCTGTCTTCTACTAGCTGGTCTGTTGTACTCTGTGTTGCTTCTGGAGTTGCCAGTTGTTTACTTTAAGCTAAGTCTTGTCTCTTCTTATTGTATTGTGTTTGTTATATTCCCTGTTTGTATCAGGGCCTGAGATAGATACTTCCATTCGTCCATCTGGGGAGGAATGGGTTGTCTCTGGTCCTAACCTTATTCCAGGGCCTTATGGGGAAATTAGGGCGTAGGTATCCAGCATATGAATATTCCTACCTTCAAGGTCTATTCATATTGATAGGTAGTTAGGGCCTGGATTAGGGTGGTTTAGGAGGTGACCTGTTCCTTCCCTAGTTTCCAGGCCTAGTTACTGTTCCCCTTCCCTCCTGTGTTCAGTGTGGAGTTTTCCCCCCACACTGATCCTGACATCATCACTAGTATTCAGATCTATTGGATATGTTACAGATTTTCAGTGTGAATTTTGGACCCAAATCATATAGAAAATACATGAGGATAAGGTTTTTAAACCACCAATCACATGTAGCATCATGTAAATTTTAGCAGCATGTTGTGGATTTGCCATGGATTTTCTGGCATTAGATTATGACATGGGGCAATGGCATCTTGATAGGGCATCTGCAGTACCCTAGCACAGGGGGAAGCTGCAAAGGTTTGTGATGTAATGTTACGTTATTTAATGTATGTACACCCAGCATGGCCTGGTATGGTTGGCAGGGACAGGGTTAATCACCCTATTTCACACCTCTCAGAAGGGTCTAAAGTGTAGCAGTCCTACTTCCTAACTAGAGAGAGAGTCTAGACAAGTGTGTGAGGAGGGATGAAGCAAGTCCATGTGCTCCTTCTCCTTAGGATCACTTCTGAGAAGGAAAGGAAATGAGAGGAGAGGCTCAGAATCTGCATAGGAGTCAGTAAGGTAACTTGCCACTACAGCTAATCAGACTTTGCTGCTTGTGAGGGATTATAATTAACTAGCCGTCACACTTAACCATGTCCTGGCCAGACGTGCCTCTTAAAATCGGTATCCTGCAGTGGACACTACAGCCATAATTGGCAGTATACAGTTACCGGCCAGAGATTCTACTGAGAGAAACTTTAGCAAGATAGCCTGCCAAGAGTGTAACTATTTGTTACTTTGCCAGCCTCTATACCTCGCTATCTGGGAAAAGAAAGAGTCGTTGGATGTACTACGACCCCTATTTTGCGCTTAGTATAGAGAGATACTTATTCTTTTACTTCTGGCCCACTATCACCACACACATCATATCATATCGTTAGAGCTACTTCTTCTCACATCCTCCTCACGGGCTTGCTGCACATCTGTTTTATCCAGAATGCATAATGAATGTATGCCTGCACTGGAAGATAAGGACTCAGAACTTTGATTATTTTTGTTGTTGTTCTTTTTATTTGATTTTTGTAATGAGATTGCGATTGACTTTGGGAACCTGGTGCCTACGTTTCACACAATTTTTTCCATTGTAGTAACAAAGACATAATGATTTCCCTTCTTTGTCACTTTACTAAGATCAACTTATCGCCAAGTCTGGTCTGGAAAATTGCAGTGTTCTATAATCAGCTGTCAAAGTGCCACGTTAAATCTTGAAAGGGTTAAAGTATGAAATTTATTATTCGCTTTTAGGTCATTCAGTTGATTACAAGCTAGCGGCATTGATACATTTAATCCTTTCACTCCCTATAATATGGTCATTTATCATTTTATACTGCTATTACAAACTACCCTGGTTGCTTATTGCATGCCTTAATCATATACACTTGCGAATAGTGTACATAGTTTCCATCTCCGCCTAATTCATCACACACACCTAAAACACACACATATGGCGGTCATCCACGATGCTAGGGAGGCTCGTCTCTGCCTGCCATTAGCTGCTACCCCCTGACACCGGATGTTTTCATCCATGCACGGCGAGAAACAGCAGCGGCGGTGCGGGGACCAGGAGTGGCGTCGGGAGTGGAGACCCAGGTAAATATATTCCCTGTGAGGGGCACGGCACATGGGGGAGGGGCAGTTATTTATATTGGATAACCCCTTTAAATCTGTCATGTGAGGGAACCTATTTCCTAATGCCCACCACAATCAACATGTAAAGGGGAAAATTCTACAGAGCACCCCATACAAAGTACTGCACTTGAACTGATCCTTTGTGTTGGGAACCTGAACTGTAAAGATCCAGTGAAGCTAACATGACACTTATGCTACGTTGCAAAGTTATGTTATGTGCTGTTTAGAGTTGAGCGGACACCGGGATGTTCGGGTTCGACGGGTTCGGCCGAACTTCACAAAACAGTTTGAGTTCGGGACCCGAACTTGACCCCGATCCCAAACCCTGAACCCGGAGCACTAAAATGGCTCTATAAAAGTCATGGAAAGGGCTAGAGGACTGCAAAAGGCAGCAAAATGTGGTTAAGAGAATGGCAAGTGGTCTGCAGACAAATGTGGATAGGAAAATGACTTCAAATAACATAAAATACGTAAAAATAAAAAATAACAATCTTGATCTAGGAGGAGGAGGTCCATATGGAGTAGGAGGTTGAGGAGGCGGTGGATGTGGCTGTGTAGGTGGAAGCGGCGGTGGAGGAGGAGGAGGTAGCCAACACTGGGTTTTTTTGGGTTTTTTTTGTTCAAATTTGGGTAGACCCCAAAACATTGGGAAATATAAAAAATAAAACAAAGGGAAAATGCGCTGGAGTACAACAATGGCTGGGTGAGGCCGGTATACATGTCTATTCTGCACAAGGTATGGAAAAGTCCTGTGGGATCTCTGCCTGGTTCATTTTAATGAACATGAGCTTGTCCACATTGGCTGTGGACAGGCGGCTGCGCTTGTCTGTGATAACCCCCTCCTGCCGTGCTAAACAAACGTTCAAACAATACAATGGCTGCAGGCCATGTGCCCAATTTGGAGACCCAGAAGTTGAAGGGGGCAGGCCCATCATTCAGTACGTGTAGGCGTTTGCACACATACTGCTCAACCATGTAGCAATGCGCACGTCCCTATGACGACCTTGATCCAATTGGATATCTTCCCTATCAACTTTTGATGTTCTTTATTTCTCCTACCATGGTAATCACGGGTAACGGGGAATCAGGGTTCCATGCGGGAGAGGGAGCCTGAGAAAGGGATACCACATCCAAGGGAGGTCAATGGATAAAATAAAATGTGATCGAGCGGAAATGTGGGACAAATTATTGAAACAGAAGCATCAAAGTAAAGGAGGGGGCGCGCGGCAATTACCCACTCCCGACTCGGGGATGTAGTGACGATAAATAACAATACAGGACTATTAAGATGCCCTGGTATTGGAATGATTAATAAAAAATTATAGGGAATGTCACTGGGGTATTTTGGATTTGTAAACGTTAGACAGGAGAGGCCCTGCTGCCGCTTTGTTGACTCTAGATAACTTCTGCCTGAACGCACGTCCCCGTGACGTCCACCATCCAATTGGATATCTTCTATCAACTTTTGATGTTCTTTTATGTGCCTACCATAGTGATCACGGGTAACGTGGAATCAGGGTTCCATGCTGGAGAGGGAGCGTGAGAAAGGGATACCACATCCAAGGGAGGTCAATGGCTGAAATGTGATTGAGCAGAAATGTGGGACAAGTTGTTAAAGCGGAAGGATCAAATGAAAGGAGGGGCGTCAATTAAAGACGAATTTTAGAAATTTAAGTCCCTGTCACCTATGCAGAGCAGGGGTTTTTCATCGGCAAAAATGGGTTAATGACACCCACCAATGGAACAGACTATTTTTAAAAATTTCTGTCCCTGTCAACTATGCAGAGCAGGGGTTTATTCACGGCAAAACTGGGTTCATGTTACCCACCAATTGAACAGACGATTTTACAAAAACTAGTTCCCTGTCACCTATGCAGAGTAGGGGTTTGTATACGGCAAAAATTGTAAAATGTCACCTGAGAATGTAACAGACACTTTTGCACCCTCTTTTGCCCTGCTGGTGCCTCTGTGCGACCACCGCCTCTTCCTCCAAACTGCACACGTCACTCGCATGACCTTGATTCCATGTGGGGTCTAGTACCTCATCATCCTCCACATCATCTTCCACCCACTCTTTACCTCTGCCCTCCTTGTCGGTCTGCAGACTGCAGAAAACCGCAGCAGTTGGCACCTGTGTTTTGTCATCATTAGAGACGTGGTCTTCCCATGTCCTCATCCTGAAACATAAGTGGTTGGGCATCAGTGCACTCAATCTCTTCCACTTCTGGTTCAGGGCTATGTGGATGGCCCACGGAAACCCTGCCAGTACAGTGTCCCACTACCCTCGTGAGTACTGCAAAGTTGTTGTATTATGCTTTGTATGCTTTATATAACCTGTCTTATGCTGCAGTGCATCTTTACGAATAATCCCTGCCAACAGGTGTGTTAGATTGCATTACACTGAGCATACCACTAGGGGGAGATAACACATCCCATATATATAGCCCAGCTCAGGCCTAGTTAGTCAGTCTAGGGTGTGCAGTCTAGCAGAGAGTCCTCAGGCAGTTCAGTCCAGTTCAGTCTGGAGTCTTCAGCCCTGAGTTAAAGTGGTCCACTTACTCAGAAAGATAATTAATCCAGAAAGCACAAAAGAAGCAGAGACCCAAAGGGTTACGGACATCGTTATACATGCCTTAGGACCTTTGGAGTTACAAGTGAAGGATTGACCAGCCTCCGGCAGCCTCACTAACCTGCACTGGGATGACAGGGACCACCATAAATGTCCTCTACCAGTAAGCATAAAAATCTATATAATTTAATAGTTTGGGAGACAGGCATCACACCTGTCGGCAGTGGATCTGTTGCAGCTTTACCTCTGTCTATCTTAAAGAGACTGTTTTCTATATGGATGTAACTGTCACGGGTGTATGTGAGCAACGATAGTAATTCACAGTACAGAGCAACTGACTGGACCCAGAACTAGGGAGGATAAAGGGTGACCCCTGTCCGACCCTCAACGCTTTCCCTATTCTGCTAAAGCACATGCCCGGATCCAAAAGGCGGAACGAGGCATGCCCACGTGCCTAAGACTAATGACCACTGTAACCCCTACAATAGTGGAAGGGGCACGGCCACCAGTGCCCTACTCAGTATATGGAGGGAACCGTGGCCACCTCAGATCCAGTCAGAAAACAAACAGGAATACAACAATGTCTGCAGACTTAGCTGAAGGTGTTGTAGCCGCAGAGAAGACGGATCCAAGGACAGGCTGGCAAAATCCGGAGTGCTAGCTGCAGCAGAACACAGGTCCAGTGGACTGATAGCTACAAGTGAAGAAACCAAAGCAAGAGCCACAACTGAAGTGAGAACTATAATCCACATCCTATCATAGGAGGAGGGGTGATATAAAGAGAAGGAAATCAAACACATGAAGGACAGCTGTGGTGAAAGAAACCAGAAGTAAACAGAGTAGTGAGAACGCCTCCCAGCTCTAGTAGTGACATCATCACAGGGGTGGAGAAACAGAGCTGTGAGAACGTCCCAAAGCTCTGGTAGTGACAGTACCCCCCCCCTCTACGGGTGGACTCCGGACACCCAGGACCCACCTTCTCAGGATGAGCCCTATGAAATGCCCTGATGAGGCGAGTGGCTTTAATGTCCGACACCGGAACCCACATCCTCTCCTCAGGACCATAACCCTTCCAATGAACGAGGTACTGAAGAGAACCGCGGACCATGCGAGAGTCCACAATTCTGGAAACCTCAAACTCCAGATTGCCATCAACCAAAATCGGAGGAGGAGGCAAAGAGGAGGGTACCGTGGGCTGGACATATGGTTTTAAGAGAGATCTGTGAAATACATTATGTATCTTCCAAACCCGTGGAAGATCAAGACGGAAGGCAACAGGATTGATGACTGACAAGATTTTATAAGGCCCAATAAACTTGGGACCCAATTTCCAGGAGGGAACCTTCAACTTAATGTTTCTAGTAGACAACCACACCAGATCACCCACATTCAGGTCCGGACCAGGCACACGTCTCTTATCAGCCACACGCTTATACCTCTCACTCATCTTTTTAAGATTACTCTGAATCTTTTGCCAAATGGTAGACAAAGACGAGGAAAATCTCTCCTCCTCAGGTAAACCAGAAAGAGCCCCTCCCGAGAATGTACCAAACTGCGGATGGAACCCATATGCACCAAAGAATGGTGACTCACCAGAAGATTCCTGACGACGGTTGTTCAGAGCAAACTCAGCAAGAGGGAGAAATGAACACCAATCCTCCTGGTTCTCTGAAACAAAACAGCGCAAATATGTCTCCAGATTCTGATTAAGGCGCTCAGTCTGACCATTCGACTGCGGATGAAAAGCAGAAGAGAAGGACAGCCGAACCCCCAGGCGAGAACAAAAAGCCTTCCAGAACCTGGACACAAACTGCGTGCCTCTATCGGAAACAATATCAGAGGGAATGCCGTGCAATTTAACAATATGGTCGACAAAAGCTTGCGCCAACGTTTTAGCATTGGGTAAACCAGGGAAAGGTACGAAATGAGCCATCTTGCTAAAACGGTCCACCACCACCAGGATCACCGACTTCCCCGAGGAACGAGGAAGATCCGTGATAAAGTCCATGGACAGGTGTGTCCAAGGACGGGAAGGAATGGGTAACGGGAGAAGGGAACCTGAAGGCCGTGAACGAGGGACCTTAGCGCGAGAGCACGTCTCACAAGCAGCCACAAAACCCTCCACCGACTTACGAAGAGCCGGCCACCAAAATCTCCGAGCAATGAGATCCACCGTGGCTCTACTCCCGGGGTGACCAGCAAGAACCGTATCATGATGCTCCTTAAAGAGTTTGTGACGTAGCTCAGGAGGCACGAACAACTTCCCAGAAGGACAACGGGCAGGTGTCTCAGTCTGGGCAGCCTGGACCTCGGCCTCCAAATCGGAATATAGAGCAGAAACAACTACCCCCTCCGCCAAAATGGGACCCGGGTCCTCAGAGTTTCCTCCTCCCGGAAAACAGCGAGAGAGAGCATCAGCCTTCACATTTTTTATCCCAGGTCGGAATGTAACAACAAAATTGAATCTGGAGAAGAACAGAGACCATCTGGCCTGTCTCGGATTCATACGCCTGGCCGACTCCAAGTATGCCAGATTCTTATGGTCGGTAAAAACGGTGATAGGGTGCCTGGCCCCCTCCAACCAATGGCGCCATTCCTCGAAAGCCAACTTGATGGCCAACAACTCCCTATCTCCCACATCATAGTTTCTCTCTGCCGGGGAGAGTTTTTTAGAGAAAAAGGCACAGGGTCGCCACTTGGCAGGGGAAGGGCCCTGGGACAAAACCGCACCCACACCCACCTCGGAAGCATCCACCTCAACAATAAAAGGTAAGGAAACATCGGGATGCACCAAGACGGGAGCAGACGCAAAATTCTCTTTAATCTTAGAAAAGGCTGCAAGCGCCTCCTCCGACCAAGAGGAAAAATCCGCCCCCTTTTTTGTCATGTCAGTGAGGGGTTTGACAACAGAGGAATAATTCAAAATGAACTTTCTGTAATAGTTCGCAAAACCCAGAAAGCGCATCAATGCCTTCTGATTCTCAGGAAGCTCCCACTCAAGTACAGCACGGACCTTCTCGGGATCCATGCGAAAACCAGAAGCAGAGAGGAGAAAACCCAGAAATTGAATCTCCGATACCATAAAAAGACATTTCTCCAGCTTGGCGTACAATTTATTTTCCCGCAGAATCTGCAGAACCTGAAAAAGATGATCCTGATGGGTCTGAACATCAGGGGAAAAAATCAAAATATCATCAAGATATACCAATACGAATTTCCCCATTAAATGATAGAAAATACTATTAACAAAATGCTGAAAGACGGCCGGAGCATTCATCAGGCCGAAAGGCATAACGAGATTCTCGAAATGCCCGTCAGGGGTATTAAAGGCCGTTTTCCATTCATCCCCCTCTCTGACCCTGACCAGGTTGTACGCGCCTCTCAAATCCAATTTGGAAAACACCTTGGCCCCAACAATTTGATTGAAGAGGTCCGGGATCAGAGGAAGGGGATAGGGATCGCGAATCGTGATACGGTTCAGCTCCCTAAAATCTAGGCAAGGTCTCAGAGAGCCATCTTTCTTTTTAACAAAAAAAAAACCCGCGGCCACAGGTGACTTTGAGGGACGAATATGCCCCTTTTCGAGACTCTCGGAGATGTAAGTTCGCATTGCGATTCTTTCCGGTTGTGAGAGATTGTAGAGGCGTGCTTTTGGCAGCTTGGCGCCGGGAATGAGGTTAATGGGACAGTCAAACTCCCGGTGAGGAGGTAGCTCCTGAACACCGCTCTCGGAAAACACGTCCGAGAAATCAGAGAGAAATGATGGCACTGTTTTAGTAGACACCTCTGCAAAAGTCGCTGTGAGACAATTCTCTCTACAAAAATCACTCCACTCATTTATTTGCCTTCCTTGCCAATCAATAGTGGGGTTATGTCTAGTGAGCCAGGGTAACCCCAAAACTAGAGGAGACGGCAATCCGTTAAGGACAAAACAAGATATTTCCTCCACATGAGTGTCACCTACAGCTAGCCGGATATTGTGAACAATGCCCTTCAGAGATCTCTGTGAGAGTGGAGCAGAGTCAATAGCAAAAACAGGTATATCTTTATCTAATGTGCAAACCTGAAAACCATGCATGGCTACAAATTGAGTGTCAATAAGATTGACGGCCGCTCCACTATCGACAAAAATCTCGCAAGAAATGACTTTGCTCTCTAGCGCCACCCTGGCAGACAGGAGAAAACGGGAACTGCAGGTCAGAGGAAAAGCATCAAATCCTACATCAACTTTGCCCAAAGTAGCAGATGAAGCAGAACTTGATGATTTACCTTTTGAGATTTTTCTCTTATTATCGCTCTTAGTACGGTTCAAGAATCTCCTAGACGGACAAACATTAGCCAAATGACCTATGCCCCCACAACAAAAACATACCATACTCTGAGGACTAAATCCTCTTTTATCAGGGGCAAGTCGAGCTAGCTGCATGGGCTCCTCCTCAGAGGGGAGCGAGACAGGATGAGGCCCCTGCACAGTGAATGAGTCCGCACCACTGCCCCTAGACTGACAATGGCTGGACAGAGAGGTCTCGTTTCTTTCTCTTAGACGCCTGTCAAGGCGTACCGCCAATGACATGGCAGACTCTAAGGACGTTGGTCTCTCATGGAAAGCAAACGCATCTTTTAATCTCTCCGAGAGACCATGACAGAACTGACTCCGGAGTGCAGCATCATTCCAACCCGAATCAGCTGCCCATCTCCGAAATTCAGAACAATAAAGCTCCGCAGACCGTTTGTTCTGGCATAAAACACATAGGTTAGATTCGGCCAGAGCAACACGATCCGGGTCATCATAAATCTGCCCCAGGGCCACAAAAAATCCCTCCACGGATCGAAGGGAGGGATCCCCTGATGGCAGCGAAAAAGCCCAAGTCTGAGCATTACCCCTGAGCAGGGAGATGACAATCCTCACCCTCTGCTCTTGATTACCAGAAGAGTGAGGACACAAGCAAAAATGGAGTTTGCATGCCTCTCTGAAACGAACAAAATTCTCACTGCCCCTGGAGAACGTCTCCGGAAGTGAGACTTTTGGCTCGCAACAGACTCCATGAGCCGGAGCAGGGCCCAATGCTTGAAGCTGGGTCATAGATTGACGGAGATCCGCTACTTCCAAAGAAAGACCCTGCATGCGGTCAACCAGGTCAGAAAGCGGATCCATGTCAAAAAAGGACGGTTTTGGTGGATTATAATCTCACGGGTGTATGTGAGCAACGATAGTAATTCACAGTACAGAGCAACTGACTGGACCCAGAACTAGGGAGGATAAAGGGTGACCCCTGTCCGACCCTCAACGCTTTCCCTATTCTGCTAAAGCACATGCCCGGATCCAAAAGGCGGAACGAGGCATGCCCACGTGCCTAAGACTAATGACCACTGTAACCCCTACAATAGTGGAAGGGGCACGGCCACCAGTGCCCTACTCAGTATATGGAGGGAACCGTGGCCACCTCAGATCCAGTCAGAAAACAAACAGGAATACAACAATGTCTGCAGACTTAGCTGAAGGTGTTGTAGCCGCAGAGAAGACGGATCCAAGGACAGGCTGGCAAAATCCGGAGTGCTAGCTGCAGCAGAACACAGGTCCAGTGGACTGATAGCTACAAGTGAAGAAACCAAAGCAAGAGCCACAACTGAAGTGAGAACTATAATCCACATCCTATCATAGGAGGAGGGGTGATATAAAGAGAAGGAAATCAAACACATGAAGGACAGCTGTGGTGAAAGAAACCAGAAGTAAACAGAGTAGTGAGAACGCCTCCCAGCTCTAGTAGTGACATCATCACAGGGGTGGAGAAACAGAGCTGTGAGAACGTCCCAAAGCTCTGGTAGTGACAGTAACTGTTACTAGGCGCAACGTTCAGTAAAAGTTATAAGTTTGTTTGCACCATCCTTGCCTCAGTCTCCAGTTCCTTAGTTAACACTACAGTAAATGGTTGTACCATCACAAAAGGTACTGGCGTCACGACTACAAGGGACCTTGCCATAGGCACATTAATACAGACCATCAAGGGCACCTCGAACCACCATCTGGCCTGTGTCCCCTACACCAGAGTGTGCCCCAGAGAATTCTTGTCCCGTTCTCCTTATCACTTATGCGAGCCTGCCCAGGGACGACATAACCGTGAGTAACCAGAACTGTATTTACCTCGCCCCATCTATTGCTCACACCGTGACCTCACGTATAATTCCCCTGTCGGTCTGACATACCGCGCCAGCAGAGTCATCAAAAAGCATAAGAGACTGCTGCATGACTTGGGGCTCAGACTGCTTGGCTGATTTGCAAGGGGGTGAGTTGAAAGACAGATGGCCATGGGCTACAGGTGCCAACTTAGATCTTTCAGCAGGGAACTGGGTGGGAGACAATGTGAAGGAACTGGAGGCACTGTCAGCAACCCAATCTACTATTGTCTGTACTTGTTCTGGCCTCACCATTCGTAGAGCCGCATTAGGCCTGACCAAATAACGCTGAAGGTTCTGTCGCCTACTCGCACCTGAGGAAGGTGTTTCACTTGTGCGTGTAGCTGGCACAGATAGACTACGCCCTCTGCCTGCAACAGGAGCTCCACCAACACTAGCAGCACCACGAACGGGGCCACGTCCCTTATTTGACGCTCTCCTCATTCTTTGCGTTCACCAACAAAATTAACAGATGGTTTATGTCAGGTGACTATGTATTATCTTGCACAAAATGGGTGTTTTTTTAAAAACCAGAATATAACAGCAGTATTTAGAGCTTGTATTGGACTGTCACAAATGCAGCAAAGGCCCCAAATGTAGTGTCTTGCAGAAAATGGGTGTTTTTTTAAAGCCAGAATATAACAGCAGTATTTAAATCTTGTATTGGACTGTCACAAATGCAGCAAAAGCTTAAAATGTATTATTCTTGCACAAAATGGGTGTTTTTTTTAAACCAGAATACAACAGCAGTATTTACCGTATTTTTCGCTCCATAAGACGCACTTTTTCTCCCCCCAAAATGGGGGAAAAATTCCCCTGCGTCTTATGGGGCGAATGCTGTCAGTTTTACATCGCAAGCTGCGATGTACGAGCGAGCGGGGAGGGACTGGGAGGAGGAGCTGGGAGCCGGCAATAGCGGCGGGGCGGTGCAGTCAGTGTACTATAGCCCCGCCACTCCGGTATACTAATATAAAATGTCTTATTCAATTAATAGTGATTAAACATGCCCCCCAACTCCTAATAGTACCGTACATCCTAACCGCTTCAGTAGAATGCAGGCAGGCCGTGCGGGCAGCATAGAAACATAGAAACATAGAATGTGTCGGCAGATAAGAACCATTTGGCCCATCCAGTCTGCCCGATGTCACGTGCCTGCGCCGCCTACTTTATGAATGAAGCAGGCGGCGCAGGCAAGCGACGTCAGTGAGTGACACGCCGCCCGCCCGGCCTGCCTGCCTGCGTTGTACTGAAGCGGTTAGGATGTACGGTACTATTAGGAGTTGGGGGGCATGTTTAATAACTATTAATTGAATAAGACATTTTATATTAGTATACTGGAGCGGCGGGGGATCTGTGGATGACATTTTTATGGGGGACATCTGTGGATGGCACAGTTATGGGCTGGGGGGGGTCTGTGGATGGCACTGTTATGGGCTGGGGGGGTCTGTGGATGGCACTGTTATGGGCTGGGGGGGTCTGTGGATGGCACTGTTATGGGCTGGGGGGGTCTGTGGATGGCACATATATAACAGTGCCACCCACAGATCCCCCCCATAACAGTGTCCATCACAGATCCCCCCCCATAACAGTGTCCGTCATCCACAGATCCCCCCATAACAGTGTCCGTCATCCACAGATCCCCCCATAACAGTGCCCGTCATCCACAGATCCCCCCCATAACAGTGCCCGTCATCCACAGATCCCCCCATAACAGTGTCCGTCATCCACAGATCCCCCCATAACAGTGTCCTTCACAGATCCCCAGTAATAGTGCCATCCACAGACCACCATTAGTTCCAAACCCACCAAAAGCACACCTTTTGGTTAAAAATATTTCTTTTCTTATTTTCCTCCACAAAAACCTAGGTGAGTCTTATGGGCCGGTGCGTCTTATAGGGCGAAAAATACGGTAACGCTTGTATTGTACTGTCACAAATGCAGCAAAGGCCCCAAATGTAGTGTCTTGCACAAAATGTTTTTTTTTTTTAAACCAGAATATAACAGCGATATTTAACGCTTGTATTGGACTGTCACAAATGCAGCAAAGGCTCCAAAAGTATTATCTTGCACAAAATGGGTGTTTTTTTAAAACCAGAATATAACTGCAGTATTTAAAGCTTGTATTGGTCTGTCACAAATGCAGCAAAGGCCCCAAATCTAGTGTCTTGCACAAAATGGGTGTTTTTTTTAAAACCAGAATATAACAGCAGTATTTAAAGCTTGTATTGGACTGTCACAAATGCAGCAAAGGCCCAAAATGTAGGGTCTTGCAAAAAATGTGTGTTTTTTTTAAACCAGAATATAACAGCAGTATTTACTGGTTATATTGGACTGTCGCAAATGCAGCAAAGGCCCCAAATGTATTATCTTACACAAAATGTTTAGTTTTTTTTTAAACAGAATATAACAGCGATATTTAACACTTGTATTGGACTGTCACAAATGCAGCAAAGGCCCCAAATTTCGGTCTTGCACAAAATGGGTGTTTTTTTCAAACCAGAATATAACAGCAGTATTGACTGGTTGTATTGGACTGTCACAAATGCAGCAAAAGCCCCAAATGTATTATCTTGCACAAAATGGGTGTTTTTTTAAAACCAGAATATAACAGCAGTATCTAACGCTTGTATTGGACTGTCAGAAATGCAGCAAAGGCCGCAAATGTAGTATCTAGCACAAAATGGGTGTTTTTTTTAAACCAGAATATAACAGCAGTATTGACTGGTTGTATTGGACTGTCACAAATGCAGCAAAGGCCCCAAATGTATTATCTTGCACAAAATGGGTGTTTTTTTTTAAACCAGAATATAACAGTGATATTTAACGCTTGTATTGGACTGTCACAAATGCAGCAAAGGCCCCAAATGTAGTGTCTTGCACAAAATGGGTGTTTAACCACCTCAGCCCCCATGGCTTAAACACCCTGAAAGACCAGGCCACTTTTTACACTTCTGACCTACACTACTTTCACCGTTTATTGCTCGGTCATGCAACTTACCACCCAAATGAATTTTACCTCCTTTTCTTCTCACTAATAGAGCTTTCATTTGGTGGTATTTCATTGCTGCTGACATTTTTACTTTTTTTGTTATTAATCGAAATTTAACGATTTTTTTGCAAAAAAATGAAATTTTTCACTTTCAGTTGTAAAATTTTGCAAAAAAAACGAGATCCATATATAAATTTTGCTCTAAATTTATTGTGCTACATGTCTTTGATATAAAAAAAATGTTTGGGTAAAAAAAAAATGGTTTGGGTAAAAGTTATAGCGTTTACAAACTATGGTACAAAAATGTGAATTTCCGCTTTTTGAAGCAGCTCTGACTTTCTGAGCACCTGTCATGTTTCCTGAGGTTCTACAATGCCCAGACAGTACAAACACCCCACAAATGACCCCATTTCGGAAAGTAGACACCCTAAGGTATTCGCTGATGGGCATTGTGAGTTCATAGAACTTTTTATTTTTTGTCACAAGTTAGCGGAAAATGCTGATTTATTTTATTTTTTTCTTACAAAGTCTCATATTCCACTAACTTGTGACAAAAAATAAAAACTTCTATGAACTCACTATGCTCATCAGCGAATACCTTGGGGTCTCTTCTTTCCAAAATGGGGTCACTTGTGGGGTAGTTATACTGCCTTGGCATTCTAGGGGCCCAAATGTGTGGTAAGGAGTTTGAAATCAAATTCTGTAATAAATGGCCGGTGAAATCCGAAAGGTGCTCTTTGGAATGTGGGCCCCTTTGCCCACCTAGGCTGCAAAAAAGTGTCACACATGTGGTATCTCCGTATTCAGGAGAAGTTGGGGAATGTGTTTTGGGGTGTCATTTTACATATACCCATGCTGGGTGAGATAAATATCTTGGTCAAATGCCAACTTTGTATAAAAAAATGGGAAAAGTTGTCTTTTGCCAAGATATTTCTCTCACCCAGCATGGGTATATGTAAAATGACACCCCAAAACACATTGCCCAACTTCTCCTGAATACGGAGATACCAGATGTGTGACACTTTTTTGCAGCCTAGGTGGGCAAAGGGGCCCACATTCCTTTTATGAGGGCATTTTTAGACATTTGGATCCCAGACTTCTTCTCACGCTTTAGGGACCCTAGAATGCCAGGGCAGTATAAATACCCCACATGTGACCCCATTTTGGAAAGAAGACACCCCAAGGTATTCAATGAGGGGCATGGCGAGTTCATCGAAATTTATTTTTTTTTGGCACAAGTTAGCGGAAATTGATTTTATTTATTTCTTTCTCACAAAGTCTCCCTTTCCGCTAACTTGGGACAAAAATTTCAATCTTTCATGGACTCAATATGCCCCTCACGGAATACCTGGGGGTGTCTTCTTTCTGAAATGGGGTCACATGTGGGGTATTTATACTGCCCTGGCATTCTAGGGGCCCTAAAGCGTGAGAAGAAGTCTGGAATATAAATGTCTAAAAATTTTTACGCATTTGGATTCCGTGAGGGGTATGGTGAGTTCATGTGAGATTTAATTTTTTGACACAAGTTAGTGGAATATGAGACTTTGTAAGAAAAAAAAAATTATTTCCGCTAACTTGGGCCAAAAAAATGTCTGAATGGAGCCTTACAGAGGGGTGATCAATGACAGGGGGTGATCAATGACAGGGGGGTAATCAATGACAGGGGGGTAATCAATGACAGGGGGGTGATCAGGGAGTCTATATGGGGTGATCACCACAGTCATTAATCACGCCCCTGTAAGGCTCCATTCAGACGTCCGTATGCGTTTTGCGGATCCGATCCATCTATCAGTGGATCCGTAAAAATCATGCGGACGTCTGAATGGAGCTTTACAGGGGGGTAATCAATGACAGGGGGGTGATCAGGGAGTCTATATGGGGTGATCACCACAGTCATTGATCACGCCCCTGTAAGGCTCCATTCAGACGTCCGTATGCGTTTTGCGGATCCGATCCATCTATCAGTGGATCCGTAAAAATCATGCGGACGTCTGAATGGAGCTTTACAGGGGGGTGATCAATGACAGGGGGGTAATCAATGACAGGGGGGTGATCAGGGAGTCTATATGGGGTGATCACCACAGTCATTGATCACGCCCCTGTAAGGCTCCATTCAGACATCCGTATGCGTTTTGCGGATCCGATCCATCTATCAGTGGATCCGTAAAAATCATGCGGACATCTGAATGGAGCTTTACAGGGGGGTGATCAATGACAGGGGGGTAATCAATGACAGGGGGGTGATCAGGGAGTCTATATGGGGTGATCACCACAGTCATTGATCACGCCCCTGTAAGGCTTCATTCAGACGTCCGTATGCGTTTTGCGGATCCGATCCATCTATCAGTGGATCCGTAAAAATCATGCGGACGTCTGAATGGAGCTTTACAGGGGGGTGATCAATGACAGGGGGGTAATCAATGACAGGGGGGTGATCAGGGAGTCTATATGGGGTGATCAGGGGTGATCAAGGGTGAATAAGGGGTTAATAAGTGACGGGGGGGGGGGGTGTAGTGTAGTGGTGCTTGGTGCAACATATTACTGAGCTGCCTGTGTCCTCTGGTGGTCGGTCCAAACAAAGGGGACCACCAGAGGACCAGGTAGCAGGTATGTTAGACGCTGTTATCAAAACAGCGTCTAATATACCTGTTAGGGGTTAAAAAAAATCACATCTCCAGCCTGCCAGCGAACGATCGCCGCTGGCAGGCTGGAGATCCACTCGCTTACCTTCCGATCCTGTGAACGTGCGCGCGTTCACAGGAAATCTCGCGTCTCGCGAGATGACGCGTAGATGCGTGACTGTGCGCAGCGCTGCCACCTCCGGAACGCGAATCTGCGTTAGGCGGACCGGAGGTGGTTAAAACCAGAATAGAACAGCGATATTTAAAGGGTTTCTATCACTTCGTATCACATATTTAGGTGTCAGACACTAGCGATCCGCTAGTGTCTGCTCTAACAAACCATCCTAATATGATAGGTTTTGGGGCAGCCGTTTCGCTAAAATAAGAACTTATATCTATATGCTAATGAGCCTCTAGGTGCTATGGGGGCGTCATTAGCACCTAGAGGCTCCGTCTACCTTCATAAACTGTCGCCGCCCAGCGCGTCCCTCCAGCCCGCCCATCTCCTGCTGAATGCGATCCTCTCCGTGCGCGTCTCTGTTCGGCGCATGCGCAGTGAATGTCTGACCGCTTCCCTACTCAGACATCTCCACTGCGCCTGTTCCTCGGAGCACTATGATGTCATCGCGCAGGCGCAGTGGAGATGTCTGAGCAGGGAAGCGGTCAGACATTCACTGCGCATGCGCCGAAAAGAGACGCGCACGGAGAGGATCGCATTCAGCAGGAGATGGGCGGGCTGGAGGGACGCGCTGGGCGGCGACAGTTTATGAAGGTAGACAGAGCCTCTAGGTGCTAATGACGCCCCCATAGCACCTAGAGGCTCATTAGCATATAGATATAAGTTCTTATTTTAGCGAAACGGCTGCCCCAAAACCTATCATATTAGGATGGTTTGTTAGAGCAGACACTAGCGGATCGCTAGTGTCTGACACCTAAATATGTGATACGAAGTGATAGAAACCCTTTAACGCTTGTATTGGACTGTCACAAATGCAGTGCAGGGCACAAATGTACTTTTTAGCAAAAAATAAATACATTATTTGTCCCCACAGAATCTAACAGATGGATTTACTTGGATTGTACTTTACAGAAAAAAATATTAATATGTCACCCCCTGGGTCCCTGAACTCACAGACCGATTCCCTATATTATTTTGCCTTCCCCTGGCACATATGCAGTGCAGGTGCACTTTAAAAATGGGTATATGTTGCCCACTGAACTAAAATAACTGGGTTAAATTATTGTCCCTGGCACATATGCTGTGCTGGTGAACTGAACTTGCACAAAATGGCCGCCGACGCCCACCTAACTAGCTGCATGTCAGGAGGAGGCCCTCAGCTTGTCCCTGGCTGGTGCCTTCTAACTTCTGTCTCTGCAGACTCCTGACTCTGAACTACCACTCCCTGTCTGGGCCTGGACCTTTATACTAGGGGCTCCCTATCTCCCTCTAGTGTCTGGGATGTCTAACTACACCCTAACTAGGTCTGCTATTGCATCATACAGGGGAACATTGCATATAAAAACACATTAGAAAATACATTAAATGCACACTTAAATATAACATTTCTGTCCCTTGTGAGTAGGAGTAACGTGCACACCAATTGACCCTTGTGTAGTGCCCACGCCTATCTAGTGGGACACTACAATGGTCTTGAATACTGTAAAGTGTTGTACAGAGAGCCAGGTGTGACAGTATTACCCAGGAGACTGACGGTATAGCACAGAAGTGGGAAGGAGTGAAGTTCTGCCAGCCCATGTTGATTGAGGCCCTGAGTCGAGATTCCTGCTTTCAGTACATTGACCCTACCAGACTGCTACTGTTACTTGGCCCTGCAGGAAAAAATAATCTGAGACCAGAGGAGTAGGCCCTGTGTTTCATGCAAGTGGTTATAGACCACTTGCAGTATGTTTCTGTACCAAGGTGGGTAGTAGCAGTGGCGCACCTACAGGGGGGGTCCAGCGGGTCTGGACCCCCCCTAGAACAACCAACCAAATATTTTTTTTTTTAATCCTTCAGGGCCGCACCGCCGATCACCACAGGCGGCGCGGCCCTGGATGTAATTGCGGCCGCGGCGGTGGTGGGGGGGGCCGGGGGGGCAGTGGGAGTACTAGGAGATGAGCGCTTCCATTGTGGAAGCGCTCATCTCCATATCTAATCCATCTGTATCGCCGTCCTTAGGACAGCGATACAGATGCCTGTGCTGTGCTGCGGCAGGGGAGGGAGAGGCGTGTCCCTCCCCTGTTCTTCTGATAGGCCGCATGCACTAATGCCTGCAGCCTATCAGAGGCCGGCTCAGGCGAGATGACGTCATCATCACGCGCCTGAGCCGGGCAGCACACAGCAGGGACACAGGCCGGAAGAGCCTGCATCGCATCGCTGCTGATGGAGGTAAGTATCAGTGTATTTTTTATTTTATTTTTGTTGTTTTGTTTTTTTTGGAGGGGGGGAGCTGGCACTATGGGGGCACTAAAGGGGAGAACGGCACTATGGGGCATCTGGTGGTACTCTTTTTTTTTTTAGGTGGCACTTCTTACTGGCACATTATGGGGGGGGGACCATGGGGGAGAGGAGCACTATGGGGGCTCTAAAGGGGCTTTTTTTTTACACATTATGGGGAGAACGGCACAAGGGGGCATCTGGTGGCACTATAGGGGCATTATTTGGGGGGCACCATGGGGGAGAGGAGCACTATGGGGGCTCTAAAGGGGCTTTTTTTTTTACACATTATGGGGGGCAATACAGGGGAGAACGGCACTATGGGGCATCTGGTGGCACTATAGGGGCATTATTTGGGGGCACTATGGGGAAGTGGGGGTACTAAAGGGGCCTTTTTTTCTTATTGGCACATGGGGGCATTATGGCATCTGGTGGCACTAAGGGGGCATTTTTCACTGGCACATTATGGGAGGCACTATAGGGGAGGGCGGCACTATGGAGGAGTGGAGCACTATTGGGGCATATGGTGGAACTTTATGGGGCGGCACCATGGGGGAGAGGAGCACTGAGGGGGCATCTGGGGGGTCTAAAGGGGCTTTTTTTTTATTGACATATTATGGGGGCACTATAGGGGAGAATGGCACTATGGGGCATCTGGTTGCACTATAGGGGCATTATTTGGGGGCACTAAGGGGAAGTGGGGGCTCTAAAGGGGCCTTTATTCTTATTGGCACATTATGGGGGCATTATGGCATCTGGTGTCACTAAGGGGGCATTTTTTTACTGGCACATTATGGTAGGCACTATAGGGGAGAGCGGCACTATGGGGGAGTGGAGCACTATTGGGGCATATGGTGGCACTTAGAAGGGGCATTTTTTACTGGCATATTATGGGGGACACTATGGGGAAGGGAGAGGAGCACTATGAGTGAATTTACTGGGGCACTATATAGGGGTATTTTATACTGGCATACATTATGGGGACATTAGCTCAACAGCGGGCACTAAGCGGGGGTATTTCATGTACTGTCATATTGTAGGGAGAATTATTAGTACTAGGAGGTATTATGCGGAGCTTTGCTAATACTGGGGGGCTATGAGGAACATGATTACTAGTATGGGCACTATAGGGGCGTTATTACTACTAAGTGTACTCTGGCAGAGAATTATTTCTATTTTGGGGAGCTCTGTTACTTTGGGGGGCACCCTGCCACAGTATCAGCTTAGCACAATAATTTTTTTGGGGACATTATCTTTATACTATTAGTGTCTGGGCGCAGTTATTTTTTTAGAGCACTGTGTGCCAATAATTGTTGAGGGGGCACTATCTGTGTGGTAGTAGTATTTCCAGGGGGACTGTTTCTGTAGTATAGTATTGGGGGCACAGCGGGCACAGTATTGGGGGTGGCAGGAAAGGGTGTTCAGAAGATGTGAAGATGATGGAAATGTGGGAAACTAATGTCTGTTTGTTAATCTCTGCAGAGATGGGAGATGGCTGAAAAATCATCATGGCGGTCTGGTCTGAATGGAGAAGATGAGGAAAGAGAACGTCTACAACAAAGGTGACATCACTGGATGTAAGAGGTATGTGGTGCTATGTAGGAGAGGAGATGCTCCGGCTCCTCCCCCTGCCATTTGCAGAAAGAGGATTCAGAGCTGGGTGAGGACGGTCAAGGGGGGCAGCAGGCCACGGGCGGGTGGCAGATGGTGGGGGGAACCACAGGCCTTGAGCAGGATCAGGGGAGGGAGGAGAGTGGAGGAGCTCCCTGGCTGTAGCTTGTTATATAAGCAGGCAGTGCAGCCAGGACAGACCCTCCCCTCTCCGTATGATGTGTAGAGACAGGCCGCAACTATAGAATGTCAGCTGTACAGTGTTTGTTGGGAGTGGCCTATTATATGTAGGAGGGGCTTCTAATAATGGGCAGGGCCAAAAAATTGCGGCGCGCGTTTTCCTGCAGGCCTTTTAGAATCGCCAAGTAAAAGAATCAGCACAACACACTACACCCTTTCCCTGCGTTTTTAAATATAAGGGGGGCTTTAAAAAATTCAATTAGCATAGCGCACTACACATGCCGCATTTTTTTGCCTTTCGGACCCCCCCTAAAGAAAATTCCTGGGTGCTCCCCTGGGTAGTAGGCATCTTGCCCCAGCCCAAGACCAAGGCAGTGTCAAGCCATATAGGCCCTGCACTGATTGTTACTGGGAGTTGCTCTGAGAGGAGTAACAGAGACTGTACTGTACTTCCAAGTTGCATACCCATTAAAGATTGTAATTGCCCATTGTGTGCCATTGTTTTTAACTGCCAAACTTGTGTTCATCAGTGACTGAAACCATGAAGCTGTGTCCCCAATAGGGACTGCACCCACCAAGCCAAGTGTGCCATTGCCTATAACTGCCAAGCTGTGAAACCAATAGTGACTGTAACCACCAAGTTCTGTGCCACTGTCTTTAACCATGATAATAATGGTTAGGACCTAACCTGGGTAAGGTTTATTAACAAATAATTTTACAAATGCCTAGGAAGGCAATAAGACCTATCTTGACCCAGGTGAAATTTAATACTTCACTTTTATTATTATATATATTAAAATCTGAATTACTAAGTGAGTGCTCATTTTATTTACCGTTATTAACTATTTTACAAACCAAAAAAATACTATGTTTAAAAATATAGTCAGCACTCCACTAGAGAATTGAGATGTTGAACGGCAATGACGGGGCGTGGAGGGGTGCACTACCTCCCACCCTATTACTTGTAATACAGGGCAATGCCGTATTACTTAGTGCAGGGCTGTTGCCAACTGAATATTGTTGTCAGTATGGCAGTGTAAAGCAGTGGGGAACAGGCGACATCAACCCACTGTCAGATGGGATGCTAATGACCCGCTTATACACGTGAGGCCAGCTAAAATGCCAGACCACAGATAGCCCTACAAGCTATAGTACACACCATAAGCTTTTGTTTGAACTGAATGGCTTGATTGTTCTCTCTATTGAGATGTAGTCCAGCCGGACTGAACACAGTTGGATCACAATGAAGTGGAACACATCAACCCACTGTCAGAGGGATACTAATGACCCCCTTATACACGTGAGGCCAGCTTAATGCCAGACCACAGATAGCCTTGCAAGCTATAGTACACACTAGGGCTGCAGTAAACGATTATTTTAATAATCGAGTATTCTATCGATTATTTTTTACGATTAATCGAGTAATCTAATAAGAAAAAAATAATAGACTGTTTTCCTTTATAAAAACTCAGACCCCCTGCCATTAGTCCCCAACACCCTTTGTTCCCCCCTGTGCAATCAGCCCAAGTGCATCAGTTCCCCCCAGTGCCATCAGCTCCACTATCCCCCAGTGCCATCAGCTCTCCCTCACCCCAGTGCCATCAGCTCTCCCTCACCCCAGTGCCATAAGCTCTCCCTCACCCCAGTGCCATCAGCTCTCCCTCACCCCAGTGCCATCAGGTCTGCCCCCTTGTGCCATCAGCTCTCCCTGACCCCAGTGCCATCAGCTCTGCCCCTTGTGCCATCAGCTCTCCCTCACCCCAGTGCCATCAGCTCTGCCCCTTGTGCCATCAGCTCTGCCCCCATTGTGCCATCAGCTCTGCCCCCATTGTGCCATCAGCTCTGCCCTATTGTGCCATCAGCTCTGCCCCATTGTGCCATCAACTCTGCCCCCTTGTGCCATCAGCTCTGCCCCCATTGTGCCATCAGCTCTGCCCCCTTGTGCCATCAGCTCTGCCCCCATTGTGCCATCAGCTCCGCCTCCATTGTGCCATCAGCTCTGCCACCATTGTGCCCTCAGCTCTGCCCCATTGTGCCATCAGCTCTGCCTCCATTGTGCCATCAGCTCTGCCCCCATTGTGCCATCAGCTCTGCCCCCATTGTGCCATAAGCTCTGCCCCCATTGTGCCATCAGCTCTGCCCCCATTGTGCCATCAGCTCTGCTGCCATGCTCCTCCTGACACCCGGATTGCACAGCGTCACTGGTTTCTATGACGCTGTGCACTCCAGGCCTTAGTTGCGCCCCCACCCCCTCGGTTTCACCAACTTACCTTTCCAGCAGGGGCGCTGCCGACACTCCATCGTTCTGCGCTGCTCTGCCCCTGATGTCACACAGTGCGTCAGGTCACGGCGTGCGTACGTCAGGAGGTCAGAGCAGCGCGGGACCATGGACGTGCTGTGAAGTGTCCGGAGGACCCTGCTGGAAAGGTGAGTATTCCAAGCGCAGCGGGAGACCACGGAGCGGGAGTAATAGCAAGTGCTTCACTCCCGCTCCGTGGTCACATGACACAAACGAATCTTCGATGCAAAAAATTTGCAGAGAGGATTTCTTTGTGTCGAATTACTCGATTTAATCGAGTAATCGGTTCAGTCCTAGTACACACCATAAGCTTGTGTTTGAACTGAATGGCTTGATTGTTCTCTCTATTGAGATGTAGTCCAGCCGGACTGAACACAGTTGGATCACAATGAAGTGGAAGACTTCTTACTTGTAATACAGGACAATGCCGTGTTACTTAGTGCAGGGCTGTTGCCAACTGAATATTGTTGTCAGTATGGCAGTGTAAAGCAGTGGGGATCAGGCAGCATCAACCCACTGTCAGAGGGATGCTAGTGACCCCCTTATACACATGAGGCCAGCTTAACGCCAGACCACAGATAGCCCTACAAGCTATAGTACACACCATAAGCTTGTGTTTGAACTGAATAGCTTGATTGTTCTCTCTGTTGAGATGTAGTCCAGCCGGACTGAACACAGTTGGATCACAATGGAGTGGAAGACTGATTCTAAAACTGCAAACTACAACTGCCCCCCGACATGTTTCACCAGTATTCTGGCTTCATCAGGGGAAATGGGCAGCAATGGGTGTCGCCACAAGTTTGAAGGGTTAAATGCACTGTTTAATGATTGACAGGACCTTCGTCCAGTAAGATTAGCAGCAACTAACTGATTTGACCTATTGCCTTAGTTTGCACACACCCTCAGGGTGGGTCAAACCTTGATGCCTGTCGCCTCCTACATACGTCATCAAGTCCGCGCTGCGCAAACGGAGTTGCGCAGACACTTAGGCCAAACGGCCCAGAGTGATTCCAGTGCGCATGCGCTGCGCTACTTTCAGGTGCGCACTGACTTAAACTGGTGTCGGGAGCCTGCGCCGATAGGGGCTGCGCCCACACTTAGAGTCGGCAGCAGAGAGGCTGCGCTGATGGAAGCTGCGCCTGGACTTAGAGGGGCGGCGCTCACAACAGGGGTGAGTGGCTGAAGAGCTATACAAATAAGTGTTGCATCTAGACCTGAAACAGAGCAGCTAGGACACACTTGCAGATGAGACCTGCGCCTGAACTTAGAATAAAACAGCTCAATATTGCTCAAGCTGTACAGGTACAGTGTGACATGGGTGCTTGATGATCATTTGATATGCTGGTGTGCCTTGAGAGGGGTTCAGACTAATGTACAGCACAGGAAAAACTGCACCTGTATTTCATCTACAGTCCTACACTGACATATTAGGTCAAATAATATCAGGTCGCAAGCCATTATATATCATTGTTTTTAAAAAAAATATATACAGTGCATCAATATCGAATTACACGTACCCTCAGAGTAAGTGTTGTAGTGATCAACACAGTCATTGTGGTACACTAAATATTTTAAGGTACAGTAAAATACCAATCGTGTAATATAAGAAATGCCAATTAGTATTTATCAATTATTATTATTTATTGAATTCTTGAAAACCGACATAAAGTATTCCTACTCCTTCACATTTAAAGAAAGGATGTGAAGGCAAACCCTTCATTAAGCCCTTTAGGGCTGAGGCTATCTAGCCTATAGATCCACCGGTTTCTTCCTGTAACAGGATGGCATCCAGGTCCCCCTTTCTGACACCTAGGGTTTTCTTACAGATACCCCAGAATTTAAGCCCCTTATGGTCTCCACTAGTGTTGATCATGAATATTCGAATTTCGAATTTTTAGCGCGAATATAGGTACTTTGAAAATTCTCAAAAATTTCGAATATAGTTATATATATTCGAAATTTCGAATATTCGCATTTTTTTTTTTTTTTAGTAGTACACATGATCCCTCACTGCTTCTAGCTTGTGGGCCAATAAGAAGGCTGCAATATACTTGACTTTAGGAGTAGTAGTGTTTGCGAATTTTGCTCTATATTTTTTTTTTTTGAATATTCGCTATATTGCTATATATTCTTGTTTTAGAATATTACGAATATTCGAAAAAATGAAGTTATAGCAATATAGAGAATATTCGAAAAAAATCGAATAGAGCAATTTAGCTAATATAGTGATATAATCTTCTTTGTCTAATAGTTGTAAGTTGAAAAATTCGCAATAAAAAATTCGAATCCGAAAATTCGAATTCCGAAAATTCGCATATTACACAATCATTACCTTTCCGATTTTTTGAGTAAAAAAAAAAAATCGCGAATTTTCGATGAATATTCTACAAAATATTCGCGAAATATCGTGAATACAAATATGACCCCTGCCGCTCATCACTAGTCTCCGCCATGATGGGCCCTGACATGTCTGGAAATTGACGTGTCCGCCTTGGTGTTGATGCTACTTATATGTTGTGAAATTCTCCTCCTAAACTCCTGAGACGTTTTGCAAACATAGATCTTGGGGCATGTGCATTGAATAGCATAGACAATGCCTTTGGTCTTGCAGTTGAAATACTGTCTTATATGATATATGATATTCTTTGTCGTCCACAGGGTTGGTGAATGTTCGACACCTTTTGACGAGGGGGCAAAAGATGCAATCTCCACAAGGGTAAGTACCCACTATTTTCGATGAAAGCCAGGTGGTGTTAGGCGGTGCAGGTCGATAAAAACTATGGACCAAAGTGTCTTTAATATTCCTACCTCTGCGGTAGGTGACACTGGGTTTTTGTGTGATTACTGTCCTTAGATCATTGTCTGCCCACAGAATATGCCAGTGTTTTTTCAGGATCCGAAAAACCTGGTTGTTATTGGCATCAAAGGTGCCTATACATCTGACCTTATATTCCTCAGGGACCTTGGGCATAGCTTTTAACAGTTCAATCCGGTTAGTGTTGCTTGCCCTAGCATAGGCTTGATGCAAAACCTTTTTGGGGTAACCCGTTGATCTAAAACAGTCATACAGGGTCTTGCTCTCTTTTGCAAAACTAGCATCGTCCGAACAATTCCTGCGGGCTCTTATGTATTGTCCCACAGGTATTCCCCTTTTGAGTGGTTTGGGGTGGTAATTATTCCACTGCAAGAGGTTATTAGTAGCTGTGGGTTTACGATGAATCTCAGACTGGATGTGGCCATCAGGGTCCAGTGTGAGTTTGAGATCCAGAAAAATGATAGTATTGTCATGGATCTCAGAAGTGAATCTCATACCAATGCAATTGGTATTAAGTGCCAAAACAAACTGGTGAAAAGTGTCAGTGGGGCCTTCCCAAAGTATTAGTACATCATCGATGTATCTACCCCAAAATAATATGTGCTCAGTGTAACAAGAAAAATTGTGTGTAAAAACAATAGTATCCTCCCACCACCCTAAAAAAAAGATTAGCATAATTTGGTGCACATTTACTACCCATAGCTGCGCCGACTGTCTGTAAATAATAATGACCGTCAAAAAGAAAATAATTGTGCGTGAGAAGAAATTTGAGGAGAGTTAACAAGAACTCATTATGTGTATGAAATTGAGTGCTCTTAGTGGAGAGAAATGTAGACACTGCCTTAATCCCTAGGTCGTGTCGGATGTTAGTGTACAGGGCCTCTACGTCGAGGCTAGCCAATTTGGTCCGTGAAGTGACCTGTACATCCTGGAGCCTGATGACCACATCCTTCGTGTCTTTGATATAGGATGGCAAGCTGGATACAAATGGCGCTATGAACTCGTCAACATACTGGATGATGTTTTCAGTTAGGCTATTGTTGCCGGACACTATGGGTCTACCTGGCACCGGCCGCCTCTGTTTATGCACCTTTGGGATGGCATAAATAGTGGCAATGGTCGGATGCTTTTTAAAGAGGAATTGAAATTCGTCTTTGGAGATTAGTCCAGCGTCCTTCGCTGCAGACAGTATCGTCTTTAATTCACTCAGGAATTTGTCAGTTGGGTTATGATCTAGCTGCTGGTATGTGTCTGTTTGTTTCACCAAATCTTCAACCATCTTTTTGTAGTCAGGTTTGTCCATAAGGACATTTCCATCCTTGTCCGAGGGTTTTATCACCAGATCGTCATTCTCCCTCAGTTCTTCAAGTGCCTTTTGTTCATCCGCCTCAAGGTTGAGTTGTGAGGTGGGTATCTTAGTCTTTAGGGTTTTGGACAAAAGTGTCAATATTCCCATACTGGGAAAAGGGGGGAGTGTATTTGGATTGTGGTTTGAGGGAGGGAAGGGGTGCCTCGACTACATCCTGGGCATTGTCATCGAATGTATCCAGGGATTCAAGGATGGCCAGAGCCTGTTTTTCTTTAGCCTGCATCCGCTGGAATTCTCTGGATTACTGGTTGAACGTTTTGTGAAGTGCCAGCTTTCTTGCGAACAGGTTAATGTCCTTAACCCAATTGAAGCATTGAAAAGCAGGGGTTGGTGTAAAGGACAATCCTTTGCTGAGCACCTTAAAATGACAAGCTTCCAACGGAAAATTCGAGAGGTTGATTATTCTAAGGGGGTCATCTATGTCCTGGCATTGTAGGCCCACTTCTCACTGTCCCTCAGGGATGGGCCCTGGCCTAAAAAAGGAGGAAGAGCTGAAGATGTCACTGTAGGTGCCATTGTCAAAGATGGACCACAAAAAACACCAGACTGTGCAGAGGGTAAAAATTGTCCCCCAGTAGTGGGAACAAATTGTTGAGAGTTGATTGGCGGGACAAATATTGACGCTGTGGGACCTGCACTGGATACAATAGTGGGTGTTTGAATACCTTGCCATATTTGGCCAGTCTGCATCACTGTGCCTGTCTGGGGGGCTGGTGCCTTCCTTTGGCCAGGTGGCCCTCGATATTTATATTTGCATTTGGTCCCTGCAGGGTTTCTAGTGGGTCGGTTCTCAGATCCAGACTGTCTTTAACTATTACACATTTGTTAGAAGAGAAAAATTTATAAATTAATATAAAAAAGTACATTGCAAATGTTATTTTCAGTAGTTTTAGGAGACTTAGCCATCCTCTTTAACAACAACAATAATAATAATCATATAAGCTATGAAACTGCTGCACTGGTTCTAAAGCCCATGAAAATGTATCCTTTCTTATAAATAATTGATTATGGAATGAAGGCAAGTTAATGATCTCATCTGATTTTCCAATTAGATCCATTTAAGATTTGTGGACAGAGTATAAGGAAATATTGAAAATGTAAAAATCTTTAGGGCCTTAAGCCAGCAATCTTTGTATATCATCACCTGCTCCATAAAGCGTACAGTACCTGGCTACATTTTCAAAAAAGTTTGTAGAATGGCTGTGCTTCTTTGTATAATCATAACTGTGAAGGGGAGGTTTTTGTTTGGGCTTCCCTAATTACCGTACTCTTTCAGCCATATTATTCTCTGATTCCACTGCACAGGTAGATGTATTTCACTCAGAAGCAGGGGGATCTGTGGAATCTGCCAGTATTTAAGTAAAGTATCATCATCACTCCTGCATAAGTTAACCTGGAACCTACATACATCACCTCACAGAGCCTGCTAATTGGGATTTGCAGCTTTATCATCTTTACCAACTTCATGTAAGACAAAGTACTTCTATTGAATGCTATACTTATTGCAAGGCAAGTAAAGTTTCTGTTAGGTTCAGCTACTGCCTCCCTCATCATTCTACATTATCTCCTAATTTGCACCTTACGGTGCTGGCATCACGAACACAGGAGCCCAGCCACAAAAGCACCCTAAGCGTACCTACTACCATCAAGGGCACCTCAACCACAATCTGGCTGGTGTTCCCTGCAACAGAGAGTGCCCCGGAGGATTTAGTGCTGTCTTCCCTTTCACTGCACGCTGGCCCAGGGAGCTACAGAAAAATGAGTACAACCACTGCACCCACTCGGCACATTATCACAACTCTCACCGTGCACTCACTACATCCCCTGTGGTCCGGTCGTCGAACCATTATGGGTTTTTTTCAACTCCGGAGCTCACAAAACAGATAAGAAGGGGCAAATCACACTTACGGAAAGGCAGGAGGCTCCTGTTATCTTCAGAAGCAGTGTAGAAACAGTTATTTTTATCAGGCTCAGGATCTAAACTAACTCTGACACGCTCCCATTTACTGTCAGCTGTCTTCTGTGTCTCTGTTACTAGGGACATATCTTGCCTGAAAATTAGGTGGAAGTGAGACTCCCACTGGCCATGAGTTTAAAGCTTTTTTTCAGGTGGTGTGAGACAGTGACAGGTCTCACTCAGGTTAGAGGCAAGGAAGGGGTGGATAGTGTGGTCCACACCCCTGTTCCACCACAGGTGAGAGAAGCTGGAGGTAATCAGCCTGGCATAAAGCACCTCCCAGAGTGTCAGAAAGGGGGTAGTGTGTTACCTGTGGACAGAGGCCTGGAGGCTCTGTCTGGGTGGTCTCAGCTGGGCAAGGCTGAGGGACCACAAGGCTGGGAGATAGCCTGGAGTTGGGGGACGCAGCGACGCCTGGGAGGGTTGCAGGGCCATAGTCAGGCAGACTACTGAGCCCCAATCCCCCACAAGAAATACTGAACTGGAGACAGTGGGCGTACTGTGCTCTGTACAGCCAGGAGGCTGTGGGACATTGGCTGACAAAAGCCGCATGAGTTCACAGGGTGTGAACTGGGACCTAGGTGAGTCAGGAAACTTTATGTTTAGTTAGAGCCTGGACGGGCGAGTGTTTATTATTTTATGTGGATGTCACATGTGTTAGGTGAAGCTGCAACTTCATGATGACCTGTATTGGTTGGAGTGTGCACAATAAATACACTGTTTGGACCTGAAACCTGGTGTCCTAAAGGCGTATCTGTGAGAATGACCCCCGGAGAAGAGCTAACCCCCTACAGTGGATACAGGCAGATTTTTTAAATGAAGTGATTTAGAAATTTGTTAGTTACAACATTCTCTATTGAATCGAATTGTGTGAAAGTACAGTGACTCTTTAATTGTTTGGAACATTCTGATATCTTGTTCTTGGAAGACATGAGCAGCACCCAGCAATGATTAAATTAGGGGCATGAAACTGCCATCAGTTTTAGTTGGAACTTCATTTAAGTACAGTAGGTATACAAAATACAAACAAATGAATTTTGGCAACTGAGGTTAGTGGTCCAATATATGCAGCATGTATGCTCCAGTTTCCCAATGACAACAATTATATCTTACAATATCTTAACTTTTGTGCTTGTCCCTGTGATATAATGTTTAGCAAAGTTTCAAACCACATAAATGCACTTTTTTCCTGCATTCAAGTTCTTTTTTCATGACTTGATGATGAGAGGAATCAGGACAAAATTCAATGTAATGGGTGTTGCAAACATTTTGGTCCCTACTGTACCTAGCAGGGCTCTTAAAAATGTGGGCTACATCTTGACAGTGCATGCCATCATAATGGCGCCCCCAAAAACCCCACAACTACTACTGCATTTTAGTATGATACAACACAGCCAATGTATCATCTCTTCCTGGCCAAGATTCACATGTAGCAGTTGACATATGGTTAAGGGCTCATTCAGACGATCGTATCTGTTTTGCAAAACGCAAATTGCGGATCCACAAAACACGGATACTAGCTGTGTGCGTTCCGCATTTTGTGGAATGGAATGACCAGTACTATCCTAGAAATGCCTATTCTTGTCCGCAATTGTGGACAAAGAATAGGACATGTTCTATTTTTTTGCAGGGACACGGAACGGAAGTACGGATGCAGACAGCACATGGTGTGTTGTCCGCATCTTTTGTGGCCCCATTGAAATGAATGAGTCCGGATCTGTTCCGATCCGAATTTCAGGAAAAATTAGATTCTTGCCCCCACCTGTCCTCAACCTGCCTCTGTCATTTTCTGTTCCCTGTGTTGACTCCTCATGCTGTTGCCACCTCCACACTCTGTGACTGGGCCACTGTGTTAATTCTTCATGCTGTTGCCCCCCTCAGCACTCCGTGCCTGGGCTACTGTGTTGACCCCTCATGCTGTTGCCACCCTCAGCACTCTATGACTGGGCCATTGTGTTGACTTCTCATGCTGTTGCCACCTCACCACTCTGTGACTGGGCCACTGTGTTGACTTCTCATGCTGTTGCCACCCTCAGCACTATGTGACTGGGCCACTGTGCTGACCCCTCATGCTGTTGCCACCCTCAGCACTCTGTAACTGAGCCACTGTGTTGACTCCTCATGTTGTTGCCACCACCAGCACTCTGGTACTGGGCCACTGTGTTGACTCCTCATGCTGTTGACACCCTCCCCACCCTGTGGCTATGCCGCTGTGTTTAATTCTCATGCTGTTGCCAAACTCAGCACTCTGTGACTGGGCCACTATGTTGACTCCTCATGCTCTTATACTGTTGCCACCTCACCACTCTGTGACTGGACCACTATGTTGACTCTTCATGTTGTTGCCACCTCACTACTCTGTGACTGGGCCACTGTGTTGGCTCCTCGTGCTGTTACCACCTCACCACTCTGTGACTGGGTCACTGTGTTGACTCCTCATGCTGTTGCCACCCTCAGCACTTTGTGACTGGGCAACTGTGTTGACTCCTCATGCTGTTGCCACCTCACTACTCTGTCACTTAGTCACTGTGTTGACTCCTCATGCTGTTGACACTCTCCCCCCTCTGTGGCTGTGCTACTGTGTTGACTCCTCATGCTGTTGCCAAACTCAGCACTCTGTGACTGGGCCACTGTGTTGACTCCTCATGCTCTCATGCTGTTGCCACCTCACCATTCTGTGACTGGGCCACTGTGTTGACTCCTCATGCTCTCATGCTGTTGCCACCTCACCACTCTGTGACTGGGCCACTGTGTTGACTCCTCATGTTGTTGCCACCTCACCACTCTGTGACTGGGCCACTGTGTTGACTCCTCATGTTGTTGCCACTTCACCACTCTGTGACTGGGCCACTGTGTTGACTCCTCGTGCTGTACCTCACCACTCTGTGACTGGGTCACTGTGTTGACTCCTCATGCTGTTGCCACCTCACCACTCTGTGACTGGGCTACTGTGTTGACTTCTCATGCTGTTGCCACCCTCAGCACTCTGCGGCTGGGCCACAGTGTTGACTCCTCATACAGTTGCCACCTCACCATTCTATGACTGGGCCATTGTGTTGACTTCTCATGCAGTTGCCACCCTCCCCATAATGTAATTGGGCCACTGTATTGACTTCTCATGTGGTTGCCATCCTCGGAGCGCATCCTTAACTCACTGCGCCTGCGCCGAATACTAAACGGGCCGGCTCCTGCGCAGTGAGTGAAGCTGGCACAGGCGCAGTGAGGGAGGCCGGCAGCAGGAGCCTGCGCCTGCGACGAATAGTAAACGGGATGGTGCAGGCGCGGGATTTACTGGATGAAGAGGAGAAATCGCAAGTCAATCAAAGGGACGTGGGCGTGCCAAAGGGTGAGTGGACCGAGCCTCTAGGTGCTGAAGCAACGCCCTCATAGCACCTAGAGGCTCATTAGCATATTTTAAGAAAACGGCGGCAGGCAGAGACTTAGAAAGCCCACTCTTATATACTGCTGACATTAGCCCATCGCTAATGTCAGTCAGCTACATAACGTAATTTATGATGACAGAAACACTTTAAACAATTCAAACATTAGAAATGTAACAGATTAATGCAGCAAGAGAAGTCCTGGTCGTCCTCAGTTTTAGTGTTTCCACTCCTGGATACCTAAGTAAATTGAAAAGAAATATAAATAAATGTCTTATTATCCCAAACAAAAAAGTAGATGATGAAATTATACATATGCTCTAGTAAAATAAAATATATATAAAAAAAAAAAAAGATGAATGTTACTGTAAATGCAAAAGGTTTAAAAAAAATTAAAAGCTGCTTTTGTGTGGAAAAAGAAAAGCTATTATTAAACCCCACATGTATACTTGGCTATATATCACATTTACCCTACACATCAAAATATTATTAAAATAAAAAACGTACACTTTATTTCTTCTACCATATGTACTTTGAATTGGACATCGAAGCTTTCAGAACTTGTTTGGTATTCATAACAAAGTCATACATTTCCATGCAAGACATGTCAAAGTTGAAATTTATGCAGATTTCCGATTTCACCAAGTCAGAGGACATCCGGTTTCGTTCATCAGTCCAAAGGTTTTGCATAACACTGAAGACAAGCTCCAAAAATGCATTGCTTACCGGAATCGCCAAAACGCATCCCACTATTTTCAGACGGAATGACAGCATTTCAAAGGCAAGTAATTTAGAAATGCTGGCATTCAGGGCTAGGGATCGTGGGAGGGTAGGGGGTACTTCCTCTTCCTCTCCAGCGTTTGGGAGATGGAGAGCTGAACGCTTGCGTGGGACATTGTGGAGATGCTTGGTGACCCAGGTGTTGGTGTTGAGGCAGATCCTCTGTTTGCGGGGTGGCAGGTTGCACTGTCACTCCAGAGGTGGATTAGGAGGCCGAGACTGCAGCAGAAGAGGAAGCAGGAGGAGCCAGAGACCTTTCTTGGTTTTTGAGGTGTCTACTCCACTGCAGCTCATGCTTTGCACTTAAATGCCTGGTCATGCAGGTTGTGCTCAGGTTGAGAACGTTTATGCCTCGCTTCAGGATCTGATTGCACAGCGTGCAAACCACTCGTGTCTTGTCGTCAGCACATTGTCTGAAGAGCTGCCACGCCAGGGAACTTCGTGGAGCTAGCTTTGGTGTGCTTGGTCCCTTGCTGCGGTGGGCAGTAGCAGGCGTACTGTCTAGAGGACGGCCGCGCCGCTTTTGCACCCTGCTCCCTCTTCTGCTGTGCTGGTGGCACTGTGCAACCACTGCCTCTTCCTCCGAACTACATAGGTCACTCGCATGACCTTTATTCCATGTGGGGTCGAGGACCTCCTCGTCCTCCACATCATCTTCCACCCAGTCTTCACCCCTGCCTTCCTTGTCGGTCTGCACACTTTCGAAAGCCTCAGCAGTTGGCACCTGTGTTTCGTCCAAAAGGTGCAAAAGGTGGAATTTATTCCGGGTGCAACGTTTCGGCTGTGTGTTAGCCTTTTTCAAGCAATGAAAAAGGCTAACACACAGCCGAAACGTTGCACCCGGAATAAATTCCACCTTTTGGACGTGCTGTCTCCATTTTTTTATTTTTCTGGATATCTACAAGTTGCTTAACTAGGGGCTTTTTACCACCCCTCCTGGAGACGAGCACCCGACACATCAATACTTAGGAGTGCTGTCCACCCATATTTTCGTGGCACCTGTGTTTCGTCATCATCCGAGACATGCTGCGATGGTCCTCCCATGTACTCATCTTGAAAGATAAGTGGTTGGGCATCGGTGCACTCAATCTCTTCCACTTCTGGGGCAGGGCTAGGTGGATGGCCCTGGGAAACCCTGCTAACAGAGTCATCAAAAAGCAGAAGAGACTGCTGCATGACTTAGGGCTCAGACTGCTTGGCTGATTTGCAAGGGGGTGAGGTGAAAGACTGATGCACATCGGCTGCAGGTGCCAACTGTGGTCTTTCAGCAGGAGACTGGGTGGGAGACAATGTGAAGGAACTAGATCCACTGTCAGCAACCCAATCTACTATCGCCTGTACTTGTTCAGGCCTCATTCGTATTGTTAGGCCCAACCAAATACCGCTTCAGGTCTTGTCGCCTACTCGCACCTGAGGAAGGGGTTTCACTTGTGCGTGTAGCTGGCACAGATCAACCACGTCCTCTCCCTGCAACAGGAGCTCCACTAGCAGCATCACGACCTGGGCCATGTCCCTTATTTGACGCTCTCCTCATATTTTTAGAATTTAGGATCTTGCCCTAAATGGGTGTTTAATTAATAGTAGAATACAACGACAGTATGTAAAGGGTATATCTCACACGGCCTGAACCAGACTAGGCCTCAATTAAAGATTTTTTTGCCCAAAATGGCTGTATTTCAAATGCCTGAATCAAACCCCTGTATGTAGAGGGTGTATCTCACACGTCTTGAATCAGTGTAGGCCTGAATTATAAATTCCTTTGCCCAAAATGGCTGCATTTCAAATGGCTGTATTTCAAATGCCTGAATTAAACCCCTGTATGTAGAGGGTGTATCTCACAGGGCCTGAACCAGTGTAGGCCTGAATTAAATATTTCTTTGCACAAAATGGCTGTATTTCAAATGGCTGTATTTTAAATGCCTGAATCAAACCTCTGTATGTAGAGGGTGTATCTCACGCGGCCTGAATCAGTGTAGGCCTGAATTCAATATTGGTACACCAAATGGTGGTATTTCAAATGTCTGAATAAAACCCCTGTATGTAAAGGGTGTATCTCACAGGGCCTGAACCAGTATAGGCCTGAATTAAATATTTCTTTGCCCAAAATGGCTGTATTTTAAATGGCTGTATTAGCCTCTGAGGATGAGGAGTCAACTTCGTGCTTTTTCCCACCCGAAAAAACGCAGACGTTTTTGAAGTCCATCAGGTCGAGGGACCATGATGTTGACACAGGGGAGTCTTCCGATCCCGCCGGTCGGACACAGCGTGTCTTCAAGGCGGATGAGACCCTTCTTTCTGTGATGCGCACAGAATGGAGGAAACTGGAAAAAGGTCCAGTCCTCACCAGAAAGTTTAAATTGATGTTCCCGATGACTAAACCCTTGGTGGAATCATGGGGTTCCATTCCCAAGGTGGACATGGCTATAGCCAAATTGTCCAGGCGCACTCTGGTCCCTGCGGATGATGGGTCTAGTCTGCAGGACCCTCTCGATAGGAGGGAAGAGTGCACCCTGAGAAGGAGCTACTCGGC